>NC_091432.1:44258698-44587793 GCF_964237555.1 Oryctolagus cuniculus
CACTCTCCCCTTTATTTACTCCATCAGTTAGCGTTAGCAGGTACTAGACTTGTCTATGTGCTCCCTTTGACTCCCAGTCCCTTCACCATGACCAACTGTGAACTGAAACTGATCACCTGGAACAGTGAGATGGCATTGGTACATGCCACCTCGATGGGATTGAATTGGAATCCCTGGTATGCTTCCAACTCCACCACTTGGGGCAAGTCAGCCTGAGCATGTCCCAAATTATACATCTCTTCCCTCTCCCATTCCCACCACCATGTTCAACAGGGATCACATTTCAGTTAATTTTCAACACTTAAGAATAACTGTGCATCAATTACAGATCTAAACCAGTCATATTAAGTAGAACAGATAAAAAAACTACTAAGAGGGATAATGTATTAAGTTGTTCATTAACAGTCAGGGCTATGCTGATCAAGCCACCGTTTCCCATAGTGTCCACCTCACTCCAACAGGTTTCCCTCTTGGTGTTCAGTCAGTCGTCACCGATCAGGGAGAACATATGGTATTTGTCCCTTTGGGACTGGCTTATTTCACTCAGCATGATGTGTTCCAGATTCCTCCATTTTGTTGCAAATGACTGGATTTCGTTGTTTCTTACTGCGGTATAGTATTCTAAAGAGTACATATCCCATAATTTCTTTATCCAGTCTATCGTTGATGGGCATTTAGGTTGGTTCCAGGTCTTAGTTATTGTGAATTGAGCTGCAATAAACATTAGGGTGCAGACCTCTTTTTTGTTTGCCAATTTAAATTCCTTTGGGTAAATTCCAAGGAGTGGGATGGCTGGGTCGAATGGTAGGGTTATCTTCAGGTTTCTGAGGAATCTCCAGACTGACTTCCATAGTGGCTTGACCAGTTTGCATTCCCACCAACAGTGGGTTAGTGTCCCTTTTTCCCCACATCCTCGCCAGCATCTGTTGTTGGTAGATTTCTGCATGTGAGCCATTCTAACTGGGGTGAGGTGAAACCTCATTGTGGTTTTGATTTGCATTTCCCTGATTGCCAATGACCTTGAACATTTTTTCATGTGCCTGTTGGCCATTTGGATTTCCTCTTTTGAAAAATGTCTATTGAGGTCCTTGGCCCATCTCTTAAGTGGGTTGTTGGTTTTGTTTTTGTGGAGTTTCTTGATCTTTTTGTAGATTCTGGTTATTAACCCTTTATCTGTTGCATAGTTTGCAAATATTTTTTCCCATTCTGTCGGTTGTCTTTTCACTCTCCTGACTGTTTCTTTTGCAGTACAGAAACTTCTCAATTTGATGCAATCCCAATAGTTGATTTTGGCTTTGACTGCCTGTGCCTCCCGGGTCTTTTCCAGAAATTCTTTGCCTGTGCCAATATCTTGAAGGGTTTCTCCAATGTTCTCTAGTAACCTGATGGTGTCAGGTCGTAGATTTAGGTCTTTAATCCATGTTGAGTGGATTTTTGTGTAAGGTGTAAGGTAGGGGTCTTGCTTCATGATTCTGCACGTGGAAATCCAATTTTCCCAGCACCATTTATTGAATAGACTGTCCTTGCTCCAGGAATTAGTTTTAGATCCTTGGTCAAATATAAGTTTGCTGTAGATGTTTGGGTTGATTTCTGGTGTTTCCATTCTGTTCCATTGGTCTATCTATCTGTTTCTGTACCAGAACCATGCTGTTTTAATTACAACTGCCCTGTAGTATGTCCTGAAATCTTGTATTGTGATGCCTCTGGCTTTGTTTTTGTTGTACAAGATTGCTTTAGCAATTCGAGGTCTCTTGTGCCTCCATATAAATTTCAGCACCAATTTTTCCAGATCTGAGAAGAAGGTCTTCGGTATCTTGATTGGTATTGCATAGAATCTGTAAATTGCTTTTGGGAGAATTGACATTTTGATGATATTGATTCTTCCAATCCATGAGCATGGAAGATTTTTCCATTTCTTGGTATCCTCTTCTATTTCTTTCTTTAAGGTTTTGTAATTTTCATCGTAGAGATCTTTAACGTCTTTGGTTAAGTTTATTCCAATGTATTTGATTGTTTTTGTAGCTATTGTGAATGGGATTGATCTTAGAAGTTCTTCCTCAGCCGTGGCATTGTCTGTGTATATAAAGGCTGTTGATTTTTGTGCATTGAATTTATATCCTGCTACTTTGCCAAACTCTTCTATGAGTTCCAATAATCTCTTAGTAGAGTTCTTTGGGTCCCCTAAATAAAGAATCATATCATCTGCAAAGAGGGATAGTTTGAGTTCTTCCTTCCCAATTTGTATCCCTTTAATTTCTTTTTCTTGCCTAATAGCTCTGGCTAGAACTTCCAGAACTATATTGAATAGCAGTGGTGAGAGTGGGCATCCCTGTCTGGTTCCAGATCTCAGTGGAAATGCTTCCAACTTTTCCCCATTCAATAGGATGTTGGCTGTGGGTTTTTCATAGATTGCTTTGGTTGTATTGAGGAATGTTCCTTCCAAACCTAGTTTGCTTAGAGTTTTCATCATGAACGGGTGTTGTATTTTATCAAATGCTTTCTCAGCATCTATTGAGATAATCATATGGTTTTTCTTCTGCAGTCTGTTAATGTGGTGTATCACATTGATTGTCTTGCGCACATTAAACCATCCCTGCATACCAGGGATAAATCCCACTTGGTCTGGGTGGATGATCTTTCTGATGTGTTGTTGCATTCTATTGGCGAGAATTTTATTGAGGATTTTTGCATCTATGTTCATCAGGGATATTGGTCTGTAATTCTCTTTCAGTGCTGCATCTTTTTCTGGCTTAGGAATTAAGGTGATGCTGGCTTCATAGAAAGAATTTGGGAGGACTCCCTCTTCTTCGATTGTTCTGAATAGTTTGAGAAGAATTGGAGTTAGTTCTTCTTTAAACGTCTGGTAGAATTCAGCAGTGAATCCATCTGGTCCTGGGCTTTTCTTTGTTGGGAGGGCCTTTATTACTGTTTCAATTTCTGTCTCAGTTATGGGTCTGTTTAGGTTTTCGATGTCTTCCTGGTTCAATTTAGGCAGGTTGCATGTGTCCAGGAATCTATCCATTTCTGATAGGTTTCTCTGTTTGCTGGCATACAAGTCCTTGTAGTAATTTCTGATGATTCTTTTTATTTCTGTGGTGTCTGTTGTTACATTTCCTTTTTCATCTCTGATTTTATTGATTTGGGTCTTTTCTCTTCTTTTTTTAGTTAGTTGGGCCAATGGGGTGTCAATTTTGTTTATTTTTTCAAAAAACCAGCTCCTCTTTTGGCTGATAATTTGTAATGTTTTTCTTGATTTAATCCTGTTGATTTCTTCTCTGATTTTAATTATTTCTCTTCTCCTACTAGATTTGGGTCTGATTTGCTGTAGGTTTTCTAGATCCTTGAGGTGAATTGAAAGCTCATCTATTTGGTGTCTTTCCAATTTCTTGATGTAGGCACCTATTGATATAAACTTTCCTCTTAACACTGCTTTTGCTGTGTCCCATAAGTTTTGGTATGTTTTGCTGTTATCCTCATTTACTTCCAGAAAGTTTTTGATTTCTCTTTTGATTTCTTCTATGACCCATTGTTCATTCAGGAGCATGTTGTTCAATCTCCAAGTGTTTGCGTATGCTCTAGGGATTCCTGAGTTGCTAATTTCCAACTTCATTCCTTTATGGTCTGAGAAGCTGCATGGTATGATTCTAATTCTTTTGAATTTGCTGAGACTTGCTTTATGGCCTAGTATGTGGTCAATCCTAGAGAAGCTTCCATGTACTGCTGAGAAGAATGTAAAATCTTTAGCTGTAGGATTGAAAGTTCTGTATATATCTGTTAGATCCATTTGGGCTACAGTGTCATTTAAATCTACTGTATCCTTGTTGATCTTCTGACCGGATGATCTGTCTATTTCTGAGAGTGGAGTATTGAAGTCCCCCAGTACTACTGTATTGGGGTCTAAGTCTCCCTTTAAGTCCATTAATAAATCTTTTAGATAAACTGGTGCCCTGTAGTTAGGTGCATATACATTGATAATTGTTATATCTTCCTGTTGAATTGATCCCTTAATCATGATATAGTGTCCCTCTTTGTCTCTCTTAACAGTTTTTGTGGTAAAGTTTATGTTGTCCGATATTAAGATGGCTAGGCCCGCTCTTTTTTCATTTCTGTTGGCATGGTATATCTTTTTCCAGCCTTTCACTTTCAGTCTGTATGGATCTTTGTTGGAAAGATGTGTTTCTTGTAAGCAGCAAATAGATGGGTCTTGTTCCTTAACCCAATCAGCCAATCGGTGTCTTTTAACTGGACAGTTCAGGCCATTCACGTTCAAAGTGACTAATGATAAGTGGTAACTTTGCCCTGCCATTTGCCAAAGATAAGTTCTAATATATGCTTTGAATTCCCTGTGATCTTTTGCTGTGAGGTTTCCTTTCTTGGTTTCCTTCCTTTACCTTCTTTCATATTGATGACCGTGTTTCTGTGTTTCTGTGTGTAACACATCTTTAAGCATCTTTTGCAGGGCTGGACGAGTGGCAACAAATTCTTTCAATTTCTGTTTGCAATGAAAAGTCTTTATTTCACCTTCATTCACAAATGATAGCTTTGCAGGATATAATATTCTGGGCTGGCAGTTGTTCTCTCTTAGTACCTGGGCTATATCTCGCCATTCCCTCCTAGCTTGTAGAGTTTCTGATGAGAAGTCAGCTGTGAGTCTGATTGGAGATCCTCTGAGAGTAATCTGACGTTTCTCTCTTGCACATTTTAGGATCTTTTCTTTATGTTTCACTGTGGAGAGTTTAATTACAACGTGTCGTGGTGAGGATCTCTTTTGGTCGTGTTTATTAGGGGTTCTGTGGGCTTCCTGTACTAGGATTTCTCTGTCCTTCTCCAAACCTGGGAAATTTTCTGCTAATATCTCACTAAAAAGGCCTTCTAATCCTTTCTCCCTCTCCATGCCTTCAGGAACTCCTAGAACCCGAATGTTGGGTTTTTTAATAGTATCCTGAATATTCCTGACAATATGTTTCAGATTTCTAATTTCCTCTTCTTTTCTTTGGTCTGACTGTATCCTTTCCTGTTCTCTGTCTTCTAAGTCCGATATTCTCTCTTCTGCTTCACCCATTCTGTTTGTAAGGCTCTCTATTGTGTTTTTCATTTGATCTATTGAATTCTTCACTTCAGTCACTATCACAGTTTCCTGTTGTACTAGTTGTTTTGTTTCATTTTGATTCCTCCTTAATATTTCATTTTCACGAGAGAGATTTTCTATCTTGTCCATTAAGGATTTCTGTAGTTCCAGAATTTGTTTTTGAGAACTTCTTAATGTTCCTATCAATTTTTTGAGATCTGCTTCTTGCATTTCTTCTATGTCATCATCTTCATAATCTTGAATTGGGGTGTCTTTTTCATTTGAGGGCGTCATGGTGACTTCTTTGTTTTTATTACCTCGGTTTTTGCGTTTGTATTTGGCATATTGGAGATATTTGGTTTCTTCACTGTGGTGCTTTTTCTTGTTATACTATGACTCTAGATTAAGTGGACTATCTGTTTTTGATGGAGCCTTAGGGCTTGAGATGGGTGTGGCCTGAGAGCTCTGTTTGGTGTGCCAAAGGGGACACTCCCAGGTTAGGCATGGTAAATCTCTCTCTCTCTCTTTCTTTTTTTTTTTTTTGATTCAAAAGGGAAGTAATTCCGCACAGCTGAACGAAGTTGGAGGTAGTTAGCAGGCAAATGATATACCCACAGGAGCCAGAGATCGGAAGCTCTTTCCCAAGATCCCCACAGGGAATCTGTTCGGCCCTCAGAGTGGGCTCAAATTCTCCTTCAGCCTCCCACTGGGTTGCCAAAGTTACGGAATTGTAGCATCTCTGGAGAGTGCTCACGTGAATTCCGTGAGTTCTCTCCCCCACCGTCTCTTTTTTCACAGTCTCAGTTCAGTAGCACCACAAATTTACTAGGTCCTAATCTCCTGTTAATTCGCCCCGCCCAGAGTCAGGTTTTTCTGCTAGGCTCAGGGCCGGTGCAGACCTGAGGTCACTCTGCTTATGACGTATGTCCAAGATGGTGCCTGCTCTTTGTCTTGCTCGCCCTTGAGAGGTGAGCGGAGAGAGAGAAACCTGTGTCCGTACTAGTCACCCTTTTTTTTTTTTCTCTCTCTCTCTCTCTCTCTTCCAGTTAGCCTTGTGAACTTCCCCCCCCGGGGGTCGTTCCCTCTAGTCTCCTCTCTCCGCTTGCCTGCCGGTGTCTCGGGCTATTGAGGTTCGGCTCACCTCGCGTTCCAGCGCTGGTGTGTTGAGTCTGCCGCTGATGTCCCGAACTGTGGGCTCCCACGCTCTCCACGCAGGTCCGCTGTGAGTCACGCGTTCCGGAAGAGTTTCTTCTGCTGTTTCCTCCCCTACTCTTCCTTGAACCTGCAGTATCTCCACTTTTATTAAACTATCTCTCCCCAGACTATCAGTGTGCTCCCTTCCTATTCCGCCATCTTGCCGCGGATCTATCAAGCATCATTCTAAGGAATTTACACTAAATTACTCATATGGTGAGTTATTTTACTTATTATTTCTTTTAAGTGTGAAGAAATGGGATCATGTAGTGATTAAAAGTAACTTGCAGATAGCCACACAGTTAGCAAATGGCAGATCCATCATTCAAACACAGGCTCCATGGCTCCAGAGTCCACATCCGTGACTATTGTATGGCCTCTCGTATGCCACCAAAATATACTACTGCCCCGTTCATGGTAGTCAGACACTATGCTGATACCATATTGCTTTGAACAGTAGTAATAATTCCATCAGAAGTTCCTCTGAAGCAGTGGGGCCTTTTCTTAGCAGCCACTGAGAACCACAAAGATCATTACTTATGTGTTCACAGGCTTTGGTATTTATAAGCCTTATCATCCCTTGGTCTAATATATCCATAGGGATAGAAAGATATACAGCTGTATAAAATTACTGTGTGATCATATATTGGAAAAATTTCCACTTACCAAGAGCAGAAGGAATTTATAAACTCATTTATTTGGACAATAAAAATAGAGATTATAAAACATATATGAGTTCCAGACACACAAGGGTTAAAATTTCATCTTTTCTGTTTACTAATGAATTTCTCTAGTCATATAAAACAGGGAAAAGTAATTATTACCTTGAAGGAATTAGTGAGGATAAAGCAAGATAATAGATATGAGGTAATTAACACAGTTTTTGACATGAAATAGCAATAATTTATTGGTTCATAACTGTGTGACAGCCACTATGCTCAACATTTCACATATATCATATTGCACCCTGTAGACCATAAACTTTCCTTAAATTGAAGTTCTTATTATTATTGATGTAGATTTTTAATAGCTGAACATTTTAGCCTTGGCCTTTTCCACCCATTTCTTTTAAGAGTCTTTGAAGTTCATAAGCACCCTGAATATGAATATAACTAATTTATTACAGCTATACTCTTCAGAATAAGATTTTATGTACAGTATTGATCTGATGAAATGCAATCTAAAAGATAAATCCAGAAAGAAATGACAGGACCATGATATCAAAAAACACTAGACTTGAGAATGCAGCAGGAGGATGTTACTCTTGCACTTCCAGCTTCTGAGAGATCTTTCAGAGATATTTGTTGTCTTTCTGAGATTGTATGCTGAAGGCATGAACCTGTCCTTCCTCATGCCTTCTTTCATTTGCATAGACTTTCATCATCTCTTGGAAAACAAGAGATGGAGAAGAAATGAAAAATTAAATTTCCCACTAGGTGGCAAAAAGGTACTACATTGATTTGCAGCTTCTCTCTGTGCAACATAAAAATAGGAGAGAAAAACTGCATCAGCTGTAGTCTGCCTTGGGATGAATATATATAAATGTCTGTGCTATGTATATCTCTCTATATACATGTTTCTCCAGATTTTGCCTTTGGGAGAGAAATCGACTTATAATGATTACAAATCAGAAAGCATGAGAAGGATAGAATTATTGCGGTAAGTCAGATTAGGGAATTTTAAAACATGTAAATGTTTAAACTTATCTTCAGGGGAGACAGAGTAGGAAATTCTGAATTGGTACTATCTGTGCATTTGCTGACTGCCTGTTAGCTTGCCAGAGATTCTCTTGGGCCTCATGGTTTTATTAATTCAGCAGCTGAATATCATTTTGAAAGCAAGGAGATACAGTGGTAACTCTGCATCCCTGAACTTGATTTATTGTTGTTTAAAAGTGTTTCAACATTTTCCAAATTTCTAGTTTCCTTTTAAAAAATCACATATATCTTGTAGGCTGTGGGCCATGACTAGTATAGTGCTCTGTACAGAGCATTTTGAAATCATTCTAATCCTTTGTCTAGGGTGGGATGAGAAATAAAGTAGAATAGGGAAATCCTCACTGTCTTTTTGGAGAAGTCTGAGGTAAGGGAGTCAATTTGTGTTTTTCTCTTGCTGCAAATGTGAGTGGAGACACAGTGGGGATGCAGCATAAATAAAGTGTTTCTTCAAGCTCCATTTCTATGACTTACATTCAAGCACAGTACCATTTTTACTGAAACTTATCCTAACAATTGCATTTATAACTTACATGCTCTGGCTCTATGTTCAGGTGTCACTCATTATGAATTTCCTATTTAAATATGTTCCTATTCCCTTGGTATCTCTCATTTCCTCACCTAGATTTTTTAATGATAGATTTATTATATAGTTTTTAATTTATTTATTATTCATCTATATCAACTGAATCATAAGAAAAAATAAGATCTTTGAGAGCAGGAGTTTGTCTTCTTTCTATAGCCTGAGATCTTAGAAATGTATTCTTTCACTAAGTGAAATGAATAGTGAATGAAAAGCTAAGGATTGAAGAGAAAAAGTAATAGAAGGATGATGAGCCTCACATTCTACCGATAATGTAGTTCTGACTATGTCTGTATAATTGATTCACATATTTGCTTAATTACTATTTATTGATACCATGCATTGTGCATTTGTTGGGAATTTCAGGCAGCTTACATTCTAATATGATGGACAAAAATAAATTTAAAAATGAGCCATGGAATAATATTTGAGGATAATCAGTTACACCTTTGGAAGCTTATTTAGGTGTTAGGGACTATTTTACCTGTTTGGAAGATGATGGGGTAACTGAGGATGTTGTCTTGAAATTGTGCCCATAAATGTGTAAGAATGAAATAGTCATTTTGAGATATGGTTATCATTTTCTAGCCCTCATTTATACTTCTGTGGAACTGTGCTCTTCCTAAATTTTATTTATTGAATATTATGATTATTGATGAATTAAACCTGTGTATACAGAGTGGATTAAAATTATGGTGCTGCAAAAACTGATGAAGAGAGGGGAGAGAAGGAGGGGGAAATGATGAGGGGAGCAGGTAAGTGAGGGAAGTGTGGCTGTCTTCTTGGAACTGTACCTATGGAATGCAAAAAATCTGTTATCTTTATGTTAATAAAAATAAAACAAGAAATTGTGTGCATATGAAAGTCATATTTTTATTGTAGATTATATGTTATTTGATTTGACTTTGAATATGTTGATACAGGTTAAAGGTGACTATAAGTCCTCTTCTCAACACCACATTTGACAACTTAATATGTTTTATAAATAAAACAGTGAAGATGATATGGTCAGTATAATGAGATAGGGCTAATGGGAGAGTGTGATTTTAGAAAAGCTTCCCTAAGGTGTTAACTTTTAATCTGCAACCTTGAAAATGGCAGTGAATCACCTAAGTGGCAAGTTAAAGGAAGAGAGTCACAGGCAGAAAGATTTAGGATGAAAAACTCAGAGGTGATAAAATGCATCCGGAACATAAGTGTGTCCAGTAATGAATGGAGACAAAGATTCGTATGTTGTAAGTTTTTAGGGATACAGGAACTGATCGTGGGGCTTCTTATAGGCTGTGGTGATAAGTTTTCTGTTTATTCCAAGTATGAATAGAAGACATCAATGGACTTTAAGATGAGAAGTAGCACAATTTGAACTGTGTTATCAATGACCACTCGGTCTATATGAGAATAATGATTTGATAAGGAGCACAAAAAGGAAATGTGAGGATATTTTGGAGACCATGTCAACGATTCAGGTGAGCAGTCACAGAGGTTCAGTGTAGGATGGTGGCAGTAGAAAGGTATGGAGGAGGGGAGTGGGGATTTATGTTGCACATGGAGACAGGAGGCTTTGCTAATGGATTCATTGAGCAGGTAAGGGAAAGAAAAGACTTAAGAGTGATTTCTGGTTTTTGATCTGATCAACTAGATGGATATTGGAGACATTAACTGAAACGTAAGGACAACATCTGTGACACATAGAGCATAGGAAATGGTAGCTACTAGTCTTTTTATGTTAGCTATGAAGTAAAGAATAAATCATATAGCTGCAGTATTCTTGACAATGATAATATTAACAAATCAGTGGGAATAGAAGCCAGATAAGAGTGTTTCTGTCCCTGGGAAAATTCACACTTTTCCCCATCTCAGAAAGAAATTAATTGCTTACACTGAGCATTTGAATCATATCCCTGCTCTGGCACTTTCCATATTGAACTTAATTTATTTAGTCACTTTGCTATTTATCTGCCTAGACTTTGAGTCTTTTGTAGGGATAGAGATAATTTAACATTCAATCATAAACCTGCAGTATCTGGCTCATAGTCGGTAACCAAAAGTGAATGAATGAATAATTGTGTGGCTGACATGAATAAAATGTCAGAATCATTTGCTCCTCAGAGCTTTCCTTTGAGACAATATTTGTTCTTGATCTTCTAGTTATTAAACATTGAAAGGAAATGCAAATAAAATCTCAGGTGAGGCAAGGGATAGTATGTCATGCTTCTTAAAATCTAGAATATGAGGGTGAAGTGGTTTCAGGATTAACAATTACAATAAATGTATGTTTCAGAAAACTGTGATTACTATATTCACCAACTTTAAAGCTTAACTTTATCCTCAGAAATCTTTTGTGCCTGATAGGAGTACAGAGCTAGTACTCTTTGTTTTTGTCAGTGATGCTATTGCTCTATGGCTATAGGACTTGTGTATGGCTTCCTTGGAGCACCCCAAATATTTTTTAATATTAAAATTTCTTTTTCAAAAGCTTTTATTTAATATAAAATATTAATATGAAATATAAACTTCATGTGTATGGCTTTTGGAATATAGGAATTCTTCCCTCCATACCCGCCCTCCCTCACCCACTCCCTTCCCACCTCCTACTCCCTCTCCCATCCCATTCTTCATTAAGATTTGTTGTTAATTGTCTTTATATACAGAAGACCAACTCTAAACTAAGTAGATTTCAACAGTTTGCACCCACACAGACACACAAAGTATAAAGTACTATTTGAATTCAAGTTTTACAGTTAATTCTCATAGTACAACTCATTAAGCACAGAGGTCCAAAATGGGGAGCAAGTACACAGTGACTCCCTTGTTGATTTAACAATTGACACTCTTATTTATGATGTCCGTGATCACCCGAGGCTCTTGTCATGAGCTGCCAAGGCTACGGGAGCCTTTTGAGTTCACAAACTCTGTCATCATTTAGACAGGGCCATAAGCAAAGTGGAAATTCTTTCCTCCCTTCAGAGAAATGTACCTCCTTCTTTGATGGCCCCTTCTTTCCACTGGGATTTCACTCACAAGAGATCTTTCATTTAGGTCATTTTTTGCCACAATATCTTGTCTTTCCATGCCTGAAATGCTATCATGGACTTTTAGCCAGACCCGAATGCCTTAAAGGCTGATTCTGACGTCAGGGTACTGTTTAGAGTGTTTGTCAATCTATGAATCTGCTGTGTGGCCTGCTTACCATATTGGATCATTCTCTCCTTTTTATTCGATCTATTGTTATTAGCAGACACTTGGTCTTATTTATGGGATCCTTTTGACAATGATTCCTAACTTTATGATCAGTTACAAACTTAAAATGTTCACTTTAACTAGTAAGATGGCATGGTACCACCCAATTTAGTGGGATTTGGAGTCCCATGGCAAGGTTTTAGCTTTATCCTTAGGGGTAAGTCCATGGAAACGTGTGTAGAACTATACATGTCCTCCCTCTCTTATTCCACTCATATTTTTTTTTTACAGGGATCAGTTTTCAATTGGATTTAAACACCTATGAATAATTTTGTGTTAAATAGAGAGTTCAACCAATGGTATTAAGTAGAGAAAGAAAACTGGGGCCGGCACTGTGGCTCAATGGGTTAAAGCCCCAGCCTGCAGTGCCAGCATCCCATATGGGTATCAGTTCGAGTTCAGACTGCTCCACTTCTGATCCAGCACTGTGCTATGGTCTGGGAAAGCAGTAGAAGATTCCTCAAGTTCTTGGGCTCCTGTACCTGCGTGGAAGACCTGGAAGAAGCTCCTGGCTCCTGGCTTCAGATTGGCTCAGCTCTGGCCATTGCGGTCATTTGCGGAGTGAACCAGCAAATGGAAGACCTCTCCCTCTCTGGCTCTACCTCTCTTTGTAATTCTGTCTTTCAAGTAAATAAAATAATTCTTTAAAAAATGTAGAAAAAGAAAACAATATAAATAATAAAATAGTAAGCTGTTCCTTGACAGTCAGGACAAGGGCTAATCAAGTCATTGCTTCTCTTGGCATCAATTTCACTTCTACAGGTTTCCTTTTAGGTGCTCAGTTAGTTGTCACAGATCAGAGAAAACATGATATTTGTCCCTTTGGGAGTGGCTAATTTCACTAAGTATAGTGTTTTCCATATTCCTCTATTTTGTTGCCAATGAGCAGATTTCATTTTTTTTTTACTGCTTTGTAGTATTCCATAGAGTACATATCCCATAGTTTCTTTATCCAGTCTTCCTCTGATGGACATTTAGGTTGATTCCATGTCTTAGCTATTGTGAATTGAGCTGCAATAAACATGGAGGTGCAGACAGCTCTTTTAATTGCCAATTTCATTTCCCTTGGGTAAATTCCAAGGAGTAGGATGGCTGGGTCACATGGTAGTACTGTATTCAGATTTCTCAGGTATCTCCACACTGTCTTCCGTAGTGGCTTTATCAGTTTGCATTCCCACAAACAGTGGGTTAGTGTCCCTTTTTCCGCACATCCTCACAAGCATTTGTTGTTTGTTGATTTCTGTATGAAAGCCATACTAACTGGGGTGAGGTGAAACCTCATTGTGATTTTGATTTGCATTTCCTTGGTGACTAGTGATCCTGAACATTTTTTCATGTGTCTGTCGGCCATTGGGACTTCCTCTCTTGAAATGTCTGTTGAAGTCCTTGGCCCATCTCTTAAGTGGGTTGTTTGTTTTATTGTTGTGGAGTTTCTTGATTTCTTTGTAGATTCTGGTTATTAATCATTTATCAGTTGCATAATTTGCAAGTAATTTCTGTCACTCTGTCAGTTGCCTCTTCACTTTCCTATCTGTTTCTTTTTATTTATTTATTTATTTATTTGACAGATAGAGTTAGTGAGAGAGAAAGACAGAGAGAAAGGTCTTCCTTCCATTGGTTCCTCCCCACCCCCCAGTTGGCCACTACTGCCAGAGCTACACCAACCCGAAGCCAGGAGCCAGGTGCTTCCTCCTGGTCTCAAACGCAGGTGCATGGGCCCAAGCACTTGGACCATCCTCCACTGCCTTCCCCGGCCACAGCAGAGAGCTGGACTGAAAGAGGAGCAACCGGGACTAGAACCCAGCGCCCATGTAGGATGCCGGCGCCGCAGGCGGAGGATTAACCAAGTGAGCCCCGGCACCGGCCCCCTGTCCGTTTCTTTTGCTGTACAGAAGCTTCTCAATTTGATGTAACCCCAGTTGTTAATATTGGCTTTGGCCGTCTGTGCCTCTGGGGTCTTTTCCAAGAAGTCTTTGCTTGTGCCAGTATCTTGCAAAGTTTCTCTGATGTTTTCTAATAATTTGATGGTGTCGGTTTGTAGATTTAGATCTTTAATCCATGTTGATGGATTTCTGTGTAAGGTATAAGGTAGAGGTCTGCTTCATTCTTCTGCATGTGGAAATCCAGTTTTTCCAGCACCATTTGTTGAATGGACTGTTCTTACTCCAGGGATTGCTTTTAGCTACTTGATCAAATATAAGTTGATTATAGATGTTTGGATTGTTTTCTGGTGTTTCTATTCTGTTCGTTATCCTAAATATTTTGTAAGTAAGGTTATAGAGAAAGTTAAATTCAGAGATTTTGAGGACAGAATAGCTTATAAGTGTTTTAACTTACGTATTTTAACCTAATCCCTTATTACCTGTTAGGTGAATTCTTATCTGGTTCCTGGAAAGATTCCTCCAAATCCTGCAATAACATTGTCTCAATCAGATCATCATTATAAAAAAGATGGCTCAACATAACCTGTTTCACTTTTGATATCTTTGAGACATAGTTACATCATGTGTCTCAGTGTCTACAAAACAGGAATATACAACACACATACATCTTCTAAGCAGGATTTCTCAAGCTGCATGGATACCACCTGGGGTCTGTTAAAATGCAGATTCGAGCCGGCGCCGTGGCTCAATAGGCTAATCCTCCACCTTGCGGCGCCGGCACACCGGGTTCTAGTCCCGGTTGGGGCGCCGGATTCTGTCCCGGTTGCCCCTCTTCCAGGCCAGCTCTCTGCTATGGCCAGGGAGTGCAGTGGAGGATGGCCCAGGTGCTTGGGCCCTGCACCCCATGGGAGACCAGGAAAAGCACCTGGCTCCTGGCTCCTGCCAGGATCAGCGCGGTGCGCCGGCTGCAGCGGCGGCCATTGGAGGGTGAACCAGCGGCAAAGGAAGACCTTTCTCTCTGTCTCTCTCTCACTGTCCACTCTGCCTGTCAAAAAAAAAAAAAAAAAAAAAAAAATGCAGATTCAAATTCAGCAACTCTGGAGTGGACCTTGAGCTTTTGCATTTCCAAAATGCTTACAGGTGATGCTGATAAAAGTGGCCCACAGGTCACATGGTCAGTAACAAGAATCTAGAGTTAGAGGGGAAAGGAATATTCATATTGAAGAGAATTTGTCATGACCTGATTTTTAATTGGGACCTAATAGTTTATCTGATGGATGTGCCACCATTTATTAACCATTTAGTTAATAAATAATGTAATGTTGGAGATGTACTTGCTCTCATTTTTATAAATATCTTAGTAAAACTTTCTTATACAGAAGTACATATGCTTCCATTTATTTATTTATGGATACATTACTAGAAATATAATTGGATTTTCAAAGGTACATATTTTAGAATGCCTTCTAGCATATATTTCCAAATTGGCAAGAATTTTCAAATCAAATATTTGATTATGTTACTCTATATAATTTCATCTTTGCAGCTTTTCCAGCTTACAGACCCATGTGACATCCTGATATCATGACATATTTAATAATGCATTAAGAACCATTTTATTCCCGTTACCACATCCTGCTCCAACTTTCTGATTCTGGTTAAATATTTTAAGTGCTGAGTTTGTGATGAATCATAGCTCTCACTGCAGAAAGTATTTATTAATACCTTCCTCATACAGAATACAAATACAACATATAGGTCATAGATGGAACCACAAATCAAACAAAATGACTTTACATCTTAAAATATGGACCCAACTCCATCAGTTGATTAAACACTATCCAGAACAGTTGATAGTTATCAGGAATGATTTCCTTTTTAGTGGCCTGGATTCTCTAGATTGAAATGTACAGAGGAACTGTATGGAGATGAAGTTCCTTATATATAGCTTAACACATAAAATAATAATAATTTGGAAAATCATGTGTTTAGAATTAACCTGAATAGCACAGTGTTGTTCTGCACACCCACACCCCCAATTCTAACACCTTTTGGTTTGCTCTGGCTTTTTTTTTTTTCTTGATATCTAACAATCAGATCATTTCTGCCTTAAATTATCCAAGAGCAAAATATGGGAGGTCAACTGCTTCTTTAAAAGACATTATGCGCCGGCGCCACGGCTCACTAGGCTAATCCTCCGCCTAGCAGCGCCGGCACACCGGGTTCTAGTCCCGGTCGGGGCGCCGGATTCTGTCCCGGTTGCCCCTCTTCCAGGCCAGCCCTCTGCTGTGGCCAGGGAGTGCAGTGGAGGATGGCCCAGGTGCTTGGGCCCTGCACCCCATGGGAGACCAGGAAAAGCACCTGGCTCCTGGCTCCTGCCATCGGATCAGCGCGGTGCGCCGGCCGCAGCGCACCGGCCGCGGCGGCCATTGGAGGGTGAACCAACGGCAAGGGAAGACCTTTCTTTCTGTCTCTCTCTCTCACTGTCCACTCTGCCTATCAAAAAAAAAAAAAAAAAAGACATTATGCTAGGGTAAGATGATGTAGTGGCAAGAACTTGTGTTGGAATCAGTACACCTACATTCCAACACCTATGTAATATAGATAATGAAGAGGTTAACACTCTTTTAATATGATCATAAATGAAAATAGTTTATAAGCTGAAATATTACTCAAGGCAGTGGATACTGTTATTATCCTGATGCACGGTAGGGACAAGCAAACCATGTTTTGCAAACACATTATGTGTACATAGTTCCTTTTCATGGGAAGCACCCTCTCTTTTACTTCTCCCACCAGTCTCATATCCTCTAAGGAAATTGCACAGATCACCTCAGTCCTTGATAATTTTCTTCTATCAGAATTTATACAGCATAATTTTCTACTCTTTCTTGTCGTTTGTACTTTGAGATTATCTTTCTGTTATGTACTGAAAATATCTCCTCAAAATTCATACATTGAATTCTTAAACCCCAGTACCTCAAAATGTAATTGCATCAGAGATGGGGTTTTTAAAGAGATGAATCAATTAAGATGGGGTTTTGAGATTCATGTCCTTATAAGAGGAAGACATTAGGATTTACAAAAAGACCCAAGGGATGCTTCCCACGGAAAAAGGCCACGTGATGATCCAGAGAATAGGCGAATGGAAATCTGTAAATGAAGGAGAGAGATCTAAGAACAAACCATACCTTGAGCCTCTAGCACTGTGAAAAATATATTTCTGTTATTTAAGCTACTCTGTTTTTAATATGTTGTTATGGCAGCTCTAGCTAACTAGTAGACTTTTCTTCAGAACAGGGTAATAATTTTCCTCTACTTCTATATGTCTGGTGCCCAGTTCGAATTACATCTTGAATAAATATGTTTATTACTAGTGAAGTCTCAGGATCATATGGAAAATGAAACACTCATTTCTGATAAATGTTTATCATACTAACAAAATGCTCATCAGAATATACAATGAATATGCTTGTCATGGTTTCTGATATATATGTTCTACTTCTTTGTAAGTTTCTTATTCAAGGTTTTAGAAAGAATACTACCTCTCAACCATTGAGAGGGTTTAAATGATAAGAACATTCTTAGACAATTCCATATAGACTCTCTAGTTTGACCCTGTGAACAATTTTCTGAGATGAGCTACACCAGTTTACAGAATATAAGGCTCATGCATTGAGTAATTTTTATTCAAATCAGATAGTTAGGAAATGTCTTGGAATCTGATTCAGGCCTTCATATTCCTACTCTAATTTCACTATCCTGGGGCAACTGTATTTTTAAAAAGCATCCTAGCTTCAGCTGTATTTTTAAAAAACTCCCACTTGTGCTTGGATTTTAGAAGCAGTTTGCTGTGTGTACTTAGTCTTTTTCATTCATTTATTTTCTTTCTTGGCTGCATTTCAGGAAATAGAAAATGGACCATTGAGGACTGAGCAGCAAAGGACACGGTGTGGATGGAAGTCACAGTGAGCTTTGTCTTCTGTCCTTGCATACAGTAATGACTCCTCTTGTTTATCTTCTTAGAATTGTGCCTATGAAATAGATGAAATCTGTTCTCTTTATATTAATAAAATGAGAAATTATCCTGTGGGTTATTTGCAAAGAGGAAATAAAAGATAGAACTTAAATAAAATTGACTTGCAATTGAGGCTGTTTCATTTATTTACAGAAAACTCATAGGAGAAAAAAACAATTCTACATGGACCGAAGGGGAAGATACAGATCATACCCTAAAAGCAATTCATACCCTCCGTGCTGTTTAGGGACCACAAACAGATAGTTCTACTGGAGGGACTTTTATTCTGTCCTAATCAAATATGGCTTTAAGTTGTATCTCTGAGTTTCAATAAAAACAATGATTTTCACTAATATTAAGTGATTTTATTCATATATTGTAAATTCTGTTATCATTCATTGTTCAATCACTTTTTCCTAAACATATAATTTTTGCAAACTTTCTTTGCAACTCAATTGTCCCTTGTCACAGAAAAATGTTATTTTTTATGCTTTTTCTTTAAGCTTCACATCTTCCATAAATTGCCATCTCAAAGCTCTATTTAATTGCCTGTTGCTGTCATCATCAATATAGGAATCACCATTGTCATGCCAGGGCACATGTAAAAGAAGGATGAAAATAATAAAGTAAATCTGGCACTTGGGTCCAGAAATGTTGGCAGTAAAAGAGAGTTTTAAGTAGATGCTCAGTTTCTGGGATCTGAAACTTACACAATGCTAGATGGATATGGTGTCTTCACATCTTTTCCTAAATAAATTGGGGTCTAGGGTGGCAAGTTTAGATTGGCATGCCCAACCCTGAGTTTAGGTTCAATATCAGATGGGAGTCATTGCCTATGTACTGCGCAAATACTGTAGTTTTTGGAATTAAGGAGCTGGTAGTAGGAGCAGTACATAAGGAAGAATAGAAGAATAGAAGGATAGAAGGCAGATTAACAGGAGCTTGGGTAAAGGCTCATGTAAATACTTTTAACATAGTTTTAACATCCTCACCTACACTGAAGAAGTCAGCTATGGTAAATAGTTTGTAGATATAAGTCTGAAGCAGAGGCAGAGCAAATATGATATCAGAGGCTTAGAACATGTATTTATTCTCTCAAACCACTTACTGATAGCTGATGTTATAATTGTGCTGTTAGGGATTTAGTATGTACTTGGTAGCTATCTGGGGCTAGCCTGGCTAAGGGAAATATACATTCTAAAAAGAATGTCCAAGCAGCTGACAAAAATAAAAGGTCTTGAGTCACAGAGGAGGATCCAGATTATGATGCCACAGTAAGGATGTGTTAGAAGAGCAGGTAATGGAGACAAGTAGGGGGTCAATCTGGGCTGGTATCTGGTCCAAATATATAGACCATAGCATGCTGGCTCTTATGAGCCTTTGCATTATGATGTGTAACAAACCAACTGCGTGATAAGAGCCAGAAAAATGGTGAGAAGCCTCGTATTGTGTAATATACTCTGTTAGAATAAAACCTCCCAAAAGGGGTCAGTGTTAAGCTGTGATTTGGTGTGATAGCATTCCTCAGATTCTTTGTGAAAACAGGTTTTGAAGAGAGGTTAGGTGACAGACAAGGGGTTCTTCCGGGCTTTTCATAGGCTTCACCAGGGACCCATGATGTAGGAAAGGGTGTAAATGGGAGGACTTAAGGAGCAAAGAGGACCTGCGTGTCTTGTACAATTTTTTGAAATCACGTTCTTCTATTAAAGTGAGGCTGAAGATCCATCCTGGTGCAGTGGAGTAGTTGCTAAAAGATCTATATTTTCACATTCTGATTCATCCATTATCACATGGAAAAAGCATCCTACCTTAATTGGGATACTGAAACAAAGTCCATATACCTCATAGGACATTTTAAATATCCAAAGTAGATTAAAATTGGATTATAATAGTTGGATTATAATATATATAATAATTGAATCATAATAGTTCCTATTAAATGGTATAGAAATATTAAAGAATTTTTGTTACTCCTACAAATCACTCAGTTGTTTATTTTCTCCAACTAATACCCCTGAGTATCTCCTGTGTGTGAACAGTGAATAAGATAGTTCCTGCACAGTTAATTATATGCATATCATTATATGTAAACATGCTTCAAGTTTCTTCATCATCTACCCACATAGCCTGTTTTAAATTCACATTTTAAAGTGCATGGGAAATTTCAGAAGCCATTAATGGATTATGTGGTACATTTTAGTTTCTATTATAGGTAAAACAAATCAAGATTACACCAAAGAAATGCACATTCAGTAGCTATTTTAAGATGTCATAAATAACTCATCTAGTGCATTATTAACTTGGGCCCTTGATCAGCACCAAGGTAAGTGCAAAGGCAATTGCAAAAATTGAAAAACTAGCACTTTGCTTCAAAGGTAGAATCTGAGAACAATCATAGTCTTGAACAAAGAACAAATTTTAGTTATGTATTTGAGCAAATGACACTCCTCTGAGCAACCATTTTGCAAATCACTCTTAGACAAGATTTCAGTTTGATATATGGAAATCACCCACTGCTCTCTCATTCTTGGATTCTGGAACCAGAGGAGATATGGAAAATGAGCTGTTCTCTTTGCCGTTTTGTCAGATCTCACCGTACTTATTCATCCAGGCCTTTTTGCTATTTTGAGAGATGAGAGGTAAGAGCAACACAGGCCAGACTTTAGTTTCTAGATTGTGCAGACACTTCTGACAAGGAGGAAAATCTTCCTGTTCACTCGATGCAGTGACATTACAGTTTCATCTTTTCCTGTAGAGCTTCTCTAAGAGCATTGCTATCATTACCCTGTGACCTGCAGAAAACCAAGGAGGCAATGGGATGATCACCCCCACCTCTTCAGATGCTGATCCAATCACCCTAGGTGACTGAGGAGAGCTGTAAAGTATAGACACTTTTCCCTGAGATTTAAAATCATTCTTTGGTTAAGAGGTTAGGCTGTAAGTTCATTACCAAGGAAGCATTTCCTGTGCTGCGATAAAATTCTGGAATGACAATGAGGCAACATCATAATGTGTCTGGAGCAAGGGTTTTGATATCAGACACATATCAGGTTTTCAATCTCTTCTGCTCCTTCTTCCCAATGCGCTGACTCAATACTGTGAAGGTATTTTTGAAAGTGCTTACTCCATAAAATTTCAGTTTCTTCTCTGAAGTGGCAACAAAAATGACCAAACTATTGCTAGGTTATATGTTGGGAGCCCTTGAAAATAGAATACTGTCACCCTCTAATACAATCCTTCTTTCACATGTCAACCAAGGGTCTCTTTCAAATCTAACAAGAGGTTGCACAGTGCTTTCATTGTTAAGTATAAACTCTTTAATGAGACTGATGAAGTCCTCCATAATTCCCATGAGGGTGGCAAGGGCCTAAGCACTTGGACCATTTTCTGCTATTTTCCCAGATGCATTAACAGGGAGCTGGATGGGAAGTGGGGTATCCAGGACTCCAATGCCAGTACTATCCTTCTGGTTTTATCAGCTTTTCTCCTTAAAATCTTCTTTGGCTATTCTGAGTTGGTTAAAGTCTTATCTCAAAGATTTTCTCATCTCATAGCACTAACTGTACTGGTAACTACTGCCTGCTTACTTGGGTATCTTCTCCTAATTATTAACATTGCAAATTTCATAAAGTCACACAGGGTAGTTACCAGTATAATTAAATATTCCATTGTCCTTCCACATGTGTTGGGGGATTGAACTTCATTCTAACTTGACAGTTCAGGAAATATGATATTGTCATTCTAGGTAGAAACTTCAAAAGCTGATGTTTGTGCCAAATTTTCTTTGTTCTGATTGTGTACATGCTAATGTAATTGAGCTGGAGCCTCCATCAGTTTAGGCCCCTGAGTAACCAACCACACTGAATAGAATATGCCTACTTATAACATGTGTGAGAAATGACTTTTGTATGTGTTGAACTACAGAGACTTGGGGCTACATAATATAGTCTATCTTGGTTGCTACAACAGATTCAACACCTATCTTTTATCATAACATTCCACAGTTCTAATAACCTATTTGAAATGACAGAAGGCACTTAAGAAACATTTATAGAGTAAATGGGAATTATTCAACACCAAACAGTTGCTGACTTATGCCTTTCCTCCTCCACTTTTCATCCTTCTTAAACTCTCCTGCTCTAAACAGTTTTTTCCAGATTTAGTGAACTTCTCCAATCAAGTTATCCAAGTATATCTTCCAATAGAGTCAAGTGGTCCCTAAATGCCCCTGAAAAGCACAGTGCTTATTTCTGGCTCTCTGTCTCTCCTGAAATAACAGATTAGTAGGACAAGACATGGGGCAATGAGGGGAAGTTACAGGGAAATCAGAAACATTTTCCCAAGATAATGGCTATATGAGCAGTGTTTAACAATAAAGCTAAAAGGTGCAGAAGAACATGAGTTTATTATTGTTGAAAAGGTACAGGCAAGAAGCTTGAAAGCTGTCTACATGACAATCATGTTTCAGGGAAGGCAGACTGTGACCAAAAAGACAGATACCAACTCTGAGACTCCATGCATCTATTTTTTTCTTACTTCCCAACCTATTCTTAATTATTATATTAATCCTCAGGGACTCAATATGAATTCCAACACTTCCATGGGGTCTTAAGAATAAGTCCAGTCAACATTGAATTTCTCTCTTAATTTATATATAATTTGAAAGACAGAGATCTTCTATGCATTGGTTCACTCCTCAAATTCCCAAAGCAGGTAGGGCTGGACTAGGCTGAAAGCAGGAGCGAGGAGCTCTATCTGGATTTCCTAGTGTGTACCAGTAGCCAGGAACTTAAGCTATCATCTGTAGTCTTAGTTGGATATGTATTGGCAGGAAGTTGAAATTAGAAACAAACTTAGACTTGAGCTCAGGCACTCTGATATGGCACTTGGGAGTCCCTAGTATCATCTTAACTGCTGCACCAATGCCTGACCCTGAACCTCTATCTTAACCTTCTGAAATATCAGGATCAGCAATTTAATATTTAATCCTTTCCCATTTCATACATTTCTTACTGTTTCACTCATCCCCTTAAGCTGGCTGTAAGTTCCTTACAAGTAAGGCAATGTTGCATGCTTCTAGAATATCTTCTAGTAAGCAAGAACCCTCTACCCACACTTACTCAGTTTAGAAAACTGATTAACTGGGAAACTGTATCTTTCTATGTTGTCTGTAGGGAAAAATTGTTGGGAACAACAGTCTGGGAAAGATTGCAGAGGGAAGGAGGGCTAGACTTCGAGTCTGGCCTAGCAGATTTCCAGCTTGCACCAAATCTGCTGAATTGAATCAGAATTTGAGTTAACAAATTTAATTTATTAATTTATGTGCACACTAAGTTTTGACAATGACTAAGAGAGAAAAT
Organism: Oryctolagus cuniculus; assembly: GCF_964237555.1. NCBI lineage: Eukaryota > Metazoa > Chordata > Mammalia > Lagomorpha > Leporidae > Oryctolagus > Oryctolagus cuniculus. The sequence goes on from NC_091432.1 coordinate 44,281,760, forward strand.
ATTCAGTTGAATATCTGATAATTAATTCAAACAAAAAGCAGATTTCTGAGTTTTCCAAACTGCATCTCTATTCTGACTCATTGGTTAAAAGAAATGAGGAAGGGGCTGATGCTGTGGCGTAGTATCTTGAGCCTCAGCCTGCTGCGCTGGCATCCCATTTGGGTGCGGATCCATGTCCCGGCTATACCTCCTCCAATCCAGCTCTCTGCTATGGCCTGGGAAAGTAGTGGAAGATGGTCCAAGTGCTCAGGCCCCTGTACTTGCGTGGGTGGCCAGGAAGAAGTTCCTGGCTCCTGGCTCAGATCGCTGCAGCTCCAGCCAATGCAGCCATTTGAGGAGTGAGGCAGCACATGTAAGACCTCTCTCTCTGTCTCTACCTCTTTCTGTCTGTAACTACCTCTCAAAAAATAAATAAAATCTTTAACAAAAAAAGAAACATGGAATGCTATTGCCAGCTCCATAAGATTATTCTAATAAATTATGTAATACTTTCCTGGAAGAGGAAGTTTCCTCCAGACACCACTGCTGTGTGCCATGTAAGCAGGCACTGCATGTGTTAGACTGTAACATCTGCAGATCTAATCTACCAATTAATTATTTAAGATCACGCTCTATCTTCTCATTCATATGGGGAATGGTAACTCCAAAGCCACATGCACTTGTTCTGCACACACATAACACCTGCACTGCAGGAGCCAGGCCTGGATTCTGTGGAACTGGTTCAAGGAAGAGATCAGCTCTCAACATTACAAATCAGGGTTTCTTTATGAGAACTTCCACTAAATATTAGGTAATAGTCTTTCCCAGACTGTTTTCCCAATTGCTATATAAGGCCATTTTCTTAGGGGGATGTATTAGGCAGTTAATCTTCATAGGATATAACTTTATGTTGCTTGTACATAAGTCTTATGTAAAGAATAGCTCATTAGATAGTTAGTAATGACCTGTCTATGGGAAGAATAAAAAAAAAATAAACAAAGCACCCATAATGGAGAAAAAGTTACTGCTTATGAAAGCTGTCTGGACAGAATGGAAATTAGGAGGAAGAATCTTGCTTTCTAAAAAATATGCTTTCAAAAATGCTGTCAGTTTTGCAGCATGCCCAGCTTAGTTACTGGATTTGCATTTCAGAGTACCTTTACTATTGAGCTATATTTGAATAACATGTACAGTAAAATCTCAAGCATACTATTTAGTTCTGCATTGCATTTCAGAGAGGGGGAGTCAGAATCAAATAATAAGACACAAATATATTAAAACAATGAGCAAGGCATGCATTAGAGCTATGTTTATTCATATCAGTACTAGAAATAATACTTGCAATGAAGCAATAATCATCTAGTGAATGCCCACTATGTGCTGCTCACTATACACACACCAAACATATTGGATAAATAAAACACTCTCCTTTCCTCAAGCAGTTCAGTCTGATGGAGGAAACAGCCAGCAAGCAATCAAGATATGATGTGGGAAGAATAGAAATGGAGTATGTGCTGAGAGCTGATGGGAGCCAACAGCAGGAGAGGTGAACTCTAGAGCCTTATAAGAGCATTGCTAGTCTTCTTATGTAAGAAACAGAACTCCCATATTTTGGTATCTTTCCCTAACAATTTTGTGCAGTTTAGTTGTTTAAAAAGCCCATTTATAACCCTGGGTCAGGGAAAACCTTTTGTCCTAGATAGAGAGCTTTTATCGTGGCCTGTGCAGCCTTGAGCACAAGATATTTGAGTAATGTGGAAGATGCTTCCAGGGAGTATTTACTTGAAATATAGTTCTTTAGTATTTTAAAAAACCAGAGGTGCTTATAAAAGCAATCTCACCATAGCAGGCAAAAACGAGTCCCCATAAATATCTCAGAGGGCAGTAACCTTTCTTTGCATTTCTTAGGTTTAGGAATTTCTACAATAGCTAATAGGAACTTTGCTGGTAAGTTCTGTTGTAGCCAAGGAAAAGCCCACAGCATAAATGGTTGCACTTTGAACAATTGCAATTTAAGACTGAGTGTTAAAAGAAGTAAATCAGACCTGATACTTAAACTCACTTAAACGCACAAATGGGACTATGAGGAAAAGAAGAGAATAACTCAAAAGTGTAGAAAAGATGGTCTAGATTGAGTGACCATGACTTCAGAGTTCCAGGGTAGACCCTCAACAAAAGTGATATTGACTGTTAAAACTACCACTCAGAACAATTTTTAATAAAATATGCATGATTTTTACAGAGGGGAGACTTTTTTCTCAAAAGGTCTTATGTATGTGTGTTTTATATAAGTTATGTATATGTGTTTATATATGTTATTTATGTGTGTTTATGTATGTTTTTATATATTTGCCATGAGCATCTCGGGGAGTCTGGCCAGCAGACTCAACCCAGGGCCTGCGATGACGGCTTCTCAGGCGAGAAAAGAACGAACGGCGCTTTTCGGTCTTCAGTAGACTTTTTATTAGAGAAAGTAGACGTGACAGAGGTAGAGAGGAAGGAGGTAAGGAGAGGAGAGAGAGCTTCCTCCTTACACCCGCGGCTTATATACAAAATGCGACCAATCAGGAGCAAGCTAGAGTCCATGAATCAGGCATACCAATCCGGTCTCTGTTCACATGAAGGGTACGCGTCCTTCGGCCAATCAGGTGAGATGTCACGCAGCAGGCAGGCAGGCAGGCAGACTCACTGCGGGGGTCCTGGCGCCATCTTGTTGTTTACCACGACCTCGATCCCTCCGCCTCCGGAGAGCCCCGCCCGTTGGAAAGTCCCCTGTCAAAACCAAAATAAAAACCTCCGCCTAGTGATGCCACCGTGGACTATTCCCCGACATAAATTACATATGTATGTTTTATATATGCATGTGTGTGTATGTATGTGTATATATGTGTGTGTATGTATGTGTATACACATACATACACTTTATTGATGAGGTTGGAACATCTATGGACTTAATAACCTGGTAATTAATTAATCGTGCCATTGTTCTAAATGTATTCCCCTAGGTAATTTTGTATTTTGATGATTAGTAAATGGCTTGAGTTTAGTTCCTGATATGCAGTTAGTAATTTTGTTGTTTGTCAAAGACAACAAAGTGAAGAAATCTCTCAGATGTTGTTAAGATAAAATACCTGAGCTCAGGTGTAATGGAGATATTTTTGGGGTTAGAACACTTGTTTAGTGTGGAAGACCAGAGATACCATGATCCCTCAAATCTGTTAAATGTTGAGTAAGTCAGGAATTATAAACCCCACTTTCCACATTAAGACATAAATTTGAGTAGTTAAATCACTAGCCGATATTTAAAGTCTCAGTCTTCTTATTTCCATTGAAAGTAGAAGAAACGGAGCTTAGAGAGGTCATGTGACTTCCCCAGAGGCAAGCCTCCAAATTCATAAATAGGGGAAACAGTGCCTTAATTCACATTCTCCAGCATGCTGATCTCTTCTACTCCTCAAGAGTGTAGGTTACAACTTTGTTGTTCAACTTGCGAAATTCCTCATTACTTTTACCAAAACTCCATTCAAACATTTTTGGGAGACTTGATTTCATAGTACTAGCCATACACACTCGTAGTTCAGTACTCTGGTTGGACCTGATTTGTCCAATTTCAGACTTCTATGAATATTCACAATTATGTTGTGAAGAGTTAGTAACCTCTGGGAAGGAGGATCTTAGAAAGAACTGCTGAGGCAAACCTCCAGAGCTGCTGGAGCAAATAAGTTGAATTATCTCACAGATAGGCCGTAGATGTCAGGCTGGCTGCATTTTGCAGAGATCCAAAGCCAGCAAAAGCCTGTTTTGCCACTTCCTTAATTTATTTTTTTTTCAATTATATTTCTTTTTTATTTTATTTTTTTAAACTTTTATGTAATAAATATAAATTTCCAAAGTACAGCTTATGGATTACAATGGCTTCCCCCCACATAACTTCCCTCCCACCCGCAACCCTCCCCTTTCCTTCTCCCTCTCCCCTTCCATTCACATCAAGATTCATTTTCCATTCTCTTTATATACAGAAGATCAGTTTAGCATATATTAAGTAAAGATTTCAACAGTTTGCACCCACATAGAAACACAAAGTGAAAAATACTGTTTGAGTACTAGTTATAGCATTAAATCACAATATAGAGCGCATTAAGGACAGAGATCCTACATGAGGAATAAGTGCACAGTGACTCATTTTGTTGACTTAACAAATTGACACTCTTGTTTATGGCATCAGTAATCACCCTAGGCTCTTGTCATGAGTTGCCAAGGCTATGGAAGCCTTTTGAGTTCACCGACTCTGATCATATTTAGACAAGGTCATAGTCAGAGTGGACGTTCTCTCCTCCCTTCAGAGAAAGGCACCTCCTTCTTTGATGACCTGTTCTTTCCAATGGGATCTCACTCGTGGAGATCTTTTATTTAGGTTTTTTTTTTTTTTCTTTTTTTGCCAGAGTGTCTTGGCTTTCCATGCCTGAAATAGTCTCATGGGCTTTTCAGCTGGATCCGCATGCCTTAAGGGCTGATTCTGAGGCCAGAGTGCTGTTTAGGACAGCTGCCATTCTATGGGTCTGCTGTATATCTCACTTCCCGTCTTGGATCATTCTCTCCCTTTTTTATTCTATCAGCTAGTATTTGCAGACACTATTCTTGTTTATGTGCTCCCTTTGGCTCTTAGTCCTATCATTATGATCAATTGTGAACAGAAATTGATCACTGGGACTAGTGAGATGGCATTGGTACATGCCACCTTGATGGGATTGAGTTGGAATCCCCTGGTATGTTTCTAACTCTACTGTTTGAGGTAAGTCAGCTTGAGCATGTCCCGAATTGCACATCTCTTCCCTCTCTTATTCCCACTCTTACATTTAACAGTGATCACTTTTCAGTTAAGTTTCAGCACTTAAGAAGAATTGTGTATTGATTACAGTATTCAACCAAAAGTATTAAGTAGAACAAACAAAAAAAAATACTAAGAGGGGTAGCATATCCAGTTGCTCATCAACAGTCAGGGTGAGGGCTGATCAAGTCACCGTTTCTCATAGTGTTCATTTCACTTTAACAGGTTTCCTTTTTGGTGCTCAGTTAGTTGTCACCTATCAAGGAGAACAAGTGGTATTTGTCCCTTTGGGATTGGTCAATTTCACTCAGCATAATGTTTTCCAAATTCCTAACAGGGATCACTTTTCAGTTAAAATTTAAACACCTAAGAATAATTGTGTATTAATTACAGAGTTCAACCAATGTTACTAGAGCAAAAAAAATACTAAAATGCACTTCCTTAATTTATTTTTATACTATACTTATCATAATGCTAATCTTTTTTTTTTTTTTTTTTGACAGGCAGAGTGGACAGTGAGAGAGAGAGACAGAGAGAAAGGTCTTCCTTTGCTGTTGGTTCACCCTCCAATGGCCGCCGCAGGTGGTGCGCTGTGGCCAGCGCACAGCGCTGATCCAATGGCAGGAGCCAGGTTATCGCTTTGTCAATTTTATCTACCCTCTAGGAAAGGTCTCAGAAAATTGCCTTTTGTTTATTGGCTGAAAATACGTACATGGAGTACTTTGGCTGAAGTGAAGCACTAGCAATTAAAAAAGAAAAGGTAAAAGATTTAATAATCTGAGGGTAGTATTCTTTTTCTCATTCTCTCCTCTCTTGACTTAGTGGCAGTGCCAGTTTCCATCAGAGCAGTGCCTGTTACAAGATCTTAAGACCATCTGATATATCTAAGGATATACAATTCTGGACCCAAACAACAAAGAACACTGAGGATGGAAGGCATTCAGTTATTGGAAATGAATTATGTAATCTTTATGGATATTTATAATTTTTCTATGTTCTCAGAACATTTTTGCACATTAATAATTGGACTTTGTTATCTAGTGACTACTGAAGATATAATGAAGAATGACATATTTTCATAACATACTTTAAGGGCATAAACTTATTATTAAGAAAGTGAAACATATCATGCAGACAAGCATGAGCACTTAGCAATTCAGCCATCTTCTCTGGAAATTTAATAGTTAGCTAAAGGTAGAATGGCTTGAATATCCTGACATTGGCATATGGACTTTATTTTAATAAGCTTCATCTTTTAAATAGTCTCTTTTTTTGTCTTCTGTTTTTTGGACTTTTATTGTTTCTCTGATAAACATGTTGTGATCTTTTAAAAGTGATTCCAGTCTTTTTTAGAAATCTGACATTGTTGAGAATCATCCATGGGTGCTGTTTTTATTTACCATGGACATTAAAAAAAGTATGATTCCAGAAAAGGTAGAATCAGAGTCACCCCTAGCTATTGATAAGGGCAGGGTTTCTGGAGGTCTAAATAGTAAATTTATAGAAGAACTTAATGTATCACATTTCGATCTCCTTTACCCTAATTATCTGACTTCACAACATTAATAACGTGTCCCAAGTAACTATGATATCACTATCTTTGTATAAATCTATATATCTTCTACAGCTGTGAAAGGAAGAGACATGGAATGGAACAGAAATTAGTTAATAGTATAGTCTACCTTTTGCTGCTATAACAGAATACCACAGACTGGATAATTAAAACAAAAGTTGATTTCTTCAGAGTTCCAGAAGCTGGGAAGTCCTGATGAAGGCACAGGTGATGTTGGTCTCTGGTTCCAAATGGGTGCCTTACTGCTATATACTCCTGCGAGGAGGAATGGTGTGTCCTAATATGGTTGAAGAGGGAACTCACTGGAACAAGACTTTTTTAGAATTAATTTTAGTTGACACGGAACTATTCTACATGTTAAGGGGTACAGTGTGATATTTTGATATAGGTGTGGAAGGTACAATGATTAAGTGATAGTAACTAGCATTTCCAGTTCTGTAAGCATTTATCATTTTTTGTATGTGCTTTAAATCTATCAACTCCAGTGTTTTAGTTATTTATAAAACATGTAATGAGTTTTTATCAATTATAGTCACCCTACCATGCTAACAGAGCACTAGATCTCCCTGTATCCTCCCTCTGGCTTTACTTTTTCTTTTCTTTTCTCTACTCCTTCTTCTATGAGATAAAGTTTCTTTGGAGTCCATATGTGGTATTTATCTTCATTGTGCTGGATGTTTCAGTTAACATGATATCTTCAAGTTCCATCTACTCTGACACAAATGACAGAATTGTTATTTTTATTGCTAAATAAAATTTCGTTGTGTGTACAGACCACATATTCCTTATCCATTCACCCACCAATGGACACCTCTGGCAATTCCATATCTAGTCTGTTATGAATAGTGCAGCAATAAACATGGCAGTACAAGTGTATCTTTTTATGGTGAAATTAACCCATCCATGAGACTGCTCTCCTCATGACTTAAACAGTTCCTGAAAGGACACATCACCCAAAAGTGTTATATAAGAGATTAAGTTTCCAATGTATGAATTCTAGAAGGAACAAAACCATTCAAACCATAACATTCAAGTCTCTAAGGAAGTTACTGTTACTGTACATCCAGTATGTGCCAGAGCATCTGCTGACACCTTGTTCATTACTACTAGTCTTTAAAACAATCTTGTATGATAAATATTATATTTTTTACTTTTAGAATGATGAAATTGATGTTCAGAGTCATAATGTACCCAAAGTATAGGTTTTTTAACCAAAAACTGTAAGTATTGGCAAATGTTGAAGTCAAAATTTGATCCCACATTTGTTTTCAAGCATATGTTCATAATGCTTTCATGTGATTACAATATTGTATGTGTATTTTAACAACAGTTTCACTTGATGTGATTACCCCAAGGAGAAAACCACTTCATAAAATCCATCCTATCTTTCAGTCTATCTATACTTCATCATTTATTAACCTACCCATCATTTTACTTTTTAAATTTTTACTTAACACATAATATTTTTTCTCTAGATATTAAACACTTCTCAATGGATCTGCAGAGAGAATGATATTGCAGTCACTATGACTCACTCATAAATACCTTAGTGATGATTACCCCTTAAGTGGAAATGCCTAGAAATTTTGATAGAATGAAATGTGTCATAAGCTTGTGTCACCTGAGCCAATTTTTTAGGCTACTCTTGAAAACAGAGACCCTCATCCATGCCTAGGGCCAAATTCCAGGACTCAATACATCAGCCTAACAGTCTCATTCATCAGCCTGATGGTTTTAATTGTTAAATCGGAAGTTTAATTTGCCATGCTTGGATAACAATCCAATTCCAGGAAAGCATATGCATCAAGTGATCAATGAGGGACAAGTACAGAAAGTTAATTATAAATAATCCTTGAATCCTGATGAAAATCAGAACATTAGGAAAATCGGATCTTTGCTTATATTACCTCATTACTTGATATGTTAGAGACCTAGGGGAATCAGCAACTTTATCAAGTAAATAGATAATATGTATCTGTATCTATCTATCTATCCATCCATCCATCCGGATACACAAACAGAATTAATTTTATTTTTATGTTAGTTTTTGGCTGACTGAGTTAGTGAAAACAATTTAGGATCACAATTTTGTACTTAGTCTTCTTAGTAACACTGCTGAGTATTACTCCCACTCTATTCAAAGGGAAACTGATGCTCAAAACTGATAAATAGGCCGGTGCCACTGCTCAATAGGCTAATCCTCCGCCTTTAGCGCCGGCACACCAGGTTCTAGTCCCGGTCAGGGCGCCAGATTCTGTCCCGGTTGCCCCTCTTCCAATCCAGCTCTCTGCTGTGGCCCAGGAGTGCAGTGGAGGATGGCCCAGGTCCTTGGGCCCTGCACCCATATGGGAGACCAGGAGAAGCACCTGGCTCCTGGCTTCAGATCAGCGTGGTGCGCCAGCCACAGCGCCGGCCGCAGCAGTCATTGGAGGGTGAACCAACAGCAAAGGAAGACCTTTCTCTCTGTCTCTCTCTCTCTCACTGTCCACTCTGCCTGCCAAAAGCAAACAAACAAAAAACCAAACTGATAAATAGATGCCTGTTAGTAGGTCACAGATCTAGTTAGTGTCAGGGCTGGAACTCAGACTCGGATGAGTCTATCTTCAAAACTCATCTTTTCATAACTCCATATTAACTACCACACAAATTGCAAGTAATGAAGAATGAGGACCTACTAAGAGTCTACCCTGGAAGTCAGACATGAAGGAACCATGTGACATTAGCAACAGCTAAAGAAACTGGCTCAATTCTCCCCAGCTAAAGGAAAACAGAAAAACAATAAAGGCCCCCATTAAATTTATCAAACACACATTTATGGGAGACAGACTGGACTTGTGTTTATAGTGTCAGTAGGAAAATTTTTCAAAGCAGTATATTGTGCTTGTTGAAGGGTGAATTATGAAACATTATGATCCTAAAATTAATCCTAGTTACTAACTAGCTAGTACTCTAGTGAGTATTTTATTATTTATAAAGCATCTTATAAAAGTATTGTTACTGTGTGGAACTGCCTCAAAACATAGTTTAGCGTGATACCTAACAAACATCTGAGGCCATTCATAAATGAAGTGGAGTTGTTCATGCACTATTGAGTTCCTTATTCACAATTAAGTTCAAGTTGGATTAGATAACCAAAAAAAAAAAAAAAAAAAAAAAAAAAACCACATGGAAAAGACTGCAGACTATATTAGGCCAGTGGTTCCTAGAAATTTTGATTTCATCAAATAGTAAAACTTTTAAAAATGTAATGCCCATATGCTGTTTTATCAAGTAAGTGTACATAGAAGCAAAGCAAATTAACTTATTCTACAATAAGTAAAGAGTTATAATGAATTTAAAGAATATATATAGTCTTAGAAAAAAAATATGCTCCTTTAAATTGAATAAATATAGCTTTATTATAAATTGACAACAACGCCCCCCCCCCTTATAATGCGCTGTGGAAATATAACAACATTTTCATGCATGATAATCTATCTGTGTACCATAATTGGAGTAGATGACTTTTCAAATTATTTTAACATTAAGATACTTAAATATTAATCCATATTGTAAATCAATCTACTTCCCTTCTGATAGCAGTACTAGTCCAAATAATTACAGGCAAGCATGCTTCCATTTGGACACTGCAGCAATACATTCTATAGCCATTTTCTTTTATTTCTAACCAGCCATGGCTTGTGAAGTCAGGTCACGTCCTAATTCATCATATCCCTTTAAATCACCTTGATAATGTGAGATCATGTTTAGTTCTCACCCTGAAGGAGTTTAAAATTAACCCCCATCTCATTTTAATCTAAAGTCTAGTTTTATGGTGATGAAATAATGACACAAACAGGGATTCCAAGAAGCTTGAGAGTAAATTTTAATGTTTAATGCAAGTTGGTAACTCATGAAGAGGCGGAAAAGAGGCCATTCTCTTTACTTCCAATGGCCAAAAACTGTAGCATTTCCATGTCTGAAGTCAACAAATTCCATCTGTATATTAGATGACGTGATACTTTGAAATTGTGTCCTATGTGCACACAGAAAAAAATTTCAACTTTCTCATATCACAATTAAAAACAGTTTTCAAGTGATTCCTAATTCACTGTGCTTGTTTTTAAAATGAGGAAAATAAAACCCAGAGCTGCTACAGTGACTCTGTCAATGTTGCACTGAAAGCTTGTGGTCCAGCTCAGACTTGGAATTGAGACTCTCACATTCATCTGGTGATCTTTTTGTCAATTATGCTGCCTCTCAAATCTCCAAACCTCATTCACTTATAAATTATAAGAAAGACACTGCTCCTAAGAAGATTGAAAATATCATAAAGTATTTGATATAAATCAGAGTATGTAGGTTAAAAGATTGAAAAGCTGGTTTGAAGTCTGGCTACCATTTGTATAATTTGGGGTCAAGTGACAATCTCTTAGAGCTTAATTTAATTACTTAAAAAGTGAGTTCTTACCTTAAAGTGATGCTGTGATAAATGTATGACATAATATGTGTAAAATACCCTCCCAGACCTAGGCACCTCAACAGTGCTCCATAACTTTCATTTTATCTTCTTTTATAGTTCCATTAGAAAGTTTAGAAGTTTAAGCTTCAGTTATAAAAGTTGTACTTTACCAAAGGAAACCACAGTGTTGTGAACCAGTTTATAAAGTGTTAGCAAAGATCATATAACAAAGCTGATATATAGATATATATGTGCACTCATATGTATGCTTTGTCATAGGTATATATGTTTTTTATCTTTCACTATGTCATAGGTTTTTATATGTGTATACATAGTCTGTGTACATATATACTATTGTGTAACTGAAAAAATATTGTCATAGAGTGCTGTCAAGCCTATTTTGTTAAAATATACTATTATCTATTCAATCCAAAAGCCTGGAACATATAGAAAATTATATACATTCCTTCACCCTATTAAGTCCATAATTAGTCTTAATGTTAAATTCAAAAGTTTTTTGCAAGTATGTATTTGAGTGGCAGAAAGAGAGAGAAAGAGAGAGAGAAAGAGAGAATCCATCCACTGGTTCGCTCCCTAAAGTCCCACAGTAAAGAGAGATCGGAACTGGCAGCGAGGAATTCATCCCAGGCCACCCATTGGTATCAAAGCACTTAAGTCAATACCTGCTACGTCCCAAGGTTGACCTTAGTAGGAAGCTGGAGTCAGCAGCCAGGGATTTGGCTGGAATTTGAACTCAGGTAGTCCAGTATGGGAAATGGATGCACTAACTGGCATTTTAACTGCTAGGCCAAATGACCACTCTTGCATATTCAGCTTTAATTCCCAAATGTCTTTTTTTTTAAAAAAAGATTTATTTTTATTTATTTGAAAGAGTTACAGAGAGAGGTAGAGACAGAGAGAGGGGTCTTCCATTTGTTGATTCACTCTCCAGATGGCTGCAACGGCCGGAGCTGTGCTGATCCGAAGCCAGGAGCCAGGAGCTTTTTCCCGTTCTCCCACATGGGTGCAGGGGCCCAAGGACTTGGACCATCTTCTGTTTTTCCAGGCCATAGTAGAGAGCTAGATTGGAAGAGGAGCAGCCGGGACTAGAACCAGCGCCCATATGGGATGCCGGCACTTCAGGCCAGGGCTTTAACCCACTGTGCCACAGTGCCGGCCCTCCGAATTTCTTTTGTGTTTGTCACCTTATCTCTATTTGCTGGAACAATTGCATTGTTTCAGGTGGTCTTCACTTCTTACTGGTCTACCCAAGCCTCATCACCACATCACTACTTTAGTCCTCTCGTCCCCTCCCTGCTGCCAAACTGGTAATAGGAAAAGAATATGTTATCATTTTTCTACCCAAAATCCATCAGTGACTCCTCATTCCCTAGAAGATTACCTAAAATTTGGTCATGTAGAGACTTGTTTTCATTCACTTTCTGTGTATCTTTCCCTACTCTTTGTCACATTTCAGTATCTAGTCCAGTGCTCAGCATGGGCAAGCATTTAAAAAATAATGACTGAATGCATAAAGGAGTAAGTAAATGAATAATGAATTAAAAAATCAAAACCTAGCACATTTTTTTCCTCTAGTCTCCTTTTCAACAAGTGGTTGCCCTGTGACCTGGCAGAAATCAATGCAACACACAATCAATAGTCTCAACTTCCTTCAGCACAGTAGTATTATTTTTCTTCAGTGTGTTATATACAGCTTCCAGACTCTTTATGCTTTTTCATGGAACTTTAGAGCTATTGAATACTCACATCATCTACTTAACTTATTCTGAATATTTTCTCATGCAATTAAATAATCTCCTATAACCTATTTTTAATTTTTTTCTAAAGTTTATTTATCTGAAAGGCAGAGTTGCAGAGACAGATAGAGAGATCTTCCATCCTCTGGTTCATTCCCCAAATTGCAATTGTTGGAGCTGGGCCAAACCAAAGCCAGGAGCCAGGACCTTCATCTGGGTCTCCAATGGGGGTGCAGGGACCCAAGTACTTGAGCTATCTTCTCTTCCTTTCCGAGGCATGTTAGCAAGGAACTGGATTGGAAGTGGAGCAGCCAGGACTCCAACAGATGCCCAAAAGGGATGCTGGCACTGCAGAGGGTGGCTTAACCCACCATGCTACAGCACTGACCCCTCAATAACCTATAGTAAATGTCTGAAGACTATGCAATCCTGCAGATGTACTACAAATTAAAATATATTAAGACTTGCTATTATATATTCAACTGCTCTTCTGAAGAGCTGTACTGAATTATAATCATTTTAATGCCATCAGGTTAATAGAATACCGCATCAAAAATTATTCGTAATTATTTGTTTTTCAAATTTTAATAGTTTTTAAAGATTTATTTATTTGGAAAGGAACAGCTACAAAGAGGCAGAAGCAGGGAGAGAGAAGTCTTCCATCTGCTGGTTCACTCCCCAAATGACCGCAATGGCTGGAGGTAAGTCAGTCTGAATAAATCCACAAAATGTGCTTCACTTGCTGAAAAATACATTTGTATAATTACTGACTCATTTTTGCTATTATGGTAAGATTCATCTCAAGCAGTGTTCAGGACCCTGTGTTCTTTGGGTTATGTGTAAGCAGGAACCCACAGTACTATGCAATCTTTTTCTAAATAAAGCATTTAAATGATTTAGTTACTATATGTCTTGACCTCCAAAATATTTCTTATTTGTGAACTGAGTCAGAAACCTAAGCTATTACAGTAAGCATTTCTCCTTCCAAAATCATATATCTTTATTAAGACTTTCAGAATAGAATTTAAAAAATAATAAACAAAATTGATATCTCATTTACTCTTGTGAGACCAATGCTGTGAAACCATGGGTTTCAGGATAGAATAATATTTAATTAATCATGTAAAATATTAATTCTTTTTATCTTTTTTTTTAATTGTTCTAATTTTTTCATTAAAATTGACACAAAGCATGCAGTTACATTAGGGAGATATGAATACAGAATTAGAAGGAAAGAGCTTTATGAGTGTCAAGCCTCTTAGACTTTTGCTCAGTCCACATCCACCATCTTCTTTCTCATGATCCTAAGAGACTCAGCTTGATATATTCTCCTTTCAGCAGACACTACCATTCTCCACCTGATTAGATCAGATCGGTTGTGCAGGATTTGATTAGAATAGGATTATTGAGTGTTCCCAGATTGAGCTGTACGAAGATACAGTGTACCCAAGTTCTTCTTTAATAAATTTCTTGATTCCTGTATGCAGGTAGGTAGTAATAACAGTAACTACACAGAGAAGTTAGGAAGATTTATGAAATTTTTTCAAGGTGTCAGTATTACAGTGCTGAGGCAGCAGTTTTCATTTCCTTTGTTAAATTTAATCCCAGATCTCAGGAGCCTTTTGTTCCTTTTTTTTCCCTAAAGATTTATTTATTTATTTGAAAGAGAGTTACAGAGAAGGGGAGGCAGAAGAGAGAGAGAGAGAGAGAGAGAGAGAGAGAGAGACAGAGAGAGAGAGAGAAAGAGAGAAACAGAGACAGGGAGACAGAGAGAGGAGAATCTTGCATCCACTGATTCACTCCCCAGATGTCCATTATGGCCAGAGCTGAGCTGATCTGAAGCCAAGAGCTAGGAGCTTCTTCCAGATCTCCCACTGGGGTGCAGAGGCCCAAGGACTGCTTTCACAGGTGCATTGGCAGGGAGCTGGATCTGAAGTGGAGTAGCCGGGACTCGGATTAGTGCCCATATGGGATGCCAGCACTGCGGGTGGCAGTTTTGCCCACTATGGCACAATGCTGGCTCCTTTTGTTTCTTTGTCCATGTTTTCATAAGGCACACATTGGTTTCAATCTTTTACTTTCACAGAATGGATGGCTTTGTGAATCATGTGACATTTCCATTAAGCATCAGCTTTAAATGACAGCATAAACCTGTGGCTTCCCCTAAGACACACAATTGCTTGTGGTTCCCTTCATTTATCCATAACTGGGACTTTTGTTAAATAAAGTCTTCCAACTGGCCCATTCTCTCTGTTCACCCATATGTATGAGCTGTTTGGTACAGTCCTCTAAAATAAACTATAAAGGAAAGAAATTTTCCATTAAAAGAAAATGATATCAATTGAACCAGCAGGATGTTCAGGAAAGATTCTGAAGGGGAAAATTGTGCAATATTTTACAATAAAGGACAGGTCTTTTTAATTCTGACCTCTTTGTGGCACACAGTGAATGATGATAAATTCCATTACTGCGAATGTCAATCTAAGGGTCAATGAGAGCTTACTGTAATTATGCATTGCAAATGCCCATTTAGAAGGAGAGAGCCTGTTTCCTCCATCCTGAGAAGTTAAAAACTCGTAACTCTGACCAAAGTTAGATAACTGCTTAAAGTTCATACAAACATAGCTGTCCATTGTCATGAAGATGAAATATTCATGAAACCAGAAGATCTGGAATGTCCTCATCTGCAATACATTTTCTTTATCCAAGTCAAAATGAATTCTTCTCCTTTCCCTAAACTCATCTTTTTATGATATCTTTTATTCCTACCTGAGACCACAAATGTCTATGTCTGAAATCTGAAGTTAAGAATGAATGAACTGATAAAATGTATTAATAGGAAGGAAATAAGTGAAACCTGCTTTTTACATGGAGTACAGGTTACTAATGGGAAAATAGACGAATGAAATGCATCAGGACAATTTCACTAGAAAGTTCATCTCATTATTCAGATAATCAAACCTATCTAAAGGGAGTCACAATTCATATTTATTTTATCTTATCAATTTTTCTCCAACCAATGAGTTAGAGCAAACTGGCCATCCAGGAAAGTATTAAAGAACCAAACTACTGAGAATCTGCATCATGTGAACAGTCAATTAAACTTTTTCATATTTCAGCAAAGGCTACCATTTAGTGACATTGTTAAGTGTCTCAAAATGACACAATAAGTATATTTTTCTCAACTCTATTTGGCCTGAGTGGTATCTAAAATATCTGCCATTAGTTAACATTCAATTTAGATATCAAATAATTCTATTGAACTGTTTCAGTTCTTGTGTAATTGTTTATTACTATTCATCAATGTTTGAAAAAACTATTGGAACTAGAATAATATCCAAATGGATGTGACAGGGTTTAATGAAAAGAGCACATTGTCACATGTAACACTAAGGGAGAGCCATGGGAACAGAGATATAAAGAGTACTCAGGTTTGACTCCTTCACAATTGGAAGATAAGATCATTACATTTGAAGAGACTAGCAAAACAGAAATTGGTTAGCCATATGCTCCTCTAAAAATCAAGGATTTTACTACTCTAAGGGGAATTCAGATAATTGGAACATCATCTGCCTCTGCCACGTATTTTTAAGGAGGAGAGGGGGAAACTACAGCTATGGAGAGTAGAATTTTATTTTTATTAAAAATTCTCTTTTGAAAAAATGTTTTATTTATTCATTTGAAAGGCAGAGTTACAAAGAGGCAGAGAGCAAGAGAGAGAGAGGTCTTCAACTTGTTCACTCCCCTGATGGACACAACAGCAGGAGCTGGGCCGATCTGAAGCCAAGAGTGGGGTGGGGAACTTCTTCGGGGTCTCCCACATGGGTGCAGGGGCCCAAGCACTTGAGTCATCTTCTACTGCCTTCCCAGGTCATAGAAGAGAGCTAGATCTGAAGTGGAGTAGCCGAGACTCGAAGTGGAGGCCATATGGGATGCCGACACTGCAGGCGGTGGCTTTATCCGCTACACCAAAGTGCGAGCCCCACAACTGAGTTTTGTATGCCAATTTTGCATCCTGCTTTTTAAGGAATTCATTTATTAGTTCTTTCCCTTTTGCCTTAGTCTCTAGGAATCATGGAATTAAAGTCTATGCTTATAGTAGTGAAGTAGGCAGGCATACAGGTTAAAATGGATTAGGTTTGTGAGCTGGAGACCATGCCTTCACCACGCCCCTGTGTGACCTCATCCCCCTACTTGGCCACACCTGGGTGCCTACCAGCCAATCAGGTTAATTAACCACTCCCCATTGGAAGCAGGTTAAAAGCCTGGGACACAGTGTGCCCGGGCCTTCTCTCTTCCCTGTCCTCTTGCCAGGAGGGGGCTTGCTGTAGCCCTGCGCCTCCAGGGTACGTGGCCTTCGGGCCAAGTGCTCTAGGTTTCCTGGCTTAAATGCTCCTCCATGTGGCCTGTTCCTGGTGCTTGGTATGAACCCAGATTTACCTCTCTCTCTTAATAAAGCTCTCACTCTCCTATGCATCTTTATCACTAAATAAAAGCTTAAAATGTACCATGCTGCCTTGTTTATCTGTGCCAGTATTTAGAATTCTTCTCTAAATATTAGGCAAGAACCCTCTTGGGCTTATTAATATTGGGGATTTAGTAATAATCCCCAAATTCTGGTAGCATATGTGGTACCCCAGATAGCACTTCTGGGGAACTTTAAGGGGCCACATTTTTGTATAAATTTTAGGGTGTCTAGTGCGATTTCAGTAGGAGATGTCACAAACCTAGTTATTTAGTATAGTTGTTTGTTTCCTCAAATATGTATCTCCTCTTAGTTTGAAATTACCACTATTCTAATTATTCTATGCCTATGGTGTACATTCAGATGATGGCATATGCAGTGCTACTCTTCTCACGGTGGATCATTTTTTGATTCCTCTCCTCATAAATCAAGGCTGGCCTTAGTGACCTATTTAATCACTATTATGTCATGTTCTGTGACTTCCAGTAGTGGTCATTCATAAGCATTTTTCCAGCTTCTGCTCAGACGTCTTGAATCACAATAGAAAATTAGCTACTATGTAAGAATTACCCAGAGAACAGCCTGTGAAGACAGAAACACAGGATCAACCTCAACTCTTGGGGTTATTCTAGTAATGTCTGATATATGAATAAAGAAACAACCTTGGATAGTCTATACATAGCAGGGGTGATATGAAGCATATCATGGGATCTCCTAACAATCTGAGGCTCTGGACTTATGACCCCAGCAATTAACAAGCTGCTCAAATCTCCCAGGTTGAGATGTCAGTCATTGGAGAGCAAAGAGAAGTCATTCTGTTATCCTTCCCCAAATCCTGACATAGAATTGTGAGCAAAAGAAAATGGTTGTTACTTGATACTGTTCACAGACTTGGGGTAATTTGCAACATCTTAGTAGGTAACTTTTGATTACACACAGATTTTATTATAATCCAGTCCAAATCCTTTTAATAAATAGACATTTTATTATATAATATCAGTTTTACTGATAATCAAGGAGTGAGAAATCCGTCAGCTGCTGAATATTTGTGATTTAAGTATATATTTTTCCTCCTCTTGATTTTACATCTTCTCTAAATTTTTGATCAGAAGGATAATTATGTGAACAAATTCCAAAAAGCCATGGATTTTGAAGAAAGTCTGAAAGGAAAGTCAGGTGAACTGTGTGAATTATGCAAGAGCATAAGCTGCAGGCTCCTCAGTTCTGCTGTGGTGCTGTGGTGGCACAGGGAATACCTGGCACTGCATGTAACAAACCTTAGCCATAATGTTTGTCATAAACCATGCCAAGCTCACTGGGTAGCAAGTCTGCAGTTGAATGACAATAGTTAAGTCTCCATAAAGCAGCTTTTCATTCTTAAAGATGCCTGATGGTAGAGATATTATTTTCAGTTGGACAGTTATAGTTTTGCAACAGGATACTACAAATAAAAGTTTATGCAAGCAGCTTTTCTACTACACACCAGAATGAACAAGATATAGGTTGTACTTCACAGAAAAACTATACTCCATCTCTTAACCATTGGACTGATGAAATATTTCAGTAAATCACAGTCTTTATGCTGTCCTTGGGTCTTTTGCAACCTCAGCTGCTGCAACAGTATAATGTACATTGATTTCTGCTTGAAATTCAATGGCAAGAAAAGCTGTTTAATCATTTGGCTCCTGACTAGTTAATAAAGAATCTGTCTCATTTAATAAGTTTATTTTAGATAAGACCACCATCATTCTCATGATCTTGCATCCCTTTCTACTCCTTTTAGGGGGAGGGAAATAAATAGGTCTTCAGATGAGACAGTGCAGCTGTTATCTTCTGTCTACATTCCTTGACTGTCTGTATGATTTGCAAAGGTTTTCTAGTGTCCACAAGTGAAAGCCACTTAATCATTTGCTGTATAAGTTGTAAATGCACAGTGTTCTTCTTTTCAGAAATCACTGTCATATACAAGAAACCCTGGTACCTCCATTCTGAACCAGTGCCTATACTTTAATTAGAGAAGGTAAGCACCTTATTGCTAAAATTTTCTAACCAATCACATCTCATTAACATTCAATTTTGCTAAAACTAAATGGCATAAAAGTCCCTGACAAACTGTTACATTTTTAAGGCATTGGCAAAATAATGAAATCAGATAAACCACATTAATGTTCTCAGATGCGAGGTTGCTAATAGGATTAGAAGCAGTCAGAGGTTAGGAGGAAGCCATCTGAGAAAGTCACCTCCAATGTTAAGTGAATCAATTAACTAGGCTCATTTGAGGATAGAGGGTGTTGTGCACTGACCAAGCATTTGTGAAGAAAATGGGCAGAGGGACAGAATTTATTTTGATTAAGAAAGCATTGAACATTTTCAAATAAAGATTCAAGAAAAGATGTTTAACTTCTGTTAATAAAAGCAAATAAAATTATCATCCTCAAAACTCTTTTTGGATCCCCACTACCTCAGATTTCTGGGTTATCTAAAATAAGTCAAAACTACTTCATGTGTTTCCACTTGAAGATTAATGCCAACTTTGTCTGTCACATGACCAAGTAAGAGGTCTGAGACCTATCTCTGGAGAACTGAGTCTCAAAGGTGGAAGGGATTTCAGTAGGAAATGAGGTCTCCTGAATGAATTCTTGGTGACAACTGACATTTACCCTCCCCCTCCTAATCCCCAGTTAAGGTCACATGTTCTTATCCCCTGAGATTTTTTTGTTCAGTCTCTAAGCTGCCATGCCCATGTATCAAACATCAGTATTTTCTTTTAGATAAGCCACAGAAAAATAAAAAAAAAAAATAGTGGACCACCATTGCGTATGAGGCCTCCTCTTCTACACACCTCTGGTTGGTATGGTTGTATGGAGTGGACATAATGCCCTGTCATATTTCAGAGAACTGCATACAGGGTAGTTTGCACTGACTGTATATATTTGAATGTGGAGGCTTGAGCTCTGATGATACCATATGACCAGATGGTTGTAGAAGTATATCCTACAGGATTAAGAAAAAGTGCTAACTAAAATTGCTTGAGTTTTCCTTGCAGAAAAAAAGAAACAAGAAATGTTGCTGAAAACCCCCAAGGCAACTAAAGCATATCAGGATGACAGGTGTCATGCACTGCTCCCCTCTAGTAGATTTAAGATATTTTGAGGCAGATTCCCCATCCTCTAAATATTCTAAGACATTCTTGGAGCATGAAAATATGAAGAAATGTGAAGCTGTCTGTGCCTATGCAGAAAGACAGAGAACTCCTCTATTTGGCCAACCAATCTGGATGTCCTGTAATAAACCTTCTCCCTGCAATGACTATGGCTTCTGTATCTGGTCTTCCAATACAAGTGGGAAGTTGAGTTCACATTTGCTTGGCAATAGAATCAGTGGGCCTAAGTAGGACACCAAGTCCTTCTTGGACATTTTTGCCCTTGGCTCACTAGCCTTTTATTAGAGACGGCTCTGGTTATGGATCATAACAGCTGCCCAGGCGTTTGATTCAGGATCTTCCTTTAGTTTCGTTACCGTGGAAGGTATCATTGACCTTTGTTGCTGTTGGTTACATATTTACAGTGGATAAAGTTCAGGCTTGGAAGACATATTTTGTTGAGTAACTTCAGTTTAAAGTGATCAGTCTTTGAAACTTTAATGTCCCCAAGAGTAGGGGATGGAGGATCTTGGTTGGGAATTTTATCCTCTTTTGGTAAGGGAGTTCATAACTTTTGATAGAAGGAATATTAGCAGGGGAGCCATCCTTGAGTTTCTCTTGGTGCCATCATAAATGAGTGACAATTTGGTCTCTGGTGAGTGAATGTGAATGTGAGCATCCAGCTAGAAATTCTTAATGAGTTAATATCTGATTAATGCTTTGATTCTTTTATCTGTGGGCATAAATGAAATTGCTTTTCCAGACTTACTGATGACTTTAACAACATTTTACTAAGGAACTATATGGAGGTTTCTGACCTTGAAGGAAAGACCCAGCAGTTCCCTCTGGCCTGTAAGGGTGTTACCAGATGACTGACAACCTCCTGGAGGGGTCCAAATACCAGCACCCAGGATATGTAATGGCTTCATAGAGTCATCCTCGTCCCCGCCCCCTCCCTCAAAAAAAAAAAAAAAAAAAAAAAAGGAAAGAACATGTCCCATTTCTGAGTTAAAGGGAAATCTGTGGCTCATCTAGGAGGTTAGACATAAGTGACTGGTCTCCCACTTCCATGAGCCGTTCCAAGTCTCCATAGGACAAACCCAAGATAAGCAAAAGGGAAATATCAACCACTTTTTAGCCCTTGGGGAAGCTATTCCCATAACCAGCCCAACTTGGACTTGACACATTGCCCTTCATTAGTTCTTACTTTAGTCACAAGCAGTATTATAAGATGGGAAATATTGGTAGTGTTCCTTCCTGCAGTGCTCTCACCTACATTTTTTAAAAAATATTATATATATTTTAAATATATAATATTATCAGCCCAGCTCTGACCATTGCAGACATTTGGGGAGTGAACCAGCAGATTAAAGAACTCCCTCTCTCTGTCTCTACCTCTCTCTGTAATTCTCTTTCAAATGAATAAAATAAATTTAAAAAATTAATATAAAATATATTTTAAATATGTATATCTATCTATATATATATCTAAAAGCCAGAGTTACATAGAGATAAACAGACAGAGACAGAGCTTTCATCCACTGATTCACTCTCCAATTGGCTGCAATGGCCAAGATGGCACCATACCAAAGCCAGGAGCCAGGGGGTTCTTCTAGGTCTCCGACATGGGTACAGAGACCCAAACACTGCTACCATTTTCTTCTGCTTTTCCCAGGCCATTAGTAGGGAGCTGTATTGGAAGCAGAGTAGCCAGGACTTGAACCATTGCCAATATGGGATGCCGGTGTCGCAAGAGGTGGCTTTACCCACAACGTCACAACACTGGCCCTCAACTGCACCTTACAAAATGGGGCAACATTCAGTTATGAGTCCATGAAGAACAAAAAGATGATATTCTTTTATAATTATGCTTGGCCTCTGTACTCCTGGATTCAGGAGAACAATGGTGTAATACTATCTTATAATTAAATTTGCTTAATAAAAGAGAAGAAAACTGAAATGAAATATGTACAATCCTTTATGCTGCTGCATCAGAATAAGATGATTCAAAGAAAGTATAATAGTATAATATATTGTTTCCAAAAGAGTGTTCATAAAAAGCCCATTTTACCTGAGTCTAGGACTGGGGAAGATAATTCCTTATTAGAAAAAATTTATCTTTTTTGCTTCCACATTCCCCATGAAGGGTGCGAAGTTTCAGCCTTTTAACCCTTACCCCCTGAATGCTGAGTCAACAATATAGGGCCCTACAGATCTAGGAATGTTTTCCTTTCCCACTCCTGCTATGATGTCCAATTTAGAAAGGTGGCCACTTGAGGTCGGGTTGAGCAATTGACTTGAAAGCAGTCGCACACCTGGAAAATCAATAATGAAAAGCAACCCGGGGGAATTGTTTATGTTCACTTCTTTTTTTCCTCTTTCTTGAAATTATCCAATGAGTATGATAATATGCTGATTTATCAAAATGATCCTATAAGGAGGGAAAACTAAAAGTAGTCTTCATGTTTGCCACACATAATCTAACATAGGGGATGTTCAAACTCTTCATAATACTTTACTTATCCTGAAAGAATATTTGATAGTCTTAGAAAACATCACAAAAGTAAATTGATGAGAAGCATTGGGAAGCACCAATGGATCTCTTATGGGTTCCAGCTAACCTGGTTATACTGGTCTTTGACCTTGATCCCAGTAATGAGGGAGACTGCCATTGACACATTCTGTAGAGACTGTCCCATAACAGAATGAAGAAAAGTGGTAGAGAAGCAGAGAAACTTCAGTAAGTTTCAGTAAGTAAGACAAAAACCAAACAAGGACTCATTATAGTACCTATAAAGAATTTTTCAAGGCCAGCGCCGTGGCTCAATAGGCTAATCCTTCGACTAGCGGTGCCAGCACACCGGGTTCTAGTCCCGGTCAGGGCGCCGGATTCTGTCCCGGTTGCCCCTCTTCCAGGCCAGCTCTCTGCTGTGGCCCAGGAGTGCAGTGGAGGATGGCCCAAGTGCTTGGGCCCTGCACCCCATGGGAGACCAGGAGAAGCATCTGGCTCCTGGCTTCGGATCAGTGCGGTGCGCTGGCCGTGGCGGCCATTGGAGGGTGAACCAATGGCAAAAGGAAAACCTTTCTGTCTCTCTCTCTCTCTCTCTCTCACTGTCCACTCTGCCTGTAAAAAATTTTTTTCAAATCTATTGCAAATATATTACATAAATCCCAAGATCCCACAAAATCAAAAGATGATAAATGTGACTTTTATAGGGCATATAGCCCCTGCTATATAGTGAAAGTCTACAGAAAGAAAGGACCTTTGGGATGTCAATGTTCCCGTTGGTAGAGATTACTACAAGGTATTAAAATAGCTGAGATCAGATCCAGGAAAAAAAGAGAAATAAAAAATGAAACAACAGGTCACCCTCAATTTTAGTCAACAAAGATCCAAACCTTGTCAAGGCCCACCACAATGTGGAGCCCAACCCACGGTAACTTCCATGTGCCCCATGTGAATTCTAACTCCAGGGGCCACCTATTATTCAGACTACAGAAATGTGCCTACTGCAAGCAGGAGGGCCATTTGAAGAAGCAATGCCAATACCTAAGAAATGAAACCTAGGGAGATAATTCACAAGCTTTTCAACTGCTGCAGCTAATTGAAAGTGACCAGAAATGAAGTGATCCAGCATTCCACATTAAATGTCCCAGTTCTATTAAGATTTCTCAACTAGGACCTCAGGTAACCATGGCAGTGGGAAGTAGACCCACAGACTTTCTGGTGGACAGAGTTGCTACCTTCTAGTGCTGAACACCAGAACGACAAGCTGTCATCAGAAAATTTGACTGTTACTGGAATATCAAGAGAACCC
This sequence comes from Oryctolagus cuniculus, assembly GCF_964237555.1. Taxonomy (NCBI): domain Eukaryota; kingdom Metazoa; phylum Chordata; class Mammalia; order Lagomorpha; family Leporidae; genus Oryctolagus; species Oryctolagus cuniculus. The sequence goes on from NC_091432.1 coordinate 44,305,763, forward strand.
CTTCCAAAATCATCCCTCTAGGGATTGTGGCTTATTTTAGCTGTTGCTGTGATGCTGGCATCAAATATGGGCATTGGTTTGTTTCTGACTGCTCTACTTCTGATTCAACTGTGTGCTAATGCACCTGGGAAAGCAGTAGAAGGGGCTCAAGTGCTTCGGCTCCTGCAACACGGGGAGACCCTGATGAAGCTCCTGACTTTGACCTGTTCTTGCCCTGGCCATTATGATCATCTAGAGAGTGAACTGGTGTATCTCTCTCTCTTTCTCTCTCCCATTTCTCTCTCTCTCAGTGACTTTCACTTTCAAATAAATAAAAACAATTTTTTAAAAATTCATTCCTCTGACTATTTGAGTGTTAATTGGAAAAAACCTACTTTAAATATAGCTTTCTATATGTATCTGAGTGTCCAATATCTGTTGAGACAAGATTTCATGATTAAATTTAATGCTCATGTCAATTTCTTGCTCAAAAGAGAAGAAATTGAGGTAACTTCTGAAAATGACCATGCTTATCAAGGAAAGCTACTTCAACAGAAAATGATTCACAAAATGACATCCTTGAAGATGCTGGTGTCTCCAGTAGAGGCTTAACTTGCTATGACTCAATGCCAGACTGCAATCTCAATTTTAAACCCTACCATGCTGCTCTAGAACAAACATGACTGTATATAAATAATTGAACTAGCTTATTTCAACATACTGATCTGACAGAAAAAAACATGGAAGATCCAGACTGACCTTAAGAGTTTACATTTCAGCAGGAGAGGAAGACATACAAATGATCATTCACAAATTCCTAAAGACCCATTTCCAGTGAACACCAGTTAGTTTTTCTCTGATCATAGCTCCTTGTGGCTCGAGTACAGAAAAATTAGAATGAGGTCAAGAATCTTGGAGAAATTTTAAATGTCCTGGATTTTTGGTCTAGGTCCAGGTAGCTTAGTCAAAATAAGATAAATCTTAACAGCTCAATAGCCATTTTTGTTTTGACACTTCTATTTAATAATGGGGATAATAAACTTATTTTTTTTAAAAAATGATAACTTTAACTGAGTACCTAATAAATACCAAGTACTAGGTTCAGTGATTAAATATGTTATCTCACATTAGTGTCACAAATATTCTTTAGGTGGTTTTCATATTTCTCACTATCTTATTTTTATGAGGCATTTGAGGCTTCCAAAGACAAAGTAACCTCTTGAGTGACACACCCTTTAGGTGGTAGTACAGAAATTTGATTTCTGAATCTGCGACTTTGTCCTCATTGAATCTGTTTGCTTTACTGGAGCTGTAGCTACAGAAAGTCTTTAACATCAAAGCCTCAGATGAACTATTTGCGATGCTTGGATGGTAGAAAACTGAATTTCTCACAGTTAAAAAATAATCAGTGGAAGACATGACCACTAGTGGTATGTGACCTAATAATGTTCCAGTTTTGTTAACACAATGAAGATGCATGCATGTGTTTGATTGAAAACTGCAAAGTTAAGATTTGATGCTGTCTTGTGGGAAATAAATTTGTGCTGCCAATTGAATCTGGGTGATGGAGTGTTTCCTGAGGAATGTTAAAATGTATTTTGTATTTATGGTTTAGATGAGGAGTCATCAGAAGTCCTATAAGCACAGCTTGTGTTTCTCAGTTGGGTATTTACAGCTTGGTAGATTGGACACAATGGAAAACTGCCAAGTCCTCAGGAAGTTGCAAAGGGGACCAATGAAAACAGAAAGGGGTGAGGTGGGAGCTGGTGTGTCAGTCAGAGATGGCACAGTGATGAGCATTCATGCTTCATAATCCAGGGCTCCTGTGGATTATCTTCCAGGGTCAGGAAAGAGCCTGTGCTCATTGAAGCAAGGCTTACAAATTGGCCAAGTGCATAGTGGGAATGAATTCTCTCCCTTAGGGATTGTGCCAGGGCTGACTACATAACAACAGGAGTTTTCATTCGAAAATTGATGATTTTTTTATGATAAAATGACTCTGACTGCAGCATTCTCTCCAAAGCAGTGGAGCAGGTATAAGGATTGGCAGACAGGAAAAAGACAACAAAGAGGGTTTTCTACATTGTTTCTGCTCCTGTTGAAGTGTGCAATATTGAAAAATTTTAACAGGCTTCTAGAAATGGTTTGTACAGACTGACACCAATTTGATAATATTTGCATATAAACAATATTGCTGAATACTCTGTTGGAGGGATATGTGAGGTTTGGAATACATATGCAAAGAAATGAATAAGGAAGAAGTTTCTTGTCCTCAGATTTTACTTTTTACCAGAGAAAATAAAATAAATTCACAAAAGATTGGAAGAAAGAGATGGGCAAAGTAATCACCAAAGGAGGACTCCAATGTACTTGCTGAGTCTCTCCCAAGCACATTTATGCCACTCTTTTAATTTGCACAACAGCCTTATGTGGAAGAGATTATTTTCAGATCTACTTTTTACTGGAGAGAAAATGAAGGAAAGTCTTAGGGAAGACTACTAATTAATCAATGGTTGAACTAGACTTCAAAATCAGTACCTACTCTCCGAATAGAATGCATTTCAGATGCCTCCAGGTTATGATGTCATACAGGCAAATCTGGAAGTTGAACTATAACTTAAAGAACAGTGAAATCTGTTGTTGAAGGAATAGGTCTTTCTGATGGAGTAGGTATTTGAGGCTTGTGCTTTAAATCATAAATATAATATTGAAAGATGAAAAAAAACAATTTATGGAGCCAGATTATCAAAGTAAAGAGTGATCTGATAAAGAAAAGTGTCAAATAGTCCAGTTTTGTTGTGAATTCTTCTTTTCCAGGTATCCACTGGTTTCTAAGTGCCTTCATGGCAGAGATTACGATTTATGCCATGTCCTTTTTACTCTGTTCATACAGAATGAGCTCATTTTGATTCATTTTAAAATTTCAGTATTTAGAGATGGGGAATTGGATATCTTGTTAGCTGCCCATGGATGTCTGAGTCTTTATTGGAGTGCCTAGGATCAAGTCCTGCCTCCTCTTTTGATTCAGCTTCCTGCTAATGACCCTGCCTCCTGCTTTGGTTCAGCATCTTACTAAGTGCCTGGGAAGTAGCAGATGCTGGCTCAAGTACTTGGCCTCTGTGACTCACATGCAAGACTAGGATGGAGTTCTGCCTTCTGGCATTGTTTGACCCATGTGCAGCTGTTGTGGGCATTTGGGGGAGTGAACTAGTAGATGGAAGATTCTATCTCTTTCTCTCTTTCCCTCACTCTTTCTCTCCATCTCTCTCTGTAACTCTGCCTTTAAAATACATGAATAAATGTACTTTTAAAAAATTTAAGTACAATTTAGAGATGGAAAGGACCTCAGAGACAGCCTGATGCAACCATCTTATTTTACATGTGAGGGTGCTGTATTAAAAAAGGCTTTTCACAAGGTTCCTATTATGATAAAAATGGTGGGCTATATGGAGATAATCATAGCTTCTTACTGAAGAATTCATTTATTTAGAAAATGAACAGATGGCCTTATTGCCTTAAAATATAAATTCTGTGTCAACAAAACACTCATAGAGATTATGCCTTTAAAGCTCTCCAGTGACCTTCAAAGCCCCAAATATCAACTTATTTCCTCATTGAAAGCTTTTCACTCATTGCCTGTATTGATGCTAGAGTATTGTAGTTATTCTGTTTTTTTTTTTTTTATGACTCACCTGTCTCTTCCATCACAGTTTGTAGTACACATACCTGTGTGTGAATTTGCTGTGTAATCTTGGGAAAGATATTTAACCTCTTGGGTCCTGCATATTCATAGCAGTAAAATGATAATGATACACTATGAGGGAAACTGCCAGCAACTCCTAGCATATTGCATACTGTGTTTAGAGAAAAATTTTAGACAAATTAAATGTGATGCAGTTTGTCTGAATAAATAATGACTAATAAATCAGGCAGCACTCAAACTAGAAGAGGTTCAGAGAGTTCTGCTTTGCAGCACCAGCAGCAAGCTTTTACACATGGCATATGGAAGCAAAGTAGAGAAATTGCTTGAAGGACCATGGCTGAGCATTAACTTTATTTGTGTATGAAATACTAATGGAAAATCCCTAGTTATGAAATAGCAGTTTCTGAATGGTTAAACTTAAATTATCAGTTCACATTGAAATGGATTTTGGTTTGCTTGTAGGAGCTTCAGTTAGAGCAACAACTTCAGGTTAATGGCCTCCTTTTTATTTACTTTTACTACAGTCAAGGGATGTTTCTTCCAGATTTATACTCTACAGATGTCCAATCTTGAGGAATTCCATTTGTTGTTTAGATTACTTAACCCTATCGAGGTATAGCTCAAATTTTCGCTTTCTAATTTCTTTTATACCTACCTTCTCATGTGAACTGCACAATACACCTCAAAGCAAGTAGAACAGACATGATTATCAAGAGATCTAGAAATCCTGAAAAAGCGAAATGATCTGCATAAGAGGTCATCATGAATGAATCCTAAGGCAGAATGGCGTTCAGATATCTTGATTGCTAATCTCAGGTATTTTCTACCATACTGAATCAAATTTGTTTCTTGAAATATTCATACTTTTATAGCTAAATTTCATCTATTATGAAACATTGAAAAATTTGCTTTAACAAGTTATGTTTCTTATTTATTTACACAGGAAACACTGCATGGAGTGTTTCAAACAAACTGATTCCATTTCTGGCAAACATTTGCAATTTTGTAATTTTTAGTAACCCACCCTGGGTTAGAATACATTGAATACATTCCAAAGACACCAGTCTACTGTCTACTTTTTGTGCATGTAGCTGTAAATCTTTTTTTTTTTTTTTTTTTTTTTTTTTGACAGGCAGAGTGGACAGTGAGAGAGAGAGACAGAGAGAGAAAGGTCTTCCTTTGCCGTTGGTTCACCCTCCAATGGCCGCCGCTGCAGCCGGCGCACCGCGCTGATCCGATGGCAGGAGCCAGGATCCAGGTGCTTTTCCTGGTCTCCCATGGGGTGCAGGGCCCAAGCACCTGGGCCATCCTCCACTGCACTCCCTGGCCATAGCAGAGAGCTGGCCTGGAAGAGGGGCAACCGGGACAGAATCCGGCGCCCCGACCGGGACTAGAACCCGGTGTGCCGGCGCCACAAGGTGGAGGATTAGCCTATTGAGCCACGGCGCCGGCCCGTAGCTGTAAATCTTGATTTGCTATAATGTCAGCTTCTTCATTTCATCAGCACTATTTCTCACTTAAGAGATACAGAGAGATTAACCCACATTTGGCTCCTATTTTTTTTTTGCCATTAATAGTGTTTGTTCTCTTTGTCTTTTAATAACTCTTTTTTATCCATGAGTCACATTTCTCAATACCAAGTGCTGTCACCCAGTTATCTCCTGAAGCAACTAATAGGCACTAAAAAGCTAAGAGGAAGGACTCACGATGGTCATTGGATATGTTTCCATTCCCATTTATACAGTTAGTGGAAGATATGCTGTATATGTAGTAGAGGAAGCAGTTTCCATTAGAGAGTGAATGTGTGAGTTGATTTAGAGTGACCCTGGCTCTCCAGAGCTTAGGCAAGTCATCTCTTCTGATACTGAAATTTTTTTCTAAAATAGAGATCTGAATATCTGTCTCAATAACCTCAGATGGTTTGTGTTTGTCCCAGAACAGGTAAAGAATGAAAATGATTGTTATCATGAAATAATTTCATAAAGTATAGTGTCTTCTGAATCATGAAAGTGAACTCACTTTTCTAAATAAGACAGCTTAGATTCGAATTCCGATTTGACCATTTATCAGGTGTAGTTTAGAGCAACTTAACCAAATGCCCCTATGACTTCCTTCCATTGTTTTGTTCATTGTTAGATAATGGAACTACAATACACAGTAATTCTAGGATTATTGTAAGAATCAAATTGTTTAAATATGTAAAGTGCTTAGAAAAGTTAAAGGCCCAGAGTAATAAGTCATTACATGTTAGTATCCAAGTCTAAATGTCACTTTTGTAAAGAAAAAATGTGTGCTTAGATTATAAAAGTTGATATAGAATCCTTCCATTGTGAAAAGATTTACAATTCAAGTAAGATTTACCCTGAGCAGGGGATGACTGACTGCTGAGAGTTGAGGAAACTATTGCATATAGGTTTTCTAACATTTTTCTTCCTTTGCCACAGCACCCACAGCTTTACCTAGGGAACAAGGAGAAGCTGCCCTGGAGCATTTGGGAACAGCCCTGTACCATCAGGACTTCTTATAAATGAGCACAGAGCAATTCAAAGTATTAAAGTTTCCATAGAAAAATCTCAGGCTGAAATATGTTTCAGAATGGCTTGCTTTTGACCAAACACAGTAAAATTATTCTACCATTTGCACTTCCATAAAACTAATAGGCAATAATCAAAGTTATCTGTAGCTTAAAATTCAAAATAAAAGAGGCCTTAATTCTCATTTAAAGACAGAGTAGGCATTTATTTAAACATCACCAGAAAAGTTAAGCAAGAACCTATCTCTTCTTGAGTGAATGCCAAACAATCATTACGCCATGTCATTTGTTGTTTAGACGTGCTTATCTGGTACTTTATAATTTTTAATTCTTGCCTTAGCATATACACTAATAAAGATATTGGCCTAACTTAACTTTATCTTTCCATTTCCTCATTCGTGAAATGGTAATGTTACTTCTCAATTGCTTATGCAAATGCTATTTTCCTACGTCAATATCTACACTGTGTAAAAGGAACTGAAGTTTGTATTTCCCTTCAGGAAACATGTTTTACATTAATTCTGAGTTGTGACACTGGTATTTCGTAAACTGTGTACACCATCTTTGTAGCTGAGCCAAATGTAACATTTCCTGCACTGCCTTTCATAACTGAGGCCACTCCTTTTCTTCATTACCGCATAATGCTATGCCATAAGTAGTTCTCAGAGCTCCTTTGAAAGTTACATCCTATACACCTTGTCCTTTAATTCTCTGCTCTTCATCTGATGCTGCAGATATGCCGAGCTACATTCAGGAACCAGTAAACTGCCTTACCTTCATTGCTAGAAAATGACTGCTTTTCCTTCAGGACTCAACTAAGGTTAATTTTTCAGAAAGCCTTTATCAACCCACTTCCTGTTTCTGATATTATGTACTTGACCCAACATAGGACGCACACCAGAATGAATTGCAGCTAACCCATTTACTTACCTTTCTGCCAAACTTGATCTTCAGATCCCTGAGGGCAGGAACTGTTTTAGTCAATGTTGCACCATGAAAGCCTACTACAACATCTGACACATAACAGGGCCTCAAATATTTTTGGAGGGAAAATGTGAATTAATATATTTGTTTTTCTTTGTGGGAGTTTCAGAAGTGAGGCTTAATTCAATAATTTTCAAGGAAGAATGATTTTTATTTCTAGTCTTGATGTAGGCAGACAGAGAGGATAAAATTGGTTAGGTTTGTGAGCTGGATGGAAGACCACAGCCCCTGTGTGACATCATGCCCCAACCTGACCCCACCTGTTCACCCACTTGCCAATCAGACTACTTAACCACTCCCTCTTTGGAAGTGGATAAAAGGCCTGGACCACAATGGGCCCCTTCTTGTTGCCCCAATAGATGCATAGCTTTTGGGCCACTCACTCTCTGATTTCCTGCCTGCATGCTTGCTCCACGTGGCACCTGGCTGCTCTCTGGTTGGTATGGACCCAACTTAGCTTCTAGACCTCTCTTTCTCCTCTAAATAAAGCCCTCACTCTCCTTTGCATTTCTCTCACTGAATAAAAGGCCTAAAATCTTATCATGTTGACTGGTCTATAAGAGCCAATATTCAGAATTCTTCTCTGAACAAGTGGCAAGAACCCACAGGATTATTAATATTGAAAATTATTAATAATCTGTCCCACATAAGTCTTGCTGTTTTCATACTTGTGGAGCCATCCTTTATCTATCAACAATAATGCTACTTAGGCCTGGAATGATGTGCAATGGTGGAAGGTATCTGAATACCCCAAGTTCTAAAATAGAAATAGATTAGTCTAACTAAGAAATATTTTATCCATATCCAAGATTTTTAAAAGTCTATAGGATTTATTTCTAGAAACAGTTTGTAATATAGTTGTGTCCTAACTGAACACATGTCTATTTTCCTGGGTTAGGAAGTTGGAACAGGGAGGGGCAGTCTTTTGGAGGCATGTACTCCCATGTGGAGGTGACTGAATAAAAAAATATATTCTCTGATCCAGTAGGTCTGAGGTTAGTCAACTCAATTACTGTATGTTCTAACTCTACAGCCTTTATTCTTTTCAATCATGTGATATAAGTAGAAATTACTAGAAAATAAAATCACCTTGGATTACTACCCAGAAATTTTGTCAGATAGAATAGTCTCTTGAAATGGTATGATTTCACAGAAGATTTGAGGTTTCCACTTGTTTATTCCAACTCTTAAAGTTGATTTTGACTTTCTTTCTGAGATTTTTTTCTATAGATTATTATGTTTTGAACAAGTACTCTTAACCACATCACATAAGAATATAAAGTATACTTCAATTCCACCTTCTGGATAAGAATGGATATTGTAAACCTCCATAAGTTTTCATTTTAAGATTCTTGAGTTCTTCAGGTTGAAGTATACTACTCTATAGTATTCTTTAAAGTAAGAGTATATTATATAATTTCAATTGAGTTTAAAAATAACTTATTCTGACTTCTGCGAAGCCAACAATCAACTAATTGTTTTAATAGTCAAGCATTAGAAATGGGGGCTAAAATATTTCTGCTTATAGGGAAGAGATTCATGAGATTATAATAGTGTGAATTGGAACAACGGCTTCTACTTGCCTTATTCTATTTTTCATCACCTAGACCATGATACAGTTATTGTCACTGTGACTGATGATGATAGCTCTTTAGTCTGAGAGCACTAAACTTTAAAATGTCTTTTCCATATTTAAATCCTCATGATGTCATTTTTCTAATATGTCCTAGCAGAAAGCTTCCTTGAGTTCAGCCTTCACTTAAAAAAGTTGCCCATAGTTGAGACAAAGTGACTGGGAGGAAACATAGTTAAATTTAGGCTTAATTGTGAGGATGGGGCTCCCTACTACCAAATGTGAATTAAAATTCCATCCATAGCCCTGTATTTTGGAACCCCTTCTATGCTCGATTCATTCTGCAACATTGCAATTGGGTTCATTCTCCATTAAACGCAGTTGGGAATCAGCTATTAAACCTTGTTTGGAATTTTCAAGCCAAGCCTATCTGGAAAACCAGGGAAAGCCGTGCATAAGCTGCTTCTCAGAGAGAATCCCATCAGAGCTTAAAGTTTCTGCTTAACATTTTTTTTAAGTTGAGAGAGAGACAGAGGGAGGAACTTCCTATCTGCTAGTTCCTTCCCTCAAAATATACATAATAGTAGTAACTGAGCTGGACAGAAGTTGAGAGACAGGAGCCCAATCCAAGTGTCCCCTGTGGTGGAAGGAACTGTATTACTTGAACCATCCCAGTTGCCTCCTAGTGCCCACATTAGCAGGAAGCTGGAGTCAGAAGCTAAAGATGGGTATGGAAACCATGTACTTTAATATGTGATGCAGGCATCTTAACCACTAGGTTAAACACCCACCTGAGTTTCAAAAATATATGGATTCCTAAGGGGAATAAATCTTCTGAAGTTTTCCACTTTGACACAATGGCCAACTTACCTAGAAATGGACTCAGGTGAGTTTTGTCAAGGGTGGAGAAACTATATAATAGTGTTCTTGGGATCTAAGATGCAATGGTTCTCAAGAATTACATTTTGTTAAGATTGAAGTTAAAATCTCAAATCTGGTGTGGTAGGAAATTGAGGAGAATGAGGCTTTGAAGTGCAATGTTCTGATTAATATAGAAAGACCCTTTTCTGCAACATATACTTGTCAATATTTGTTCCTTTAGTTCAAGATTCTCACGTTACCATTTTTAAAGTTTGTATATTTATGTTTCCCTCCACAATGTCATTTGTCTAGAGTTGTTGTCTACTTTCCATTCTGAATCTTGTAACTCAGTTTTAACATCCACTGACAACCCCTTGCTGCATTTCACATCTTATCTTGCTATTTTCTTCAAGTAAGTAAATTACCTCTGCCTCCTTTGATATGACTTTGTACTATCCTGTGTATGGTTTTATTATTACTACTTTGTTGGAAGGAATCTTTCAATCTACTCTTTGCCCTTGGAAACTGGCAGGAAACCTAAGTTGCTACCTAAACAGGCCAATGGATGAGATAAAGAATTCTAGTGTGTCTAAATCAAAGGATACTTATAAATCCAAACTCCTTTTCTCTAAAGGATATGTCACAGAATTCTAGAAGGATGAAGTGATTTGTAGAATGGAAATTAATACAGTAGCTGCAAAGAAAATGCTTAAATCCAATTTTCTAACTCTCATATTTTTCTGAATTTTGTCCTTAATCTGAAAAATAAACATTCTATTGAAACCCATTTTCTTCAATTTTATTTTGTCTAATAATTGATTAAAAACAATGAACAAGCATATGAGAATATATACATTAATTTGAATCATAGATTGATAGGTTGTCACTTTGGAATTGTAAGCAATTATCCAAGATTTGAAATTTGCTTAGTTGATTGTTTAAAATGGAGATGATTCAAGTACTAGAAATATTTTAAGTAGAAAAGAGAATACTTCCTAATGTTCCTGAGTTCCCACCATGAGAAAATGAGCTATATTAGGATGAAGAAAGATTTTTCCATTCTTCTCACATGAAAAACATGCAGCTGGACCAGGGAAGGAGTAAGGAGAAAGCATTTTATTCTCTCCTGTTCATATGCAATCTTATCATCAGTGTCCCCTTATAAGACAAACATTGTTGTGCTAATGAAAGGATCAGTGAAGTCCATCACTTGGGCCTTAAATACAATTCATATAATAATACTGACAAAGTCCACCAAATACTTGTAGAGTGTTTTATAATATATATATATATATAATTTTATTTAAAAATGAGTTAAATAAAGACAATAGTGAACATATGTATTTTTCAAGGCCACACTTCATAGTGAAAAATTACTGTGTGTTACGTTATTCAGAATCAAATCTGACAGCCTGAAGCATTATACTCCCTAGGAACCACTCTTTTAGAACAAATATAAAGAGAGAAGCCCAAGAATTGAAGCCTTGAATTGAAACTTCGATGTGAAGACCTGTCCTTGAGTGTGCACTTTATTCAATTTTCAAATCTTATGACCTGAAAAATTTGTAGAGAAAGAATTTCTGAGATGAAGGTATTTGATATATATGTCATCTATACATGAAATTGTTTCTAATACTAGCAGATTTCAGTGAATATAACTTAAACATTTTGATTTGTAAAATAGAATCTTGGGGCCGGTGTTGTGGTGTAGGGGGTAAAGCTGCCACCTGCAATGTCGGCATTCCATATGGGCACCAGTTCAAGTCCCAGCTCCTCCACTTCCAACCCCAGTGTCTGGTATGGCCTGGGAAATCAGTTGAAGATGGCCCAAGTCTTGGCCTCTGCATTCACTTGGCAGACCCAGAAGAAGCTCCAGGCTCCTGGCATTGGATTGGCCTAGCTCCTGTGTTGCAGTTATTTGGGGAGTGAATCAGCAGCTGGAAGACCTCTCTCTGCTTCTGACTCTCTGTAACTCTGCCTTTCAAATAAATAAATAAATAAATCTTTAAAAAAAGAAAAGATAATCTCAAATTTATGTATTTTCTGAATGAATAACATATATCATATGATTACTAGTGGGGAAAAATTGCTGTTAATGTTTAACCAAGAAATAATGTTATGGAGAACAAGTTACCTTTGGAAGATAGATTTTACATTCTTATTTTCTGTGCCTATGCACACTTTTTAATTACCAGACTTCCTAAGCCTTACAACTTCTTTTATCGCTCAGATTGTAAATGAGTGACATAAACTGATGAAGATTAGATGGATGAGGAAATTGCCACTAGAAAGACCGAGCGGCTTGGCAAAGGTCAATAAACAGGACCACTTATGAAATGGGTTCTGGAGTCTTCTCTCATCTTAGAGGTGCCAGCACAAACCCACATGGGCTGACTGACCCTTGTTTATACTAAAGAAGTTCCAGTATCCTTTGGGTAATATACACTCTTCCTTGATCTCTACCTCAGACTTTGTCTTTTGGTCTCTGCAGCCCAGGTTCTTGTTCTATTGATGTTACTGAAATTGTTTCCTGCAGATATCCATGCAGAGGTAAAACTATTCTCCACATGAGAGCACAGGGGAACATGGATTTAGGGTCATTCTTTAGCAAACACCTTCATTTGTCTGTCAGGTAGACAGGGAAATACACAACAGAGTCTGAGAACAGATATATATAGGCTTGGGAGCAAGGCGACCAGACCTAGATCCAGATCTGATTAACCTAGCACAGCCAGTGTACTGCTTAGCATCTCTGTCAATTAAATATATTAAATTAAAGCGTTGACATGAGGATAAAAATGACCTAAAACATTACCCAGGATGTAGCAGGCAACCATTAAAAATATTACTGCTTCACTTCTCTGACTACCATCCAGGTTATCTTGAATCTGGAATAATGTAATAGATGTGAAGGCATGCTACCGAGTTGAAATGTATTTCATAGGAATTAGGAATCATTTTTATTTATCAGCATACACAGGAATGTTAAAAATTGCCTTCTCTGAAATGGTGTTTAAGAAAAATTTAGTCTTAAAGCAACTTTAATTCAAAGAACATTTGCTTACCAGATAAACAAGGCAAATCACACTGAGAGATGATTTTTTTATTTTCTGTATTGGTCTATTGCTTCTAAACAAATATGGTGACATTTCTGATGAGTTGCCCATATCTACAGCATGCAGCTCCATCTATCTTGCCTGTCTTTGAACTTGGGAAACACTTTAATCAGGCCTAGTCTTTTTGCTGAAGGGAATGTATATGTAACAGAACCACTTGGTTTCTGGCTGTGCTGTGAGATTCTGTTTTAAGTTTTGAACCCATTCTGTCTTCTGGGCTCCCAGAGATATTTACTTATTTACTTTTCATCTCTGGGGATTAGACTCAGAGCACACAAGCAGTCTTGATGTTCAGCTAAAATATTTGATTTTTGCTATCTCTTGAAGATTTTAGGGTCATTTAGGAATTTCTGCTCTAGGTGAATGACTTATAAATATCACCATGACAATATTTCGTTGTATATTTGCCTTTTGCAATTATATGCATTTTCAGTAGAAAAAATATTCTTGACTCTCTTGTTCTTTCTTTGTGTTTTTAGACAGTAGTTGATGGTACCAAGAGAGACATCTCAGAGAAGACTATATATTATTTCTGCTAGAAAATAGAAAATTTAAATTAAAGTTGTCATGAAGCACTGAAATTTTGCTTCTGTACCCCGCCAGAACTGTCTCTATTTAATCTCTTGGCATCTCTTACCTCTCAAATGGAGAGTATGGTTCTGGTTGCAATGCAATCTTATTCTACAAATCTTTCTTATCTCAATACTATTTCACCTCCAACTCAGAAATTTGAAAGGAAATAAACTCACTCTGTAATTATCTTAACTGGTTTACTTCTGGGGACATTCTTACTCTCTATTGTATATACATATCTTGGTTGTTGGTGGTAAGCAACAGCAATTTTTTTTAACTGGACAAGATTAGAAGAAATCTTTCATATTCTGTGAGAGATGATTGTCTTCTCCCAATAAGACTTCCAAAATGGCAGATTCAATAAACCAAAGAGTTGTACTTGAATGTTAAACAACCAATGGCAGGTGTATTATATCTTACATAAAACAGCATTTGGAGAAATTTCGATGTCTAAGAAGATGGAATAAATCTACTTTTTTATATTCTTCCTTCTAAGCACAACTAAAACATGAGATATTATGTATAAAACATAAAAAAAGACTCTGAAAAGTGAAGAGAAAATGATTAGATACTTCAGGATCACAGAAACTTCTGAGGTGAGCCTTCCTGGGTATTATTATTTTGAAATTAAAATATAAGTTTACATTGGAATAAAATTTTGAAATTCATGTATATAAGTATTCTAAAAATACAAAAATAGAGAAAATATTAACATTATTTTTTGGCAGTGAGTTTATGAGAACTTTTTCTACATATTACAAATATTGTGCAGTATACATTGTTCACAATATTAATGTGTGGATGTTAATGACTTCTTTTATTATAATCTTCTGTTTGACCTTTTCTCATTTATTTTTTGGAAAATTTTGATTGATGTTGCTTTTTTCCTTTTCTACCTGCTTGTATGCATTTTATAGATACAACATTAGGACCATAGTAATTCTTCCCCCAATACCCACCCTCCTGCCACTCGCACCCCTCTAACTCTTCCCTCTCCCGTCCCTATCCTGTTTTTCACTAAGATCTACTTTTATTTAACATGAAATACAGAGGATTAACTCTGTTCTACACAAAGATTTCAATGCCTTGTATGAGAAAGAAAAATAAAAATATAAAAAAAAATCACAAAACAAACAAAAAACTGGAGCCAAGATGGCGGAATAGTGAGGGTGCACACAGATAGTCCGGGAAAATTTAGTTTAATAAAAGGGGAGTTACGGTAGCCTCAGAAAAAAGAACCAGGAAAATATTGCAGAGGAAGCTCTTCTGGATCGAGTGGCTGTGAATCGGAGGACCTACTGGGAGAACAAGGTCGCCCACCGCGCGGAAGCCGAGCCGCGGGACCAAGCCGCGGAAGCTGCAGGGTCTGCGCGCCAGTGCTCGAAGGGGAGTGCATGCCACACAGACAACAGGGGGGAGACTTGGGACGTCCAGGGCTCCGAGTCCACACATTGGCTCTGGAAGGGGAGGTGAGCTCAATAACCCAAGACATTGGTGGGGAAACGGGGGTCAGAATCTAGATGGGGGCAGGGAAGTGCAGCAAACTCACTACCAGAAAGAAGGAAAAAAAAAAGCTTCGGGGTTTCTCTTCCCTCTAACCTTGCAAAGGTTGCAAGGCTGCAAGGCTTGAAGAATTCCCAAGAGACAAAGAGCAGGCCCCCTCTCTGGATTTACATATCAACGGGGGAGAGCTAAGGAACTGAGTCACTACAATTCAGTAGCCTAGGGAACCCAGTGGGAGTCCAGAGGAGCCTAAACGGACTCTGGGGGTAGAAGCCAGAGACTGGAAGCTAAATACCATCAATTCTGCACAGCCCTGCCGTGCTTGCGGTGTTACTTACCCCCTGAATAAATAAAATAAATAAATAAATAAAAAGAGAGAGATTTACCACGCATAACCTGAGGGTGTCACCTTTGCACACCCTTAACCAGGAAGAACCAAGCAGAGCTCTCAGCCTGCACCCATCTCAGGCCTCCAAGGCTCCTCCAACAGCAGGCAGTCCACTTAACACGGACATAGTATAAAATAAAAAAAAAAATGCACAGTGACGCAAGAAGAATTAACTATGCCAAGTAACAAACACAGAAATAGAGGGAACAAGATCAACAATGACACTATGATGCCTCCAAATAAACAAAACACCCCAAACCAAGATTATGAAGATGATGAGATAGAAGAAATGCAAGATACGGATTTCAAAAAATTTATGATAAGAACATTTAGAAGTTTTCAAAAGCAAATCCTTGAACTACAGAAATCCTTATTGGACAAGATTGAAAATCTCTCTTGTGAAAATGAAATTTTAAGGAAGAATCAAAATGAAACTCAGAAACTAGTAGAACAGGAAAGTGTGATAGTGAAGAGAAATCAAAATGAAATGAAGAGCTCAATAGATCAAATGACAAACACATTAGAAAGCCTTAAAAACAGAATGGGTGAAGCAGAAGAGAGAATATCGGACTTAGAAGATAGAGCACAGGAAAACATACAGTCAAACCAAAGAAAAGAAGAGGAAATTAGAAATCTACAAAATACTGTTGGGAATCTTCAGGATACTATTAAAAAAACCAACATTCGAGTTCTAGGAGTTCCTGAAGGCATGGAGAGAGAGAAAGGATTGGAAGGCCTTTTTAGTGAGATACTAGCAGAGAACTTTCCAGGTTTGGAGAAGGACAGAGATATCCTAGTACAGGAAGCTCATAGAACCCCCAATAAACATGACCAAAAGAGATCCACACCACGACACGTGGTAATTAAACTTACCACAGTGAAACATAAAGAAAAGATCCTAAAATGTGCAAGAGAGAAACGTCAGATTACTCTCAGAGGATCTCCAATCAGACTCACAGCTGACTTCTCATCAGAAACACTACAGGCTAGGAGGGAATGGCGAGACATAGCACAGGTGCTAAGAGAGAAAAATTGCCAGCCCAGAATATTATATCCTGCCAAGCTCTCATTTGTGAATGAAGGTGAAATAAAGACCTTTCATAGCAAACAGAAATTGAAAGACTTTATGGCCACTCGTCCGGCCCTGCAAAAGATACTTAAAGATGTGCTACACTCAGAAACACAGAAACACGGCCATCAATATGAAAGAAGGGAAAGGAAGAACACCTACCAGTAAAAGAGCATGGGAAGCTCAAAGCATATACTAAAAAATATTTCCGGGAAAATGGCAGGGCAAAGTCACTACATATCAATAGTCACATTGAACATTAATGGTCTGAATTCTTCAGTTAAAAGACACCGTTTGGCTGACTGGCTCACAGAACACAACCCAACTATTTGTTGCCTGCAAGAAACACATCTCTCTAACAAAGAGGCATGCAGACTGAAAGTGAAAGGCTGGAAAAAGATATACCATGCCAACAGAAACCGAAAAAAGAGTGGGCGTAGCCATCTTAATATCGGACAACATAAACTTTAATACAAAAACTGTTAAGAGAGACAAAGAGGGACACTATATAATGATTAAGGGTTCAATTCAACAGGAAGATGTAACTATTATAAATGTATATGCACCTAATTACACGGCACCGGTCTATTTAAAAGATATGTTAAGGGACTTAAAGGGAGATTTAGATTCCAATACAATAGTACTGGGGGACTTCAATACTCCACTCTCAGAAATAGACAGATCATCCGGACAGAAGATCAACAAGGAAACAGCAGATTTAATTGACACTATTGCCCAAATGGATCTAACAGATATCTACAGAACTTTCAACCCTACATCTACAGATTTCACATTCTTCTCAGCAGTACATGGAACCTTCTCTAGGATTGACCACATACTAGGCCATAAAGCAAGTCTCAGCAAATTCAAAAGAATTGGAATCATACCATACAGCTTCTCAGACTACAGTGGAAGGAAGCTGGAAATTCGCAACTCAGGAAACCCCAGAAAGTATGCAAACACATGGAGACTGAACAACATGCTCCTGAATGAACACTGGGTCATTCAAGAAATCAAAAGAGAAATCAAAAACTTTCTGGAAGTAAATGAAGACAACAACACAACATATCAAAACTTATGGGATACAGCAAAAGCAGTATTGAGAGGCAAATTTATAGCAATAGGTGCCTATACCAAGAAATTGGAAAGGTACCAAATAAATGACCTTTCAGCACATCTCAAGGACCTAGAAAAACTGCAGCAAACCAAACCCAAATCTAGCAGGAGAAGAGAAATAATTAAAGCCAGAGAAGAAATTAACAGGATTGAATCAAAAAAAAAAAAAAAAACTACAAAAAATCAGCCAAGCGAGAAGCTGGTTTTTTGAAAAAATAAACAAAATTGACACCCCATTGGTCCAACTAACTAAAAAAAGAAGAGAAAAGACTCAAATCAATAACATCAGAGATGAAAAAGGAAACGTAACAACAGACATCACAGAAATAAAAATCATCATCAGAAATTACTACAAGGACCTGTATGCCAGCAAACAGGGAAACCTATCAGAAATGGATAGATTCCTGGACACATGCAATCTACCAAAATTGAACCATGAAGACATAGAAAACCTAAATAGACCCATAACTGAAACAGAAATTGAAACAGTAATTAAGGCCCTCCCAACAAAGAAAAGCATAGGACCAGATGGATTCACTGCTGAATTCTACCAGACATTTAAAGAAGAACTAATCCCATTTCTTCTCAAACTATTCAGAACAATCGAAAAAGAGGGAATCCTCCCAAATTCTTTCTATGAAGCCAGCATCACCTTAATCCCTAAACCAGAGAAAGATGCAGCACTGAAAGAAAATTACAGACCAATATCCCTGATGAACATAGACGCAAAAATCCTCAATAAAATTCTGGCCAATAGAGTACAACAACACATCAGGAAAATCATCCACCCAGACCAAGTGGGATTCATCCCTGGTATGCAGGGATGGTTCAACATTCGCAAATCAATCAATGTGATTCACCACATTAACAGACTGCAAAAGAAAAAACATATGATTACCTCAATTGATGCAGAGAAAGCATTTGATAAAATTCAACACCCTTTCATGATGAAAACTCTAAGCAAATTGGGTATGGAAGGAACTTTCCTAAATATAATCTAAGCAATTTATAAAAAACCCACAGCCAGCATCCTATTGAATGGGGAAAAGTTGGAATCATTTCCACTGAAATCTGGCACCAGGCAGGGATGCCCACTCTCACCACTGCTGTTTAACATAGTTCTGGAAGTTTTAGCCAGAGCCATCAGACAAGAAAAAGAAATCAAAGGAATACAAATCGAGAAGGAAGAAGTCAAACTATCCCTCTTTGCAGAAAATATGATTCTGTACTTAGAGGATCCAAAGAACTCTACTAAGAGACTATTGGAACTCATAGAGGAGTTTGGCAAAGTGGCAGGATATAAAAATCAATGCACAAAAATCAACAGCCTTTGTATACACAAGCAATGCCATGACTGAGAAAGAACTGCTAAGATCAATCCCATTCACAATAGCTACAAAAACAATCAAATACCTTGGAATAAACTTAACCAAGGACGTTAAAGATCTCTACGATGAGAATTACAAAATCTTAAAGAAAGAAATAGAAGGGGATACCAAAAAATGGAAAAATCTTCCATGCTCATGGATTGGAAGAATCAACATCATCAAAATGCCCATTCTCCCAAAAGCAATTTATACATTCAATGCAATCCCAATCAAGATACCAAAGACATTCTTCGCAGATCTAGAAAAAATGATGCTGAAATTCATATGGAGGCACAAGAGACCTCGAATAGCTAAAGCAATCTTGTACAACAAAAACAAAGCCGGAGGCATCACAATACCAGATTTCAGGACATACTACAGGGCAGTTGATATCAAAACAGCATGGTACTGGTACAGAAACAGATGGATAGACCAATGGAACAGAACAGAAACACCATAAATCAATCCAAACATCTACAGCCAACTTATATTTGATCAAGGATCTAAAACCAATTCCTGGAGCAAGGACAGTCTATTCAATAAATGGTGCTGGGAAAACTGGATTTCCACGTGCAGAATCATGAAGCAAGACCCCTACCTTACACCTTACACAAAAATTCACTCAACATGGATTAAAGACCTAAATCTACGTCCTGACACCATTAAGTTATTAGAGAACATTGGAGAAACCCTGCAAGATATTGGCACAGGCAAAGAATTTCTGGAAAAGACCCGGGAGGCACAGGCAGTCAAAGCCAAAATCAACTATTGGGATTGCATCAAATTGAGAAGTTTCTGTACTGCAAAAGAAACAGTCAGGAGAGTGAAGAGACAACCGACAGAATGGGAAAATATATTTGCAAACTATGCAACAGATAAAGGGTTAATAACCAGAATCTACAAAGAGATCAAGAAACTCCACAACATCAAAACCAACAACCCACTTAAGAGATGGGCCAAGGACCTCAATAGACATTTTTTAAAAGAGGAAATCCAAATGGCCAACAGGCACATAAAAAAAGGTTCAAGGTCGCTAGCAATCAGGGAAATGCAAATCAAAACCACAATGAGGTTTCACCTCACCCCGGTTAGAATGGCTCACATACAGAAGTCTACCAACAACAGATGCTGACGAGGATGTGGGGAAAAAGGGACACTAACCCACTGTTGGTGGGAATGCAAACTGGTCAAGCCACTATGGAAGGCAGTCTGGAGATTCCTCAGAAACCTGAATATAACCCTACCGTTTGATCCAGCCATCCCACTCCTTGGAATTTACCCAAAGGAGTTTAAATTGACAAACAAAAAAGCAGTCTGCAGCCTAATGTTTATTGCAGCACAATTCACAATAGCCAAGACCTGGAACCAACCTAAATGCCCATCAACGGTAGACTGCATAAAGAAATTATGGGATATGTATTCTTTAGAATACTATACTGCAGTAAGAAACAACGAAATCCAGTCATTTGCAACAAAATGGAGGAATCTGGAACACATCATGCTGAGTGAAATAAGCCAGTCCCAAAGGGTCAAATACCATATGTTCTCCCTGATCGGTGACAACTGACAGAACACCAAAAAGGAAACCTCCGGAAGTGAAATGGACAATATGAGAAACGGTGACTTGATCAGCATAGCCCTGTTAATGAACAACTTAATACATTATCCCTCTTAGTAGTTTTTTTGTCTGTGCTACTTAATATGACAGGTTTAATTCTGTAATTATCACACAGTCATTCTTAAGTGTTGAAAATTAACTGACATGTGATCCCTGTTAAACATAAGAGTGGGAATAAGAGAGGGAAGAGATGTATAATTTGGGACATGCTTAAGCTGACTTACCCCAAACAGTAGAGTTAGAAACATACCAGGGGATTCCAATTCAATC
The DNA here is from genome assembly GCF_964237555.1 of Oryctolagus cuniculus. Lineage (NCBI taxonomy): Eukaryota > Metazoa > Chordata > Mammalia > Lagomorpha > Leporidae > Oryctolagus > Oryctolagus cuniculus. The sequence goes on from NC_091432.1 coordinate 44,326,416, forward strand.
CCATCAAGGTGGCATGTACCAATGCCATCTCACTAGTCCAAGTGATCAATTTAAGTTCACAATTGATCATAATGAAAGGACTAAGAGTCAAAGGGAGCACATAAACAAGTCTAGTACCTGCTAACACTAACCGATGGAATAAATAAAGGGGAGAGTGATCCAACATGGGAAGTGAGATACTCAGCAGACTCATAGAATGGCGGATGTCCTAAATAGCACTCTGGCCTCAGAATCAGCCCTAAAGGCACTCGGATCTGGCTGAAAAGCCCATGAGAGTATTTCAGGCATGGAAAGCCAAGACACTCTGGCAAAAAGATCTCTGTGAGTGAGATCCCAGTGGAAAGAACAGGTCTTCAAAGAAGGAGGTACCTTCCTCTGAAGGGAGGAGAGAACCTCCACTTTGACTATGACCTTGTCTAAACAAGATAAGAGTCGGAGAACTCAAGGGGCTTCCATAGCCTTGGAAACTCATGACTGGAGCATAGGGAGATTACTGATGCCATAGACAGGAGTGTCAATTTGTAAAGTCAACAACAGGAGTTACTGTGCACTTACTCCTCATGTAGGATCTCTGTCCTTAATGTGCTGTGCATTGAGATTTAATGCTATAACGAGTACTCAAACAATATATTTCACTTTGTGTTTCTATGGGGGTGCAAACTGTTGAAATCTTTACTTAATGCATACTAAACTATCCTCTGTAAAAAAAAAAAAAAAAAAAAAGAAATTATCAACTCCCAACCTGACTCTCACTGAGATTAAACATGACAATAGGTCTGATCTGATTTCATCATCATTTTAAAAAAATCATCTATTATTTTTCACTTTATGTTTCTGTGTGGGAGCAAACTGTTGAAATCCTTACTTAATGTATACTAAGCTGATCTTCTGTATATTAAGATAATCGAAAATGAATCTTGATGTGAATGGAAGGGGAGAGGGAGTGGGAAAGGGGAGGGTTGTGGGTGGGAGGGACGGTATGGGGGGGAAGCCATTGTAATCCATAAGTCGTACTTTGGAAATTTATATTCATTAAATAAAATATTAAATAAAAAAAAAACAAACAAAAAACTGTTTCTCAACAGTCCAGATAAGGGCTGTTCAAAGTTATTGCATCTTAAAGGTGTTTTTTCAATTTTTCCTTCCCTTTCTCTTTTCCTTTCCTTCCTCCCCTTTCCTTCCTTTTAGAAACTTAATTATCTTTCGTTTTCCTTCATTGTAAATCTTTATTATGAAACATAATGTGATATTCATATATTCACCTGCACTTTATTTTTTTTTAACTTTTATTTAATGAATATAAATTTCCAAAGTACAGTTTATGGATTACAATGGCTTCCCCCCCATAACGTCCCTCCCACCCACAACTGTCCCCTTTCCCAAACCCTCTCCCCTTCCATTCACATCAAGATTCATTTTCGTTTCTCTATATATACAGAGGATCAGTTTAGCATACATTAAGTAAAGATTTCAACAGTTTGCTCCCACACAGAAACATAAAGTGAAAAATACTGTTTGAGTACTAGTTATAGCATTAAATCTCAATGTACAGCACACTAAGGACAAAGATCCTACATGAGGAGTAAGTGCACAGTGACTCCTGTTGTTGATTTAACAAATTGACACTCTTGTTTATGGCATCAGTAATCAACCTAGGCTCTTGTCATAAGCTGCCAAGGCTATGGAAGCCCCCTGAGTTCACTGACTCTGATCATTTTTAGACAAGGCCATGGTCAAAGTGGAAGTTCTCTCCTCCCTTCAGAGAAAGGTACCTCCTTCTTTGATGACCCATTCTTTCCACTGGGATCTCACTTGCAGAGATCTTTCATTTAGGTGTTTTCTTTTTTTTTTCCCCCAGAGTGTCTTGGCTTTCCATGACTGAAATACTCTCATGGGCTTTTCAGCCAGATCCGCATGCCTTAAGGGCTGATTTTGAGGCCAGAGTGCTGTTTAGGACATCTGCCATTCTATGGGTCTGCTGTGTAGCTCACTTCCCATGTTGGATCGCTGTCTCCCTTTTCTATTCTATCAGCTAGTATTTGCAGACACTAGTCTTGTTTATTTGATCCCTTTGGACCTAGTCCTATCATTATGATCAATTGTGAACAGAAATTGATCACTGGGACTAGTGAGATGGCATTGGTACATGCCACCTCAATGGGATTGAATTGGAATCCCCTGGTATGTTTCTAACTCTACCGTTTGAGGTAAGTGAGCTTGAGCATGTCCTGAATTGCACATCTCTTCCCTCTCTTATTCCCATTCTTATATTTAACAGCGATCACTTTTCAGTTAAGTTTCAGCACTTAAGAAGAATTGTGTATTGATCACTGTAATCAACCAAAAGTATTAAGTAGAACAACCAAAAAAAATAGTAAGAGGGATAACATATTCAGTTGCTCATCAACAGTCAGGGTGAGGGCTGATCAAGTCACCGTTTCTCATAGTGTTCATTTCACTTTAACAGGTTTCCTTTTTGGTGCTCAGTTAGTTGTCACCTATCAAGGAGAACAAGTGGTATTTTTCCCTTTTGGCAAAGTAGCAGGGTATAAAATCAATGCACAAAAATCAACAGCCTTTGTATACACAGGCAATGCCATGGCTGAGAAAGAACTGCTAAGATCAATCCCATTCACAATAGCTACAAAAACAATCAAATACCTTGGAATAAATTTCACCAAGGATGTTAAAGATCTCTATGATGAAAATTACAAAACCTTAAAGAAAGAAATAGAAGGGGATACCAAAAAATGGAAAAATCTTCCATGCTCATGGATTGGAAGAATCAACATCATCAAAATGTCCATTCTCCCAAAAGCAATTTATAGATTCAATGCAATCCCAATCAAAACACCGAACACCTTCTTCTCAGATCTAGAAAAAATGATGCTGAAATTCATATGAGACACAGGAGACCTCGAATAGCTAAAGCAATCTTGTACAACAAAAACAAAGCTGGAGGCATCACAATACCAGATTTAGGACATACTACAGGGTAGTTGTAATCAAAACAGCATGGTACTGGTACAGAAACAGATGGATAGACCAGTGGAACAGAATAGAAACACCAGAAATCAATTCAAACATCTACAGCCAACTTATATTTGATCAAGAATCCAAAACCAATCCCTGGAGTAAGGACAAGATGTCTATTCAATAAATGGTGCTGGGAAAATTGGATTTCCATGTGCAGAATCAAAATTCACTCAACATGGATTAAAGACTTAAATCTACGACCTGACACCATCAAATTATTAGAGAGCATCGGAAAAACCCTGCAAGATATAGGTACCGGCAATGACTTCTTGGAAAACACCCAGAAGCACAGGAAGTCAAAGCCAAAATTAACATTTGGGATTGCATCAAATTGAGAAGTTTTATACTGTAAAATAGTCAGGAAAGTGAAGAGACAACCGACAGAATGGGAAAATATATTTGCAAACTATGCAACTGATAAAGGGTTGATAACCAGAATCTACAAAGAAATCAAGAAACTCCACAACATCAAAACAAACAACCCACTTAAGAGATGGGCCAAGGACCTCAATAGACATTTTACAAAAGAGGAAATCCAAATGGCCAACAGACACATGAAAAATTGTTCAAGGTCGCTAGCAATCAGGGAAATGCAAATCAAAACCACAATGAGGTTTCACCTCACCCCGGTTAGAATGGCTCACATTCAGAAATCTACCAACAATAGATGCTGGAGAGGATGTGGGGAAAAAGGGACACTAACCCACTGTTGGTGGGAATGCAAACTGGTCAAGCCACTATGGAAGTCAGTCTGGAGATTCCTCAGAAACCTGAATATAACCCTACCATTCAACCCAGCCATCCCACTCCTTGGAATTTACCCAAAGGAAATTAAATTGGCAAACAAAAAAGCAGTCTGCACATTAATGTTTATTGCAGCTCAATCCACAATAGCTAAGACCTGGAACCAACCCAAATGCCCATCAACAGTGGACTGGATAAAGAAATTATGGGACATGTACTTTATAGAATACTATACAGCAGTCAAAAACAACAAAACCTGGTCATTTGCAACAAGATGGAGGAATTTGGCAAACATCATGCTGAGTGAATTAAGCCAGTCCCAAAGGGACAAATATCCTCTGTTCTCCCTGATTGGTGACAACTAACTGAGCACCAAAGGGGAAACTTGTTGAAGTGAAATGGACACTATGAGAAACAGTGACTTGATCAGCTCTTGTCCTGATGGTTGATGTACAATGTAATACTTCATCCATTTTAGTATTTTGTTTTTGTTCTAGTACTATTTGTTGAATTTTGTAATTAACACACAATTATTCTTAGGTGTTTAAATTTTAACTGAAACTTAATTATCTTTAAAGAATAGCTCAAGAATGATACATCTTTTGTGAGCTCTTAGACATAACTATAACTTATGAGACATAAGATTATCCTCCACTTAATACATTAAAAGGAAGTGATTTGTGAGAACAAGTTTTACTATTAAGTCTCATGATACAACTCTTTGTGGACAGAGGTCCTGAATGGGAAGTTAGTGCACAGTGACTCTTGTTATTTATTTAACAATTAACACTCTTATGTATTATGTCAGTGATCACTGAGGCTCTTGACCTGAGCAGCCTAGGCTGTGAAAGCCTTTTGGATCCACTAACTCAACAAGGCCATAAGCAAAGTAGAAATTCTCTCCTCCCTTCAGAGAAAAGTACATCCTTCTTTGTTGGCCACTTCTTTTCACTGGAGTGTCACCCACAGAGGTCCTTTATGTAGAACATTTTTTGCCACAATATCTTGGCTTTGCATGCCTGAAATGCTCTCCTTGGCCTTTCAGCCAACAAGAATGCCTTAAAGGCTGAATCTGAGATTAGAGTGTTGCTTAAAGCAATTGTCATTCTATGAGTCTGCTGTGTGGACTGATTCCCATGTTGGAGCCTTCACTCCTTTTTAGTTCTATTATTGTTTCCAAGTTCTTAGTGCTATTTATATAATCACTTTAACACTTGATCCTATCTAATGATCACTTTACCACTTAATTGTATCCATGTGATCTGTATAACACTTTAGCTGCTATTTTTCCAGCCAGCTTAAGGGAATTCGGGGTTCCATGGCAAGTTTTTAAAATGTACCATTAGAAGTCAGTCTATAAGGAATGTATGCAGAATTATATTGCTTTACAGTTACAAACTTCATACATTTCACAATTATAACTTTAAGATCTTGGTAATTCTTCCCACCATGCTGGCCCTCTGGGTAGTATTTTTATATTATATGTATAAGACCTAGAGCTGAAGAGGCCTGTAACACATAAACACCAATGCTTATGTGAAAGCTCCCCACCCCCCCATAAAAGCGTGTTCTCTCTTTCAAAAGGGTTGAAAAATAAATGTTAAGGAGATAATGTAGTAATGAAATACACTGCCTCTTCCCCATGGGGCTGTGTCAAAGGAAACCTAACAGAGAGCAAGAATGATCACAACTGTCCTGTAGTAGCTGGGCAACTCCTGCTGTGGTGTCAGTAGAAAACATAGAGATTGAGAATGTTCACTCTTGTCTCTCCTGTGCCAAGGACAAAGATCAGAGATAATCTTTATTGTCCTGCATATTTGTAGGCAACAAAATGAACTTTGATCTAATTTTACACCTTAAACAAACATTAACTTAAAATGAATCATAGACTTAAATGTAAACATAAACCTGCTGAAAAATATAAAAGAAGCTCTTTGGGATCAAGGAGTAGGTAGAGTCTAGATTTCACAACAAAAGCCTGATCCATAAAAGAAAATTTTTATAAATTGAAGTATATCAAAAAATTAAAAAATTAGATGTGAAAGGTTCAGAGGTAGAGAGTAAGAGAAAGTATTTGTAAGTATAAATATGATATATAAGAAATTTGTGAAGGATTCTTAAAATTAAATTCTTACAACAAAATCCCATCAGAGAAAAAAAGGACATAAAGAGATGCCTCACCCAAGAAGACCTATTGAATGAAAATAAACATATTAAAAGATGTTCAGCATTATTAATGATCACATAAATGCAAATTGAAAGCACAATATACTATCTCTACTCCCTTGTCAGAGTGACTAAAATAGCATGACAGTATAAAAATTTGGAGAAAATCTGGAAATATGGTGTATAAATTAGTCAGCTGGGTCTTCTATAAAATACTATAAACTAGATTTTTAAGCAACAAACTTTATTTTCTCATTTTTCTGGAAGCTAGAAATCCAAGATTAAGTTGCCATATAGTTAGGTTTCTGGTGGCATATGTCTTCCTGGCATGAAGACAGCTGCCTTCTGATTGCACCTGTACATGCATTTCCCATGTACACGCGCATGCGCGCACGTGTGTGTGTGTGTGTGTGTGTGTATGTGTGTGTGAGAGATAGAGAAATCTTCAGTGTTTCTTCCTCTAATAAGTACACTATTTATTGTGATTAAAGCCTCATTATTATTATCTCATTTACACTTAATTACCTCCTTAAAAGCCCTGTCTCTAAGTGTAGCCAGATTATAAGTTATGAGTATAAGTTTTGGGGTGTCACAAGTCAGTCAATACACTGGGTCATTCACAAATTGCAGGTAGGAATGTAAAATTATGCAGCCACTCTGAAAAAATAGTTTGACTGTTTCTTAAAGGCTTTAAATATATTACCCCAGGAACAAGTGATTGTACTCTTCGGCACGTACTTTACAGAAACAAAAATGTAGGTTCACACAAATTCTTGCACATAAAATTTTATGGCTGTATTTTCAAACAATGACCTCAAACTAGAAACAAATTAGATATTCTTTAATGGGTGTGTGGTTAAACAAATTAGTATGCACCCATATCATGTAATTAAAAGGTGACAACTACTGATAGATGCAAAAACTTGGTTGAATCTCCAGAGGAATTTGCTAAGTAAAAATTTCAATCTCCAAAAGTTAAATACTCTGATTTCATTTTGCAAATGATAACATTATATATAGAAATGGAGAACGGATTAATGGTTGTCAGGAGCATGGGAAGCATTGATGGCTGGAGGTGAGAGGATGTGATTATAAAAAGGCAACATCAGGGATTCTTCTATTGATAGAAATAGTCTTGGTCTTGACTATTTCAATTTCTAGATTCTGGTCATGATGTTATATAAATATTTTGTAAGAGATTACAATGAGAGAAAGTCAAGTGTTCATGCATTTTTTGCACTATCTTTTTCAACTACACATAGATCTATAATTATCCCAATATAAAAAAATTAATTTTATAAATGACAGCATTTGCCTTTAATAAATTGAGGATTACTGGAAAGAAAGAAAGAAATGGAAAAGAGAAAATTAGATGAATAAATCCACTAATCCTGTTGAACATACTTCCAAACATGAAGAACCTGCATAGGTGGAAAGTATTCTTCAACAGTGTAAAAATGTCCTTTAAATACAAACAAAAAGTGATATAGATCTAAAAGTTTTGTCAAAAGGTGCATCACTGATTATGATTGGTGTAATTGTGGATCAAGAAATAGCACCACAAAGCCTGTACTTCAAATGCGCAGAGAAGAGTAAATGATGGCTTTGCTTCTGAAATGGCAACCTGAGGAGACCCATGGCCCTCCTCTCTTAAGAAACAAAATAAGTGGGGAAAACTTTAAATTAGAAAAACAAAACAACCACATTATAGGTTCTGTATGTTGTCCTTAGAACATTCACAAATGAAAACCAAAATTGTTTAAGAAAATCTACTGAAATGCTATAAAAACAATGAAAGTCTGTGGCATTTGAACTATGGCCTCCTCTCTATTTTTAGGTTTCATCTCAGTATCCTGGGAACTCCACACCAGGTGGGTACAGTTAAGAATGACCTTTTTCAATGGAACTCCTACAAAATGACCATAGTGTTGTATTAGTCAGCTTTCAAAAATTATAACAAAACACCTGAAGGACTCTAACTATTTTGGCTCACAACTCTAGAATTAAAGTCCAAGATAAGGTGCACCTATTGGTTGGGGTAGCAGATGGTAATTGGCAGAGCACTTGAAGAGGAAGGATTATATGGCAAGATAGGAAGCAGAGAAAGGCTGGACCAAACTTGGGATTTTATAGAAAACCCTCTTGTGAGAACTACGTCCTGGGGCACATCTTCAGGAACCTAATGACCTACGCTAGATCCATTTCCTAAATACTATCATTGGATTAAGTCTCCACCCTCTAAGTAACATCAATTTATGACTTTGGGTTATTACACATCTGCATGAATATGAGGGCCAAATGATATTCAAACAATAACAAGTGTCTTCTAAGAAAGACAGGACATCAGTATTTTGTAAATCCCACATATACGTTTCTTCGAAAGAACATTACAGGAGGATTGGCCAAAAGGTCATGAGTTTCTTTCTTCCATGCAGTCAACATCCACAAAATATAACTTTGGCTTCAGGTGAGGCATTCTAAGATCCCTGCGGCCCATATCATCCTCCCCTCGTTTGATTCATATCACAGAATTTCTACAACAGGAGAATCTAAGAAGACCAGAGGCTTTGGTTCCTGCCCACAACCCTCCTTCTACAGCAGAAATATCATTAAAACAAAGCTAGATCACTGTTCCTACCCTCATCTCCTGATCTAGGATTTAGAGATTTTTTTTAAAAAGATGTATTTATTTATTTGAAAGGCAGAGCAATAGAAAGAGAAATAGGGAGAGACACTGAGAGATTTTCCATCCACTGGTATACTCCCCAAATAGTTTCACTGGCCAGGGCTGAGTCAGGCCAAAGCCAGGAGCCTGGAGCTTCTTCTGGGTCTCCCATGGGGGTACGGGGGCCCAAGTACTTGAGCCATCTTCTGCTGCTTTCCTGGGTACATTATCAGAGAGATGGATTAGAAGTGGAGCAGCTGGGGCTCAAACAAATACCCATATGGGATGCTGGCATTGCAGGTAGTGGCTTTACCCACTATGCTACTGTGTCAGCCCTGACTCAGAGATTGTCCACTGTTTCAGTCATACCTTTGGAATAGAGAGCTTCAAAGCTCTTATAAAAATGAAATTCAAGCTTGAAGGCAATCTCAGAAACCATGGGAATTTTGATAGTAAGAAATTAAGAGAGGATCAATAGTACCATGAGAGTAATCGGCAAAACTATAGGCCTGCTCCTGTAGAGTTCCAGGGAAAGAGAAGCTAAGTCAAGCTCCACTGGGATCAAAGAGAATCTAAAACAATGGTCTCAAAAACCATCTTTGTAAGCAGTGAGTGAGACACTGTCAGTGTCCAGTAACTGGAGGGGTTGCCATCTACTTGGAATGAGGTGACAGCAGCCTGCAGCAGATGATGCCACTGGTGATACAGAGGGAGAGCGTTGTGGTCCTCTTTGACTGTGAGCCTAGCCTGAAGTGCTAGTGGAGTCACAGTGTCCACCTAGGTCCATGAAGGGAGAACACATTGCTTTTCTCCCCTCTCCCCACCAAGGCTCCCTGGCAACCAGCAGGGAGGAAGTACCTTTTAATAAGGTGAGTTAGAGGCTGCTGCAGCCCATGCGCAACTGGGGTGTTTTATCAGACAGATAAATCTGTAGTCTCCACTGATCTTGAATATGGCTTGGATGATTGGTAGGGGGATAGGGCACCAATTTAGGTCTGTGAAGTGAGGGAACATTGCTCTTCTTCCTGTTACTGTCAAAGGCACCAGCCTCAATTTTCCAAGGCAAAGTAGCAACCAATCTGTCAGCCAGGCAGCTCACTCCAGGAATTCTATGGCTCTCTTCATGGATGGGGATACTCATGGGACTCAGAGTAGATTCACAACTCCCTATGGCTGTTGGAATCCCATGACTGTGAAATAAAGTGTAGTGTGACTGGGTTTTTGGGCTATCACTGGATCTGGCTTCAGAGGCTCAGAGTATTCTGAGTGCTGAGGTGAGTAATCATGGATGGCTCCCCATTCATACTGAGGAGTGAACAGAACATTTGTGTTCACTTGCCTGAGTGAGTGGTGTGCACAGACACTGTGAACTATCCTGGACAGTTGGATTACACATTAGTTGATATGATAATACCCTTCCCACTGATAATAGAGGAAATATACCACAGCCACTTTGGGTGTCACTCTGGATACATGTCCCACCCTCAAGCACAGGCCAGACACCTCTGGCCCCACTCAGCACACAATCTGGATATCCACTAAACAGTAGAGACATATTTGAAAGATAAAAGCCCTCAGAGGGGAAAACCAAGTGTTTAATGGATGCCTAAAAATAAATATAGAACTGCAAGAAATGTGTAGAAGGAAGACAATATAATTCCCCAAAAGGAACACAATACATGTCAATGTTAGAATGTGAAGACTAAGAGATAATTGAAATGCTGGAAGGAAATTCAACAGAGAAGCAAATAATTGAATTAAAGAAAACCATACATGACATGGATGAGAAATTCTGCCATGAGATAGAGATATTGAAGAAAAATCAAATGAAATATTAGAAATGAAGAATTCAATATGTCAAATAAAAAATACAGTGGAAAGCCTTAACAACAAACTTGATGAGTCAGAAGAAAGAATGTTCAAGATAGAAGACAAACCTTGGTAAATATCTCAGTCAAACAAACAAAAAAAAAGAATAGTGTTTTCAATTTATGGGGTACCATCAAATGACCAACATATGTGTCTTAGGAGTTACTGAAGGTGTGAAAAGACAGAATAAAACCTACTCAGTGAAATAATGGAAATTTTCCTTATTTTAGAGAATTATATGAATATCCAAGTTTAGGAAGCAAATGGCATTCCTAATAGATATGGCCAGAAAATATCTTCATGCTGACACATTATAGTCAAACTTTCAAAAGTAAAACAAAACAAAAAAAAAACTTCCTAAAATGTGCACATGAGAAATGCCAGATTACCTTCAAAAGATCTCCAAGTAGATTTATAGCTGATATCTCATCAAGAACCCTAGAAACCAAGATACAATGGGGACACATAGTCCAAGTCCTAAAGAAAACAACTGTCAAACCAGAATACCATACCCAGTGAATCTCTTATTTATAAATGAAGGTGATAAAGAAACCTTCCAAAAGAAACAGAGATTGAAAAAAATTGTCACCACTTATCCAGCCTTAAAATAATACTAAGGATGTGCTACATACAGAAACAGAGAAATATCTTCAGCATCATAAAAGAATGTGAAGGCAGAAAATACCCCAGTAAAATTTCAAAAGAAATCAAAATCAAACAACAAGAATATTTGTGGCAAAATGGTAGGAACAAGTAATTACTTATCAGTAATAACCTTGAATTTAAATGGCTTAAATTCTCCAAATGAAAGATACAACCTGGCTGAAAGAATTAAAAACAAGAACCATCTATTTGTCTACATGCCACAAACCTCACCAATCAAAGATACACATAGACTTTGAGTGAAAGAATGGAAAAAGATATTCCATGATAACAGAAATAAAAAACAAGCAGCAGTAGCCATCCTATTATCAAACAAATTGTTTAAAGACATAAAAAGAACATATGCAATGATTAAGGGATCAATTTAACAGGAAGATGTGACTATAGTAAATGTATATACACCCTATCGCATCTGGCTATTTAAAACAAATGTTAATGGATCTAAAAAATAACACATCATGTTATCAATGGCGAGAGTAACTAGAGGAAAATCGCCAAAGAAACAGCAGAACTAATCTATAATATGAACAAAGTGGATCTAATTTATATCTACACAATATTTCATCCTACAGCTACAAAAATACACAAAATTTTTGTCAGTGTGTGGATATTTCTGTAGAATAGACCATACACTAACTCATAAAATAAGTCTCAATACATTCAAAAAGAAAATTGAAATCTTACCATATATCTTTTCTGACCACAATGGACTGAGCTGGAAATTGGCAACTTAAGAAACTCTAGAAAATATAAAAAACATGGAGACTAAACAACATGATCCTGAATGAAGAAGAAATCAAAAGGGAAATACAAAAATTCTAGAAATGAATGAAGATGACAACACATCATATCAAAATTTATGGAAAACAGCAAAAACAGTGTTAAGAAGAAAGTTAATATCAATTAGTGCCTACTTGAAGAAATTGGAAAGGCATCTTATAAATGATTTAACAACACATCTCAAGGACTTAGCAAAACAAGAACTAACAAAACCCCAAATGAGTAGGAATTAGAGAAGAAATAGCAAAGTTGAAATAAAAAATTCAGAAGATATGCTAAGAGTTGTTCTTTTGAAAAAATAAAAATTGATACACCATTGGTCTAACAAACAAAAAATGAGCAGAATCAAATTAATACAATCAGATTAAAAATGAGTTGTTACAATAAGTACGACAGAAATATAAATAATCATCAGGAATTCCTACAAACAGCTACATGCAAAAAAACTGGAAAATACAGAGGAAATGGATAGATTTCTGGATACATGAAATTTACCAAAATTCAATCATGAAGACATTGAAAATTAACCGAGACAGATATTGAATTAGTAATAAAGACCCCCATAACCAAGAAATCTCAGGAGCAAATGGTATCACTGCTGAATTATACCAATGTTTCAAAGAATAACTAATCTCAATTCTGGTGAAGTTATTTAAAACAGTTGAAATGAATGGAATACTCACAAACTCCTTTTAAGAATCCAGGATCACCTTACTTGCAAAACCAGAAATAACAATATACAACAAAGCAAAAGTCCAATAGACCAATACCCCTGAAGAATATAGATGCACCATTTTGTTGGATAGACTGTCCTTGCTGCAGTAATGGGTTTTAGATCCTAGATCAAATATAAATTGGCTGTAGATGTTTGGATTGATTTATGGTGTTTCTGTTCTGTTCCATTGGTCTATCCATCTGTTTCTGAACCAGTACCATGCTGTTTTCATTATAACTGCCATGTAGTATGTCCTGAAATCTGGTATTGTGATGGCTCTGGCTTTGTTTTTGTTGTACAGATTGCTTTAGGTATTTGAGCTATCCTATGCCTCCATATGTATTTCAGCATATTTTTTTCCAGATCTGAGAAGAATGTCTTTGGTATTTTGATCGGTACCACATTGAATCTGTAAATTGCTTTTGGGAGAATGAACATTTTGATGATATTGATTCTTCCAATCCATGGAACAAATGATGCTGGGAAATTGAATCCCCACATGCAGAAGCATGAAGCAAGACCCCTACCTTACACCTTACACAAAAATACACTCAACATGGATTAAAGACTTAAATCTATGACTGACACCATCAAGTTATTAGAGAACATTGGAGAAACACTTCAAGATATAGGCACCGGCAAAGACTTCTTAGAAAAGACCCCAGAGGCACAAGCAGTCAAACCAAAATTAACAATTGGATTACATCAAATTGAGAAATTTCTGTGCGGCAAAAGAAACAGGAAAGTGAAGAGGCAACCAACAGAATGGGAACAAATATTTGCAAATTATATTTTAATAAACAGAATCTACAAAGAGATCAAGAAACTTCACAACCACGAAACAAACAACCCACTTAAGAGATGGGCCAAGTACTTCAATAGACATTTTTCAAAAGAGGAAATCCAAATGGCCAACAGACACATGAAAAAATGTTCAGGATCACTAGCAATCAGGGAAATGCAAACCAAAACCACAATGAGGTTTCACCTCACCCAGGTTAGAATGGCTTACATACAGAAAACAACTAACAACAGATGCTGGCAAGGATGTGGGGAAAAAGGGACGCTAATCCACAGTTGGTGGGAATGCAAACTGGTAAAACCACTATGGAAGTCAGTCTGGAGATTTCTCAGAAACCTGAATATAGCCCTACCATACAACCCAGCCATCCTACTCCTTGGAATTTACCCAAAGGAAATTAAATTGGCAAATAAAAGAGCTGTCTGCACCTCAATGTTTATTGCAGCTCAATTCACAATAGCTAAGACCTGGAATCAACCTAAAGCCCATCAACAGTAGACTGGATAAAGAAATTATGGGATATGTACTCTATGGAATACTATACAGCAATAAAAAACAATGAAATCCGGTTATTTGCAACAAAATGGAGGAATCTGAAAAATATCATGCTGAGTGAAATAAGTCAGTCCCAAAGGGACAAATATCATATGTTCTCACTCATCTGTGACAACTAACTGAGCACCAAAAAGGAAACCTGTTGAAGTGAAATGGACACTATGAGAAACAATGACTTGATCAGCCCTTGTCCTGACTGTCGAGGAACAAACTTACTATTTTATTCTTTAGTGTTTTTTTTTTCTACTTAATATCATTGGTTCAACTCTTTAATTTAACACACAATTATTCTTAGGTGTTTACATTTAACTGAAATGTGATCCCTGTTAAATATAATATTGGGAATAAGAAAGGGAGGAGATGTACAGTTCGGCACATGCTCACTCAGTCTTACTCCTAATGGTAGAGCTAGAATGTACTAGGGGATTCCAATTCAATCCCATCAAAGTGGCATTTACCAATGCCATCTTACTTGTTAAAGTGATCATTTTATGTTTATAATTGATCATAAAGATAGGATTAAGAGTCAAAGGGATTGCATAAATAAGAGTAGTGTCTGCAAACAATTGATGGAATTTAAAAGGAGACAATGATCCTACATGTGAAGCAGGATACATAGCAGACTCATAATGGCAAAAGCACTTTGGCCTCAGAATCAGCCTTTAAGGCATTTGGATCTGGCTAATAAGCCCATGAGAGTTTCACAGGCATGGAAAGCCAAGACATTGTGGCAAAAAATGACGTAAAGGAAAGATCTCTGTAAGTGAGATCCCGGCGGGTAGAATGAGCCATCAAAGAAGGCAGTACCTTCCTTTGAAGGGAGGAGAGAACTTCTGCTTTGAATATGGCCTTGTCTAAATAATATCAGATTTGGTGAACTCAAGAGGCTTCCATAGCCTTGGCAGTTCAAGACAAGATCCTTGGGTGATTACTGACGTCATAAATAAGAGTTCCAATTGTTAAAGCAACAATAGGAGTCACTGTACACCTGCTCCCCACGTAGGACCTCTGCCCTTGATTTGTTGTACTATGAGAATTAATAGTAAAACTACTACTCAAACAGTACTCTATACTTTGTGTGTCTTTGTGGGTGCGATCTGTTGAAATATTTATTTAGTATATACTAAGTTGATCTTCTGTACATAAAGCAATTGAAAATGAATCATGATGAAGAGTGGTTTTGGAGAGGGAGAGGGAAACGGGATGGTTGTGGGTGGGAGGGAGGTTATGAGGGGGGAAAGCTGCTATAATTCAAAAGTTGTACTCTGAAATTTATATTTATTAAATAAAAGTTAAAAAAAATAAGAATATAGATGCAAATTTCCTCAAAAAATACTAGCAATTAAAATCCAACAATACATCAATAAAATCATTCACCTGGACCAAATAGGATTTATTCCTGGCATGCAGAGATGGTTCAACATATGAAAATCAATACATATGACACTACACATTAGCAAATTGAAGAATACAAACCATATGATTACCTCAATAG
The DNA here is from genome assembly GCF_964237555.1 of Oryctolagus cuniculus. Taxonomy (NCBI): domain Eukaryota; kingdom Metazoa; phylum Chordata; class Mammalia; order Lagomorpha; family Leporidae; genus Oryctolagus; species Oryctolagus cuniculus. The sequence continues at coordinate 44,341,906 of NC_091432.1, forward strand.
ATGCAAAGAAAACATTTGATATAATACAGCAATCTTTCCTGATAATAATATTCAGCAAATTGGATCTTAAAGGAACACAATTCAAAACAATTCAGGTAATTTCTGACAAATCCACCACCAGGATTACATTGAGTGAGGAAATGCTGGAAGCATTTCCAGAAAGATTCAGAATCAGACCAGGGTGCCCATTCTCACAATTACTATTGCATATACTTCTGGAAGTTTTAGCTAGAACCAGTAGGCAAGTAAAAGAAATCAAAGGAATACAAATGGGAGAGGAGGAACTCAAATTATCTCTGTTTCCAGATAGCAATGATTCTATATATAGGGGAACCAAAGTAGCCACTAAGAGATTATTGGAATTCATAAAAGAATTTGGAAAAGTTGCAGGCTATAAAATCAATATTCAAAAATCAATAGAATTTGTATACACAAACAATGCTATGTCTGAGAAAGGACTTATAAGACCGGTCCCAATCAGAATAGCTACGAAAGTAGAAATTGAATACCAGGGCCAGCTCTGTGGCATAGTAGACTAGTGTGGGCAGTGCCAGCATCACATATTGGCACTGGTTCATGTCATAGCTGCTCTTCTTCTGATCCAGCTCTCTGTTTATGGCCTGGGAAAGTGGTGGAAATGTCCCAAGTACTTGGGCCAGTGGACCCATGGGGGAGAACCAGAATAAGTCCCTGTCTCTTGGCTTTGGATCAGCTCACCTCCAACCCTTACAGTCCTTTGGCAAGGAAATCAGCAAATGGAAGACTTTTCTCTCTGTAACTACTGCTATCTGCAACTCTACCTCTCAGATAAATAAAAACAATCTTAAAAAAATTTAAATATCTTGGGATAAATTTAACCAAGGACATGAAATTTATCAACAGTGAAAATTACAAAATACTAAGGAAAGGAGTAGAAAAAGACACATAAAAATGAAAAAAATCTTTTGCATTCATAGATTGTAAGAATTATATCATCAAAATGGCCATACACTGAAAGTAATTTGCCAATTGAATGTAATCCTAATCAAAATACCAAAGATGTTCTTCTAAGATATGGAAAAAATGACTCTAAAATTCATATGAAACCAAACCACAAGAGACCCAAAATAGGTAAATCAAACCTAAATAGTAAAAATAAAGCTGGAAATACCAGAATACAGAATATCATGTTTCCAGATATGTTACAGGGTATTTATATCCAAAAACAGCCTGGTACTGTCATAAGAATAGACATGTGGACTAATGGAATAGACCAGAGACCCCAGAAATTAATCTACACTTCTATAACCAACCAATCTTTGAAAAATAAAATCACTCCTTGGAAAAAGGACAGTCTGATTAACAAATGGTGTATGTAACATTGGATCTCTGCATGCAGAAGTATGAAACAAGACCCTTACCTAAAACCATGTACAAAAATCAACTTCCAGTTGAACAGAGATCTCAGTCTAACACCTGAAACCATCAAATTACTAGAGAAGAATATTGGGGAACCATGAATGACATTGGGACGGGCAGACTTCTTGGATAAGACTCCAGAAGCACAGGTAGTAGAAGTAAAAATGGAGAAATGAGATTGCATAAAGCTAAGAAGCTTCTGCACAGAAAAGGAAGCAGTCAACAAAGTAGAGAGGCAACAGACAGATTTGGGGAAAATAGTTTCAAATTCTACATCTGATAAAGGATTATTATCCAAGATATACAAGGAGCTCATGAAACTCAAAAATAACAACAAAACAGTACAGTTAAGAAATGGGCTAAGGGGAATGGCACTGTGACATAGCAGGTTAAGCCACCATCTATAGGGCTGGGATCCCATATGGGTGCTGGTTCGATTCCAGGATGCTCACTTCTGATCCAGCTCCATTTTAATGCGACTGGGAAAGTAGTGGAAGATGGGCTGGGGGCTTGATGCCTGCCAACAACTGTGAGACCTGAAGGAAGCTCCTAGATCCTCAAATCTGTCTGACCTACCTCTGGTTATTTTGGCCATTTGAGGAGTGACCAATATATGTATGATCTCCCTTTTCTGTGTGTGCATGTGTGTATGTGTATATATATGTTTGTGTGTCAGCCTCTCTATAACTCTGCTATTCCAATTAAATAAATAAATATTATTTGGAAGGGAGAGCTACCGAGAGACAGAGAGAGGCAGAGAAAGAGAGAGAGAGAGAGAGAGAGAGAGAGAGAGAGAGAGAGGTCTTTCACCCACTGGTTCACTCTCCACATGGCCGCAACAACCAGAGCTGGGCCAATTAAAAACCAGGAGCCTGGAGCTTCTTCCAGGTCTCCCACACAGGTGTAGGGACCCAAGGACTTGGGCCTTCTACTGCATTCCCAGACACATTAGCAGGGAGCTGGAACTGGAAGTGGAGCAGCTAGGACTTGAACTGGAGCCCATGTGGGATAATAGCACTGTAGGCAGTGGCTTTACCCACTATGTCACAACAATCACCCCAAAATAAATAAATTTAAAAAAAAATAAAGAAGTGGGCTAAGAATACAAATAGCCATTTTTCAAAGGATGAAATACAAATGGCCAACAGACATGAAAAGTTACTCGGGATCACTAGCCATAAGGGAAATGCAAATAAAATCACAATGAGGTTCATGTCACCCCAGTTAGAATGGCTGTAATCCAAAAATCAAAAAATAACAAGTGCTGGTGAGGATGTGGGGAAAAGGATACCCTAACACAATGTTGGTAGAAATAACCACTATGGTTATTCTTAGTATAACCATTATGGAAGACATTATGCAGATTCCTCAGAAATGTGGAACTAGAAGACTGGATGACCCATATATTGCACATATGGGAATTTAACTAAAAGAAATGAAACCACATATTGAAACATTACCTATACCACCAGAGTTATAGTAGCTCAAATCACTATAGTTAAGAAATGGAATCAACTCAGATGACCATCGACTCATGACTAGACAATGAAATTGTGAGATTACATATATATATATATATATATATATATATAATTTAACCATAAACAAGAACAAAATCTTGTCTTTGACAACAAAATAGATAGAACTGAAGAACATTGTGTTTAGTGAAATAAGCCAGTCCCCAAAAGACAAATATCATATATTTTTCCTAATTTGTGTTAACAAATATACAGAGTCCAAAAATACGTAATATATAAGAGCCAAACTGGTATTTTGAGATGGACCAAGTACCTGTGTCTCTGCTACTCATGTGGGAAAGCAGGAAGAAGCCTGGCCCAGTCCTCTCTGTTGCAGCTATTTGAGGATGTGAGTCAGCAGATAGAAGATCTCTGTGTGTGTGTGTGTGTCTGTGTATGTGTGTGTGTGTGTGTGCACATGTGTGTGTGTCTCTCTCCCTTTCTGTAACTCTGACTTTCAAATAAACCAATATTTTTTAAAAAGAGAGAAAAAACCCTGTGGATGTCATTTGTCTAATTTTTTCATTTCCTAAATGATAGAGGGTCCAGGACTGATTTGTTCCAAGATCATGTTACTACTTGGCAGCGAGGCTTAAACCTGAATTCTGCACTTCCTAGATATTAACCACACAATTTTTTCATCCTGGACAAAACAGAAATGTTGCAAGAAGGACTTTCCATTGCAATTATCAGTTCAGCAAAAGAATGATTCTGACAGTTGTTCTGTAGTTTAGATCATATCCTACTTTATTTCAATTGTCTATCCTGAATCTGGAGAGTAAATCAGAAAGTATTGAGCTAAAAGTAGAACAGAAGAGCCATAGATAATGTTGCAGAAAGGTCAAAGCAAATGAAGAGTGAGAGAAAACGTTTGAGTTTTCTGGGAGAAGTTCCCTGAGGACATTTACAAGCTCTCTGAGAGCAAACCAGGTGAACATTTTAGAAATAAAATTGGTAGCTGTGGTGGGGAAGCAGAGTAGGTATGGAATATAGACTACTCTTCTGAATATATGTCTATATAAAGCACAATGATCATGAGCAATAGAGAAAAGATAGCAAAATTTACACACCAAACTTTTCCCTGTCTCTGTGCTATAATTCAGACCTTCAAAAGTATTCATAGATTGACTCTTATATTGTAAACATCAGTAAGAAAATGGAGCTATAGAGCGATGGATATTTCTCTCAGCTTCTTCATGTTTATTCTTCCAGAATTCTGTTCCATCAACATATTTTATAGACAACAAGAAGAGTCATAAGAATTTTGTTGAAAATTTCAAGTTGCAGTGAAATCTAGTTTTCCTTTGAGCAACAAGAGGAATTTTGTATGTCATACCTTTTGGCATTCAAGTGAACTATAAGTTTTATCACCCCTGGACTTTTAAGGAATTTTAAAATGGTAATGTGTTACTCCATAAATCTCTGAGAGAGACTGATAGCATACACACTTGCCCAAACCTATTTGATCAGGTGAATGCTTTTAATTAAGACGAACTTAATGCACATTTTGTTCTTAGCACACGCTCCAGAAGCATCTCTCAGTAATATTTACTTTAACTTCACATAAACTTCACATAAACTTATTTTTCTATTTTCTCTCTGGGATTACATTTTCAATGTGATGGATAGTCCTCTTTTTTTTTTTTTGACAGGCAGAATGGACAGTGTGAGAGAGAGAGAGACAGAGAGAAAGGTCATCCTTTTTCCGTTGTTCACCCTCCAATGGCTGCTGCAGCCGGCGCATCGCGCTGATCCGAAACCAGAAGCCAGGTGCTTCTCCTGGTCTCCCATGTGGGTGCAGGGCCCAAGCACTTGGGCCATCCTCCACTGCACTCCCAGGCCACAGCAGAGAGCTGGCCTGGAAGAGGGGCAACTGGGACAGAATCCGGTGCCCCGACCAGGAATAGAAACTGATGTGCCGGCAACGCAGGCAGAGAATTAGCCTATTGAGCTGCGGCACCGGCCATCATTTATTTTTGATTTGAACATCTGATAAATAAATTCCACCAGACATTTAAAGAAGAACTGACTCCGATTCTTCTCAAACTATTCAGAACAATCGAAAAAGAGGGAGTCCTCCCAAATTCTTTCTATGAAGCCAGCATCACTTTAATTCCTAAGCTGGAAAAAGATGCAGCATTGAAAGAGAATTACAGACCAATATCCCTGATGAACATAGATGCAAAAATCCTCAATAAAATTCTCACCAATAGAATGCAACAACACATGAGAAAGATTGTCCACCCAGACAAAGTGGGATTTATCCCTGGTATGCAGGGATGGTTCAATGTGCACAAAACAATCAATGTGATACACCACATTAACAGACTGCAGAAGAAAAACCATATGATTAACTCAATAGATGCCGAGAAAGCATTTGATAAAATACAACACCCTATCATGATGAAAACTCTAAGCAAACTGGGTATGGAAGGGACATTCCTCAATACAATCAAAGCAATCTATGAAAAACTCATGGCCAACATCCTATTGAACAGGGAAAAGTTGGAAGCATTTCCACTGAGATCTGGTACCAGCCAGGGATGCCCACTCTCACCACTGCTATTCAATATAGTTCTGGAGATTCTAGCCAGAGCTATTAGGCAAGAAAAAGAAATTAAAGGGATGCAAATTGGGAAGGAAGAACTCAAATTATCCCTCTTTGCAGATGATATGATTCTTTATTTAGGGGACCCAAAGAACTCTATTAAGACACTATTGGAAGTCATAGAAGATTTTGGCAAAGTAGCAGGGTATAAAATCAATGCACAAAATCAACAGCCTTTGTATACACAAGCAATGCCACGGCTGAGGAAGAACTTCTAAGATCAATCCCATTTGCAATAGCTACAAAAACAATCAAATACCTTGGAATAAACTTAACCAAGGATGTTAAAGATCTCTACGATGAAAATTACAAAACCTTAAAGAAAGAAATAGAAGAGGATACCAAAAAATGGAAAAATCTTCCATGCTCATGGATTAGAAGAATCAGCATCATCAAAATGTCCATTCTCCCAAAAGCAATTTATCGATTCAATGCAATCCCAATCAAGATACCGGAGACCTTCTTCTCAGATCTGGAAAAAATGATGCTGAAATTCACATGTAGACACAGGAGACCTAAAATAGCGAAAGCAGTCTTGTACAACAAAAACAAAGCTGGAGGCATCACAATACCAGATTTAGGACATACTACAGGGTAGTTGATATCAAAACAGCACGGTACTGGCACAGAAACAGATGGATAGACCAATGGAACAGAATAGAAACACCAGAAATCAATTCAAACATCTACAGCCAACTTATATTTGATCAAGGATCCAAAACAAATCCCTAGGGTAAGGACAGTCTATTCAATAAATGGTTCTGGGAAAATTGGATCTCCACGTGCAGAATCATAAAGAAAGACCCCTACCTTTCACCTTACACAAAAATTCACTCAACATGGATTAAAGACTTAAATCTACGACCTGACACCATCAAATTATTAGAGAGCATTGGAAAAACCCTGCAAGATATAGGTACCAGCAATGACTTCGTGGAAAACACCCCAGAAGCACAGGAAGTCAAAGCCAAAATTAACATTTGGGATTGCATCAAATTGAGAAGTTTCTGTACTGCAAAAGAAACAGTCAGGAGAGTGAAGAGACAACCTACAGAATGGGAAAATATATTTGCAAACTATGCAACTGATAAAGGGTTGATAACCAGAATCTACAAAGAAATCAAGAAACTCCACAACATCAAAACAAACAACCCACTTAAGAGATGGGCCAAGGACCTCAATAGACATTTTTCAAAAGAGGAAATCCAAATGGCCAACAAACACATGAAAAATTGTTCAAGGTCACTAGCAATCAGGGTGTCTGCAAATACTAGCTGATAGAATAAAAAAGGGAGACAGCGATCCAACATGGGAAGTGAGATACAGAGCAGACCCATAGAATGGCAGATGTCCTAAACAGCACTCTGACCTCAGAATCAGCCCTTAAGGCACGCGGATCCAGCTGAAAAGCCCATGAGAGTATTTCAGGCATGGAAAGCCAAGACACTCTGGGGAAAAAAAAAAGACCTAAATGAAAGATCTCCGCGAGGGAGATCCCAGTGGAAAGAATGGGTCATCAAAGGAGGTACCTTTCTCTGAAGGGAGGAGAGAACTTCCACTCTGACTACAACCTTGTCTAAATATGATCAGAGTCGGTGAACTCAAAAGGCTTCCATAGCCTTGGCAGCTCATGACAAGAGCCTAGGGTGATTACTGATGCCATAAACAAGGGTGTCAATTTGTTAAGTCAACAACAGGAGTCACTGTGCACTTACTCCTCATGTAGGATCTTTGTCCTTAGTGTGCTGTACATTGAGATTTAATGCTATAACTAGTACTCAAACAGTATTTTTCACTTTATGTTTCTGTGTGGGAGCAAACTGTTGAAATCTTTACTTAATATATGCTAAACTGATCTTCTGTATATAAAGAGAATTGAAAATGGATCTTGATGTGAATGGAAGGGGAGAGGGAGCAGGAAAGGGGAGGGTTGCGGGTGGGAGGGATGTTATGGGGGGGAAGCCATTGTAATCCATAAGCTGTACTTTGAAAATTTATATTCATTAAATAAAAGTTAAGAAAAATTTTTTGAAAGACAGAAACCTTGAGATTTGACAGTCTTTCCTGTAAATAAGGCATTCTAATGTTGCCAGTTAGGTATCAAATCAACTTGTTGACCTTAAGTAAATTCTCTGTGCCTATACAGGCCATCTCAGACAGGTGTGCAGACATTTAGTTTTTCCTTAGTATACTATCCCGGTCTTCTCTATTAAGTAGAGACATGGAAACAACATATCTTATACAAATTAAGCTGAGGTCAAAGTTCTACAAAGACTGTGAGACTATGCAGGGCATTAACTGAAAGCATAGTCATCACATGTATGGCCGCAGCCTGATTACCACATTGACACAATCTATTTGGTAATGCCCCAGAGGAATGCAAAGGAAACGTTCAGTGAAAGGGGAACCTAAAGGATTGTCCTCAGAGTCTTCCAGCCACAGTAGAGAGCTGGGATAGTCCTCTTTCTAACAATTTGCCATATGTGAACATCCTTTCTGCCTCTTCACATTTCTTGTTCAATATCCTGAACTAGAAATCATATGCTCTGGGTATTTGCAGTCCAATGATGTTTAACTTTTCTTCTGATTTTTCAGCTATGCACCATGCAGACCCTTCTCCAAAGTCCATGTGAAAAGCCTATCATACCCTTTCTACTGCTGATTCATGAAGGTAACACTTTCCCTTTTAGTTTCCAATGGTAAGGCAATTCCAGTTCTATTTGTCACATGTTGCACTCTCTGTTAATGATACAGTTTGACAGGTCACTCAGCAGTGGGAAATGCCCATCTTTCACCATTTTGTTGAGTTCTGGTTTATAAAAGTTCCTCTTTCTTCAATTCCCAGCAAGATTGTCAGTGTGACAACCGAATTTCAGCCTTGTTTTCACTCTTAACTTGACTCCAAGGACACACTTTAATTTTTGATTCATTTATTGAGACATTAATTCATCTGGAAATTATTTCCCATGACACAAGCTTACTTGAAAAGGTTCATGGAAAATGGAATTAAAAGATAAGTTTATTTAGGTGAAAGCATTTTTGAAATTAATGCATTTTTTCATAATAAGCATTCTCCCTGAACTTTTGAAGACTTCTTTTTTTTTTCAAATTTTTAACCAAATTTAATTTCATTAGTTATTAGAATGTATATAACATTAAGGTAATAAAAGCATTTTTCAAAAAGTTCATGGAAATGCATATTATAAAAACTATGTATGGATTTCAAAATTTTTTTCAAAATCTTTCCTTTTCCATTTTCCATAAACTTTTTTTTTAAACTTTTATTTAATGCATATAAATTTCCAAAGTACGACTTATGGATTACAATGGCTTCCCCCCCATACCGTCCCTCCCACCCACAACCCTCCCCTTTCCCACTCCCTCTCCCCTTCCATTCACATCAAGATTCATTTTCGATTATCTTAATATACAGAAGATCAGCTTAGTATACATTAAGTAAGGATTTCAACAGTTTGCTCCCACACAGAAACATAAAGTGAAAAATAATAGATGATTTTTTAAAATGATGATGAAATCAGATCAGACCTATTGTCATGTTTAATCCCAGTGAGAGTCAAGTTGGGAATTGATAATTTCTTTTTTTTTTTTTTTTTACAGAGGATCAGTTTAGTATGCATTAAGTAAGGATTTCAACAGTTTGCACCCCCATAGAAACACAAAGTGAAATATATTGTTTGAGTACTCGTTATAGCATTAAATCTCAATGCACAGCACATTAAGGATAGAGATCCTACATGAGGAGTAAGTGCACAGTAACTCCTGTTGTTGACTTTACAAATTGACACTCCTGTCTATGGCATCAGTAATCTCCCTATGCTCCAGTCATGAGTTTCCAAGGCTATGGAAGCCCTCTGAGTTCTCCGACTCTTATCTTGTTTAGACAAGGTCATAGTCAAAGTGGAGGTTCTCTCCTCCCTTCAGAGAAAGGTACCTCCTTCTTTGATGACCTGTTCTTTCCACTGGGATCTCACTCGCAGAGATCTTTTGCCAGAGTGTCTTGGCTTTCCATGCCTGAAATACTCTCATGGGCTTTTCAGCCAGCTCCAAATGCCTTTAGGGCTGATTCTGAGGCCAGAGTGCTATTTAGGACATCTGCCATTCTACGAGTCTGCTGAGTATCTCACTTCCCATGTTGGATCACTCTCCCCTTTATTTACTCCATCATTTAGCGTTAGCAGGTACTAGACTTGTCTATGTGCTCCCTTTGACTCCCAGTCCCTTCACCATGACCAACTGTGAACTGAAACTGATCACCTGGAACAGTGAGATGGCATTGGTACATGCCACCTTGATGGGATTGAATTGGAATCCCCTGGTATGCTTCCAACTCCACCACTTGGGGCAAGTCAGCCTGAGCATGTCCCAAATTATACATCTCTTCCCTCTCCCATTCCCACCACCATGTTCAACAGGGATCACATTTCAGTTAATTTTCAACACTTAAGAATAACTGTGCATCAATTACAGATCTAAACCAGTCATATTAAGTAGAACAGATAAAAAAACTACTAAGAGGGATAATGTATTTAGTTCTTCATTAACAGTCAGGGCTATGCTGATCAAGCCACCATTTCCCATAGTGTCCACCTCACTCCAACAGGTTTCCCTCTTGGTGTTCAGTCAGTTGTCACCGATCAGGGAGAACATATGGTATTTGTCCCTTTGGGACTGGCTTATTTCACTCAGCATGATGTGTTCCAGATTCCTCCATTTTGTTGCAAATGACTGGATTTCGTTGTTTCTTACTGCGGTATAGTATTCTAAAGAGTACATATCCCATAATTTCTTTATCCAGTCTATCGTTGATGGGCATTTAGGTTGGTTCCAGGTCTTAGCTATTGTGAATTGAGCTGCAATAAACATTAGGGTGCAGACCTCTTTTTTGTTTGCCAATTTAAATTCCTTTGGGTAAATTCCAAGGAGTGGGATGGCTGGGTCGAACTATGCATTAATTCAATTTATTTTTTGTCGGGGACCACGCAGCATGTGACCTCTTAGTTGAGAGACAGGGCTGGACAGGCCAGACCTGATAGTACTGATAACGCAACCTTGTGTGATCTTGTGCCTTAAGGCCTTGTAACCTTTCCCCTACTTGCACTAGCATTGCAGCTACAAGATAAGCCCCCCCCTCCTTCCCCCGCCCGATACCCTGCCTCGATGATATATAAGTGTGTGGTTGAAAAATAAAGTCGCAGCTTGATCGGCACCTGTCTTGCTGCCATCTTTGTGTGTCCTGTCCCTTTCATTTCTCCTTCTAGGTGCTCGGCCCCAGTTGCTGTCCCGCGGGACGGGACAATTTTTTACTCCAAAATAAGCATACATTTTAATTCTTCTTCCAACTTTCTGAGCATGTTTTTAGGTGTTGTGGTGGATACAGAGGTATATTTGGATCTTGCCACCTGAAAACTTTGTATGAGTAGGGGGGGAAATTCATGCATTTAATAAATGTAATATGGTTGATGAGAAATACTATTAATCAGGATGTATGTATCATATTGCTTGAAAGAAAGGCTTCTAGATAGGACTTTGGGGAAGGTTTCAGAAAAGTGGTGACATTTGAGCCAATCCTGAGTCTACAGAAAATTTTGAGCATCTGTGATGACCAGTTTGAGAACACACTTCTGAATAAATTTGATACAAATGAGTGACACCAAATGAGCATCACTCAGCGCTTTCCCTGCATTCTCTTTCACAATAATTGTAGAGAGTATGCACTGTTTTATTCTACTTTTATAAATATAGAATCTCAAGCATTTAAGTAACTTATCAATGTCACTCATAAATGGCCACGCCAGGCTCTACATCCAGAAAGTGTACAGTTGGGCCTTATGTCCCTAGACCATGTCTGATCTCTATCCTTCAGGATCACACAGTGTTTGGAGGCTAAAACAAGAGACAGGTTAAGGGCAGAGGTGATTATCATGATAATTTATGTGATAAAGTGTGGAACATGCAACGTATGTAGGAACAAACCTGAACACTTAACCCAGTTACAAAGGATCAAGAAAGTGGGCACATCTTTTTTTTTTTTTAACTTTTATTTAATGAATATAAATTTCCAAAGTACAGCTTATGGATTACAATGGCTTCCTCCTCCTCATAACTTCCCTCCCACCCGCAACCCTCCCCTTTCCCGCTCCCTCTCCCCTTCCATTCACATCAAGATTCATTTTCAATTCTCTTTATATACAGAAGATCAGTTTAGCATATATTAAGTAAAGATTTCAACAGTTTGCACCCACATAGAAACACAAAGTGAAAAATACTGTTTGAGTACTAGTTATAGCATTAAATCACAATGTACAGCACATTAAGGACAGAGATCCTACATGAGGAGTAAGTGCACAGTGACTCCTGTTGTTGACTTAACAAATTGACACTCTTGTTTATGCCATCAGTAATCACCCTAGGCTCTAGTCATGAGTTGCCTAGGCTATGGAAGCCTTTTGAGTTTGCCGACTTCGATCTTATTCTGACAGGGCCATGGTCAAAGTGGAAGTTCTCTCCTCCCTTCAGAGAAAGGTACCTCCTTCTTTGATGACCTGTTCTTTCCACTGGGATCTCACTCACGGAGATCTTTCATTTAGGTCATTTTTTTTTTTTTTTTTTTTTGCCAGAGTGTCTTGGCTTTCCATGGAAAGTGGGCACATCTTGTTTTGAACCTGCATGATAAATGAGAGCATGCCTGGAAAACAGAGACTAAACAGAAAAGTAAATAGGAAGAGTTAGGGTCAGTCTTTCATCAGAGGTACTGGCATGTAGGAGAGCCAGTGATAAAGGAGCAAGACCAGATTAGAAAGCTATTCGCTCTGTCTTCATGTAGAGCTGACACTACAACAACAACTATGCAAGTTTGAGAATTGAATAAAGAAATGTTTAGAAAATATCTGAGAACTGAAACTTTGATTGATAAAAATGTGTGTTCTTTGACTTGTTCCCTCCATTCTTATTCATCACTCTACCCCTCGTTTTTTGGTTACTATAAAATCCATGCTTAACATTGTGTGTCTTGAGGGTTCCTATGTTCTTGAGTCAGTAAGAGTCACCTGAAACAGTGCTGTCAGTTTTTCTTTAGTCTAAAAGCAAACCACAAAAATATAGAAAATCAAGAAAAAATTTAAGGAAAACATTACTTAGGGGTAATAACTGCATGGATTATTTGGGGCCATAACCTTTGAAGAAGCCAAGCAATGCTGGGGAAAAGGAAAAAAAGAAGGGAGAGGAAGAGAAAGCAGGAGGCAAGAGAGGATTTATAAAACTTGGGTGATTCAATAGGCCTACATATGGATGTGATATTGAAAAAATTTGGAAGGTGCCATACATGTCATAATCTCTGAATTTGTATAATGCAAAACCTGTACTTCCATATACACAGGCACTATGTCACAGCTAAATATGGAATGGGGGGATGTTAGAGTTCATTTTAGTGAGAAGTGTATTACTATTAATGATGCTGAAAAATAGAACAAGTTAGAATGTAAAGGAACATGATCCCCATCACCAGAACATACCAAATAGAGGTAAAAGTAGATTGTTCTTCTGTTAGGGATAAAGGGGAGAGCTGAGCTAGATTACCTAGGGTTTGTCCTGAGCCGATCTAAAGTTCCATGTTTCTTTGACTGTTGTGAAATTTTTAGTTTTAGTTTTGTTTTGTTTTTCTATGTGTATAATTAAAACTTACAATTTTTAAAATGTTGGCTATATTAAAAAGTAGAAAAATAGGAATGAACTCTTAATTAATTGTGTAGTACATTATCTGTACTGAACAAATATTAATCAAAAGACATGCCATTGCTGACTTTTTTGTACTTTTTCTTACAGTTCATCTCCGGTGCTTATTTGCTATTGTTTCCTCCTCATGGAGGAATCTTGCTTTTCCCCCATTAATGCTATTTTAATCTATTAACAATAATAGAAACTATTTTAATGATTTACTATGACTCTGTATGAAATTACCTAAATGTCTGTAAAGTGAGAGCTCCTGTGTTGCTTTATAAATCTAAAATTATCTAAGTAAGAACTCCAGGATTAAATCTACTTAGGTTTTGTAATTGTTGATAAACAGCATTTTACTCATAAAAGCGAATAGTTGCGGCATCCTATAGTAGATTGAATGTGGGCTTCTAAAAGATAAATTCATGTCTGAACTCCCAAACCTGATAATGTGACTCTATTTGAAAAGGGAGATTTTGCATATATAATTCAGTGGAGAATCTCAAAATGAGATCATTCTAGTTTATTCACGTGGCCCTTAATGCAATTACATGGATCCTTTAAAAGAATGGAAGAGGAGAAAGAGCCACAGAGGAGAAAGTTTTGTGCCAAAGATGACAGAGATGAACATTTTCAGTGACAGTCAAGTAATGCATGGGACCACTAGCAGGTACGATTCTAGGGATTCTTCCTGAAAGCCTCCAGAGACAGTTTGGTATTGCCAGCATCTTGAGGTCAGATTTATGACCTCCAGAATTCTGAGACAAAAAATTTCTGATAAGCCACCAGTTTCCAGGAATTTGTTTAGCAGCCCGTGCTAGCTCAAATACATCTTCATACATATTTTATTGTAATCACAATTGTCAGTTGGTTGTTACCACTTGAGTAAGTAACACAAAAGGAAATTAGAGGGTATATTGAATATGTGGAACTAGCTTTTGTTAATTATAACACTCAGTTTTAAGAAATTGCTTCTAAAATGCCATTGCTCCCAATAAAAGTTATTTTTCTTTGCTCTTGCTATTGAAACTCTTCATATATAGGATTACAAAAAATCAAATCTGAGTCTACAAAAGGGGAAATAGAAAAAGCTAAGGCACACAAAACAAAATACTTGACAAAATGTCTGGATGATTCAATAAAGTGTGGGACTATCTCCCTCCCTCCCTCCCCAATTTTGAAATTATTACCTACAAAAAAACAACTAACATGATTATCAGCTGCACATTCTTATTATTTTCACTCTTGCAAAGCAGGGTTTCCCATAAATATTCATGGAAAAAGTTTCCTTTTGATGCATTTAAAATCCTTGCTTGGTGTTTTGGAGTTAAATTCCTAGTACTGTTCAATGTCAAGAGCACTGCAGTTTCCTGTGAACCAAAAATTCTAGCTGTCTGCAGAAATGCAGCTATAGGTGCGTGCTTTGCAGTCTCACACCTGTAAGCCCAGCATTTGTAAGAATCCTACAAGTCGATAGACAGACAGACACAGATGCACATTTACATATAAAATTAAACTTTAGTACTTATAGCTATGTCATCGGTGCAGTATCAAAAAGCAGAGAAAGTCAGTTTGTGTGAACCCACACTGTTTCTGGCTGCGGAGACAAACAGATATATCTTCAAATAATGTGCAATCCTTTCAAACATAGACAAGTATTAAGTAAGTGACACTTCTATTACACTGATTGGCATTTCATTATCTAAATGCCTAGACTTCTTTTTGCTTCGGGATAATTAGTTGTCAGTTTCCCAAAGCAATTACGTTGTCTGTGTTACTCTAGTTCTTCAAAGGGCAATGGGGGACATTTAAAAAAATTATATTTATATGAAACAAAAGTCTTGAGAAAAACGCTCTGATCTCAAGTTTAGGCCACTGGAAAAAGCTGTAACTTCCAATGTTACCTGCGGGTGAGAAAGAAAATAGTTATTTGAATCAGTGTCTCACCAGTGAAATATAGGCATTAGGCAATACAACTGAGGTTTTTTTCCAAAAGTGAAAGCTGTGATTCTGAGTTAGTGACAAATGTCACTACCCAGAATATGAAGCTTTTATCAAATCAAAGTTACTTTCTCCAGCCTCACATTTTAGGAAAATAGTCTGTTTAGTTTTTGATATTTTTATGTGTAAGATTTCCTCCAAATTTCTAGAATTTTTTGCAGTTAATTTCTCTATTGGTGGGAATATCACAGCATATAAAGAAACTATTATTTTCATTTGGTGGCAGGTATATCATTGAATTTTTTGGTAAGTTCAAATTCACTTTGCAGTGATCTGTATAAAGAGAAATCGCAGGCAGAATGGAAATGAAGACATACACATACACAAATGCGAATGATGCATGAAGGCACATAGGGTCAGGTTTAGAAGAAGATGGGTTGATATTGGAATTTATTGAATCTGGTAGTGGCCAGAGATAGTAATGAGAAATAAAAATTGGGGGAAAGAGCTGACTCAAACAGGGAAGTGCTTGCCTAAGCTGTCAATGTAGGGCAAAAATTGAGTGGCCTACAACTAGAATCCAAGTGGAAGCAAATGTGTGGCAGAATGAATATACCAATAGAATTCTGGAGCTAACTGGGCCCTGGAGATCATCAGGTTTAGACCCATTCATTAAGCCAACAAAAGCTAGCTTAGCTTTTACTATGACCTGGATGCTGAGGTGGTGAGCACAAATAATATGGTCCTTGCCCTTGATTATGATGCTTACTCAACCATTGTCAAAACATTGGATAAGAAAGGAGTGAAGTATACCTGTTATATATCTCATTTGTATCAGAGTGAATTCTTGAATCTGGTTCTTTGGGATTCTTAAAATGCTACCCTATGACTGTTAGACAATAGCACTTATGGGTCATTGGCAATGACTTGAGATTCAACTGATTTTCTTTTATATCTTAACTAATCTTATAGTCAGGGCTATCCCCTGAAGTTCATTCAGATACCTATATAGCCTCATTTCATGAACTATGTGGTCATAAAAGCCTTTGGAAAAGAGAAAGATTTGGCAGCTAATTGTGCAAGCGTAACTTTCAAAAAGCTATTCTAGAATGGAGCTTGACCATTTCTAACCATTTACTATTGAAGAGTCCAACTACTAACTTTGAAATATTTGTTTCTTTCAAAAGACCTGCATCTTGTCAGGAGGTCCCATGTCACTACAATGCAGTAACTAAAATGCAGAGTGTGAGTATTTGTACAAGGGAAAAATGGTGGTTTAAGGAGTGGTGAAAAGGTGTCTTTGTTAAAAATATTTTCTAGGACATACTAATCATAGATTATTATAATCCAAACAGTTTCCCAATTTCTCTCAGTTATATAAGAGGAACATAATATATAGATTTTAGTGAAAGCAACACCAGGTAATTAAGCAGATACTTGGAGTCTGAGTCCAATGTTTGTTCCATGTTCCTTTGCTTTTGGTTATTCATAAAAACTTTCACAGTCTCACTGCCACATAGGGGACAACAGATATTAAGTGTCATTAAGAGATGACTTGGTGCTGTATGTCCTTCAGAAAAACTTGTTGGCAGCTACCAGCCATCTTTGCTTAAGCAAAATCTAGTTCTGCATAGAGAGACCCATTAAATTAAAGACTGAAATGAATAATAAACTTATAATTTTTAATCAGGCAGAAAATCTCTCAGGAGAGGATTCAACATACGTAATGAAGTTACATTACCCAGCCTTTAATAGATGATCAATGAATATTAGTTGAATAAATAGGCCAAAGGGAGACTTTAGAGATACTTGTAGGAATGAGGAGGGAGAATGATTTAATAGAATATCCAGAGAACTTAGAATTTTGTGTGTGTTTGTAACAGTCCAGAATTCATTTTTATTCCCACTTTTATTATGCCATGAATTCACGAGGAATTAGGCTCCAGTAGCTCAGATTCCTTTCCAATGATTCTGACAAAGTGGGCTTTTCTTAGTGGAGCAGGATGATGCCATAGTTGAACCCAGCTACCATTCTCTATGGCTTCTTTGTTTTTCTAATCATTTTCCTTCACACATTTCAGGAAGTTATCTCTGCTCTTACAAATGCTTAATATGCTAAATAATCATATTAATTTTCTTGTTAATAATCTTATTCTTAAACTTGTTTGCTTACAACAAGCATAAACACATGCTGAATAACATTACAGACTCTTACGGTTTTGCCACAGTGACATTTATGGTTCATTCCTTTTTTAACAGTGCCATTGTATCTTGTTTTTTGAAGATTTGCATATATTTTGCCAAAGGAATGACTCCATGTTTTCTAAAAGACTTAGAGAACACACAGAGGGCACTTCACTTCTTTTTAGAGAGTTAGTGAAAAATGGCAGTTTGAGTTTGGGATCTTAGACCATTTATTTAGTATCTTTCATTGAGCAAATTCAGATAACAACATCTACCTCTCAGGACTGTTGGGAGAAATTAAATGAAATAATATTTGAAAGTCCTCACTACCAAATTAAGCACATAAAATAAGTTTAATGAGTACTAAATGTAATATTTTGCTATGTGGCTCTCAGGAGCAGTAGAATATTATTTATTTTAAGTATTGCATTCTCAAAGTCTATAATTAACTGCATTAGAGCTAACAATGGAACTGGGAAAATGTAGATTCTTGGGTTTTAGCCTAAACCTACTGAGTTAGAATCTCCAAATGAGAGGGCCGAGAATCACAGTCTTGTTTGTAGCTCCTTGGGGCATTCTAATAGGCAGCCCCATTTCAGAAAACTGTTTTCTTAGTTAGTGCTTTCTTGAGTTAATTATATCCAGCTACTCTTTCTGGAGCCTCTGTATTTTTTGCTGCTTTTTTTTTTTTTTTTTTACTGTAAATTGTCTTATGGCTAATCTAGTGCTTTTACTTTTTACCTATTGTAAGACCTTTGTAACTATTCCAGCCAAATAACAAGCACCTGATTTTGAAACTATTTTTGGTGAGAAATAAATTGATATTTTTATTGACTTTCTAAGAAATTTTTTAGAGGACACATACATACAGAAACACACATTTTCCCCTGAGAATGTTATTTATATGTTTGATATTGTATACTTGTACCTTAGGCTGACTATGCCACAGGCAGGCACATAAATAGATTTATAGATATACTTGCAAGTGAAAAATTCATCTACTTCCTTATTTTACAAATGATTTCTGAATTCATCTAAAAAGAGCAATGGATGCCATTTGTTGGTCAATTACCACTTAATTATATATGCCTACTTGATTCGAAAACCAATTTTTATTTTCTTCTCACTGGACTCAATTTCCAAGTGTTTGTTTCAATCTTGTCACAACAGTTTCCATAGTATGAGTATGTATGCCAAATTAACACCAAATGAAATGTCTAGCCACAACAAACATTTTTTGTCACTTAATTTAAAATGTTATTTTTTTTCTTAGACCTCTTAGTCAAACAGAATGAGATTAAAGGGCTACCTGAAGTCTGGTGCATGCAATGTCACAAGCTGTTTCTGTGGCCCAGTCATTTAAAATCTGTGGATAGGCATTTTCTCATGAAATGAAATGAGATATCACAATGGACAGATTTTAGTTTTCTTCTAGTCTGACCCAATTAATTTCTTCTATGGGTTCCTCTAACACTGGGAATAGGAGGAATCTGAAATAAGCAGACTCCATAAAAGAAAAACATGTATGTCCCATCGATGGAACAGGAAAAAAAGAATTAAACTTTATTAAAATGAGGATAGAAGAAAACCTATCAATCTCACTGCAAAAGATGTATGTGAATTATTGTCATCCAGAGGCTCAATAATAGGCTACACTGTGAGAGTTATTAACTAGGAAGCATCACAACAATAATGGGTAGTTGCCTTAGAAAACCCAGTCTGGCATATCTTGAATGTGACTGGTTCCCATTCATAATCCATCATTTACAAAAGACATAATATAGAGGATAAGCATAAAATATGACCCCCATAGTCCAATGAAATGACATTATCAAAATTGTAAATGTGTCTTAAATCTACACAAAATGGCACAGAGGGAGTGAGGAACAAATCCAAGCAAGAGAGAATTCTGCTTTGATTTGCATTCTCCTCAGTTTTCCACCTGATTCCTTCACACCCTTGGGGAAACATGGACTGGGATGAAGAGCATGATGACCAGCGTAGTGTGGATTGCCTAGTCATATCGCTTTATTACAATTAGAAACCCATTCAAACTTCCTGCTTGAGCTATCTCTTGCCACCACTTTTCCTTAGCCAATTTATGCTCAAATCAATCAACACCACTTAATGCGTACTGTTATTCTGGGTCCTCTGTCATTTTCTTAGTCTCTCAAGCACCATGCACATCAGCACATCAACACATCCACCATTGCCCACACAAGGATACCGCCTGACAAACTTTTTCTACAGCTTTTGCTCTCCTTTCATTTTTTGTGTATTCCCCACTTCCCTTTATTTTCTCTTTTTAATTTCAGAAAAGGAACATGCTCATTATTTTGAAATTAAAAAGAAGGAAATAAATAGGCTCTACCTACCCTAGGTTAAAAGATCATTTGGGTGATCACTGATGTCATCCATAAAAGTGTTAATTGTTAAATTAACAAAAGGAGTCACTGTGCACTAACTTCCCACGCAGGAACTCTGTCCTCAGCTTCCTTTACCTTCTTCCCCACTTCACTTCAAGCATCAGTAAAGACAGGTGGGGATTCAATTATTAGTCATCCTAACATTTAACTGGGTTCTGAGAGAAGCAAGTAAAAAATAGGTAAGTTTAATTTTGGTTCTGGATGCAAGACTTCCAGAATGGTTGCATAAGGAGATTCATAGATCATATTCCCCAAAAAAGAAAACAATATTTAATTGGGTTAAATTATAAATCAAAACCAAAAACATCCCCTTAGAGCCCAAAAGTTTTCAGAATAGCAAAATCGAATGGAGAAACATTCATACAGGAAAACCTATAAAATCCGGACAAGAAAAACAAGTCTGTGGCATTTGGACCAGAACTGCTACTACCCTGTAATCCTTCTATTCCTCATCTCTGAGTTACCAAAATTCCTCTCTGGTGTTTAATTTGTGTGGGTACAGTCAAGCCAGCACTGTGGCATAAGAGGGAAGGCTGCTGCCTACAGTGCCAGCATCCCATATGGGCGCCGGTTCAAGTGCTGGCTGCTCCACTTCTGATCCAGCTCTCTGCTGTAGCCTGGGAAAGCAGTAGAAGATGACCCAAGCCCTTGGACCTCTGCACCCATGTGGGAGACCTAGAGGAAACTCCTGGCTCCTGGCTTTGGATTGGCCCAGCTCTGGCTATTGCAACTATCTGGGGAGTGAACCAGCGGATGGAAGACCTCTCTCTCTGCCTTTGCCTCTGCCTCTCTGTAACTCTAGTTTTCAAACAAATCTTTGCTTTAAAAAAAAAGAAGTCAGGGCTGTCTGCCTCTGCAGTTCCTACTCTAGAGCAACAACTTTCCCTGAGAGGTGCAGGCCACCAACATCTATTATATCTTCCCTCCAAGCTCTACATTACAAGTGTTTTATTTCAGGTAGTCATGGTCTGAGGTTTCCTTCCACCATCCAGGTTTCCACTAATCAGGCATAATACACAGTATTATGAGTATAATACACAGTATTGTTAAGAATCTTGTGGCCCAACATGTTCATGCCATGGAGGTTTATTCAGGTGGGACAAGCTGAGAAGACCAGGGTCTGACACATCCCCTAGTGCTGGTAAAGAATGAGTGTCACTCCAGGAGAAGAGAGCTATTGTCCCCTCCTCAGCTTTGAGTGCCACAGCTCTAACCAAAAGGACAGACTTTATTAAGGACAAAGCATGATGAGATTCATGCCTAGATGCACTATAGAAAATGATAAAGATTTTGTTGACAAAAAAATTGTAAACTAGTAGTTATTTCTTGATCCCAGTACAAGTGAAAATGGAAGAACCACCAGAGTTTTAATACAGGGCAAGAGACACACAAGAAGAGCCCTTCTGGGTTTACAGTCATCCCTGAGGACCTGAAAGAAACTATGAATACTCTAGGCTGCATCCACTCAGCAGCACTCAGAATGGAACCTGGGACAGACTTGGAAGAAATGCCTAGGCAGCACACAGATCAATCAGCAAAAGAGGAAAGCCTTACTGGCTCAAGGGACTTAAGCAAACATCTTCCTAAATGCTAGCTGAGCAATAGGATACTCTGACCCAGGCAGCACCTAGGAAACCAAGCTTAAAAATAATCACACTCATCCCTGGTGGACTGGAAGGCTCTGATGTGCTCAAAGCTGAGCTCTCTTGGGCAGGACTAGAAGAGAAATGATTGAGTTATTGTTCTCTGGTTGAATGTGAGGCAAAATTATATACTTTCTGAATTGTAAAGTAACCTCCAAGTGACTCACAGATCCAAAGGTAATAAGTGAAAATTTAACTGTCCAATGGGGCTCAAGCACAACGTTTAACCAATAAATGAATTATATTGACCCAGGGGAAATTAGGCTAAAAGACATAAACATGGAAAATAATTCTAAGCAGTGACATCAGAAGCACACATGACAAAGACAATTGACTTCAGAAAATTAATTCAGCCCAATTACTAAATAAATACACAAATGATAAAACAACAACAATAAGCTTCAGGCAGCAGAGGGAATCAGTATATAATTCAAACTGCCTAATGCATTGCTTAGCTCGGATCAATCACTAGTGTAGAGTCAAACTGACATCGTTCTGACGCTGATTGCTGTGTGAGCATGCAAGCTGCTTTCATTCTCTGATCCTCAGTTTCCTGAAATTCAGTAATGATATGAATACTTACTTCACAGGACTGTGGTAAGGATTAAATGAATTGTGCATGTGAAGAATTGGCACATATTCTATGCTCAATTAATGTTAGCCATTTCCATCATTGGTGTAAAATAAAAAAAAAATGTCTATTCCAGCATTATAGAGACACAGACTCACAAATGTATGTAACAGCGGACCTGGATTTGATCCTAACTTTATTTTTTTTTATTTTTTTTTAACTTTTATTTAATGAATATAAATTTCCAAAGTACGGCTTATGGATTACAATGGCTTCCCCCCCATAACGTCCCTCCCATCCGCAACCCTCCCCTCTCCCACTCCCTCTCCCCTTCCATTCACATCAAGATTCATTTTCGATTCTCTTTATATACAGAAGATCAGTTTAGTATACATTAAGTAAGGATTTCAACAGTTTGCTCCCACACAGAAACATAAAGTGAAAAATAATAGATGATTTTTTAAATGATGATGAAATCAGATCAGACCTATTGTCATGTTTAATCCCAGTGAGGGTCAAGTTGGGAATTGATAATTTCTTCTTTTTTTTTTTTTTACAGAAGATCAGTGTAGTATACATTAAGTAAAGCTTTCAACAGTTTGCACCCACATAGAAACACAAAGTGAAATATACTGTTTGAGTACTCGTTATAGCATTAAATCACAATGTACAGCACATTAAGGACAGAGATCCTGCATGAGGAGTAAGTGCACAGTGACTCCTGATGTTGACTTAACAAATTGACACTCTTGTTTATGGCCTCAGTAATCTCCCCATGCTCCAGTCATGAGTTTCCAAGGCTATGGAAGCCCCTTGAGTTCTCCGACTTTTATCTTGTTTAGACAAGGTCATAGTCAAAGTGGAGGCTCTCTCCTCCCTTCAGAGAAAGGTGCCTCCTTCTTTGAAGACCTGTTCTTTCCACTGGGATCTCACTCACAGAGTTCTTTCATTTTGATCCTAACTTTAAAAACCTATCACAACTGCTGGAATCCTTAGTTGTGTACTGATGGAGTTTATGGACTCAAAAGACTTCCATAGTCTAGGCAGCTCATGTCAAGAGCCTCGGGTGGTCATTGACATCATACATAAGAGTGTTAATGGTTAAATTGACAACAGGAGTCACTGTGCGCTAACTGCCCATGCAGGATCTCTGTCGTCAATGAGTTGTATTATGAGAGTTAGCTGTAAAACTTGTTCCCAGTTTGTGTGTGTGTGTGTGTCTTTGTGTGTGCAAATTGTTGAAATCTTTGTTTAGTATGGAGTTGATCTTCTGGTACAAAGTTAACTGAAAATAAACTGAAAATAAATCTTAATGTAGAATGGGACTGGCAAGGGGAGAGAGAGAAGGAGGAGGGGTGGGTGTGTGGGTAGGTGGGCAGGTACGGTGGGAAGAATAACTATATTTCTAAAGTTGTACTTATGAAATTTGTATTCCTTAAAAAATAAATAAATGGGGCCACTGTGGAAGTCAGTCTGGAGATTCCTCAGAAACCTGAAGATAACCCTACCATTCAACCCAGCCATAGCACTCCTTGGAATTTACCAAAGGAAATTAAATTGGCAAACAAAAAAGCTGTCTGCACATTAATGTTTATTGCAGCTCAATCCACAATAGCTAAGACCTGGAACCAACCCAAATGCCCATCAACAGTAGACTGGATAAAGAAAATATGGGACATGTACTCTATCGAATACTATACAGCAGTCAAAAAAAATGAAACCCAGTCATTTGCTGTAAGATGGAAGAATTTGGAAAACATCATGCTGAGTGAATTAAGCCAGTCCCAAAGGGACAAATATCATATGCTCTCCCTGATCTGCAACAACTAACTGAGCACCAAAGGAAAACTTGTTGAAGTGAAATGGACACTATGAGAAACAGTGACTTGATCAGCTTTTGTCCTGACTGTTGATGTACAATGTAATACTTGATCCATTATAGTATTTTTTTTTGTTCTAGTACTATTGGTTGAACTCTGTAATTAGCACACAATTATTCTTAGGTGTTTAAATTTTAACTGAAAAGTGATCCCTGTTAGGAATTTGGAAAACATTACGCTGAGTGAAATAAACCAGTCCCAAAGGGACAAATATCATATGTTCTCCCTGATTGGTGACAACTAACTGAACACCAAAAAGGAAACCTGTTGAAGTGAAATGAACACTATGAGAAATGGTGACTTGATCAGCCCTTGCCTGACTGTTGCTGAACAACTTAATACGTTATCCTTCTTAGTATTTTGTCTGTTTGTTCTACTTAATACTTTTGGTTGAATACTGTAATCAATACACAGTTATTCTTTAGTGTTAAAACTTAACTGAAAAGTGATTGCTGTTAAATATAAGAGTGGGAATAAGAGAGGGAAGAGATGTACAATTCGGGACATGCTTAAGCTGACTTACCCCAAACAGTAGAATTAGAAACATACCAGGGGATTCCAATTCAATCCCATCGAGGTGGCATGTACCAATGCCATCTCACTAGTCCCAGTGATCAATTTCTGTTCACAACTGATCACACTAATAGGTCTAAAAGTCAAAGGGATCACACAAACAAGACTAGTGTCTACAAATACTAGCTGATAGAATCAAAAAGGGAGAGAACGATCCAACATGGGAAGCGAGATACACAGCAGACCCATAGAATGGCAGATGTCCTAAACAGCACTCTGGCCTCAGAATCAGCCCTTAAGGCATGCAGATCTGGCTGAAAAGCCCACGAGAGTATTTCAGGCATGGAAAGCCAAGACACTCTGGGGAAAAAAAAAAAAAAAACCTAAATGAAAGATCTCCGCGAGTGAGATCCCAGTGGAAAGAACAGGTCATCAAAGAAGGAGGTACCTTTCTCTGAAGGGAGGAGAGAACTTCCACTTTGACTATGACCCTGTCAGAATAAGATAGAAGTCGGTGAACTCAAAAGGCTTCCATAGCGTTGGCAACTCATGACAAGAACCTAGGGTGATTACTGATGCCATAAACAAGAGTGTCAATTTGTTGTCAACAACAGGGGTCACTGTGCACTTACTCCTCATGTAGGATCTCTGTCCTTAATGTGCTGTACATTGCGATTTAATGCTATAACTAGTACTCAAACAGTATATTTCACTTTGTGTTTCTATGTGGGTGCAAACTGTTGAAATCTTTACTTAATGTATAATAAACTGATCTTCTGTATATAAAGAGAATTGAAAATGAATCTGGATGTGAAATGGAAGGGGGGAGGGAGCGGAAAAGGGGAGGGTTGCGGGTGGGAGGGAATTTATGGGGGAGGAAGCCATTGTAATCCATAAGCTGCACTTTGGAAATTTATATTCATTAAATAAAAGTTAAAAAATAAAAATAAAAAATAAAAGAGTTACAGAGAAAAAAAATTCCCCAACACAATATTAACAGACAAAACTTGCAACATATGGAGATTAGAGACCGTGGCTAAATGGGACTTATTCCAGGAACATAAGGCTAGTTTAACATCTAAAAATCAATTAATGCAATACACCATATCAACCGAATAAAAACCACACAATGGATTCATTTGAAAAAAATCAATAACTCCTCATGCTAGAAAACAATAATCTCAGAAAACTAGGGAAAGAAGGAACCTAATAAAAGATATCCACAACCTAATAAAAGGTATCCCTTAAAAAGCACAGCTAATATCATACTTAATGGTGAAGACAAGGAATACTTTCTCCCTATAATCAGGACTACGAAAAGGACATCTATTCTTACCACTTCTATTTAACATTATAATTGGGATTCCAGTCAGGATAAGTGGGCAAGAGAAAAAAGACATCCAGATAGTAAAGGAAAAACATAAAACTATCTGCACTTGAAGAAGACATGATCTTGTATGTGGAAAATCCAAAGGAATTCACTAGAAATCTCTTTGAACTAATAAGTAAATTCAGTAAATTTGCATAATATAGCATAAATATGCTAAATTGATTTTATTTTAAACATTAGCAATGAATAATAAAAAATGAACTTAAGAACATAATTCCAGGGGGTGGCACTGTGGCACAACAGGTTAAAGTCCTGGTCTGCAGTGCTGGCATCCCATATGGGAACCAGTTCGAGTCCCAGCTGCTCCACTTAAATAAAAAATAAATAAACAAATTAATTAATTAAAAAAAAATCAGAGGGCTGGCACTGTGGTTCCTGGCTCCTGGCTTCGGATCAGCCCAGTTCTGCCTATTGTGTTCATCTGGGGAGTGACCTGTGAATGGAAGACTAACCTTTCTCTCTCTGTCTCTCTCACTCTCTCTCTTCCTCTCTGTAACTTTGCCTTTCAAATAAATAAATAAATAAATCTTTAAAAAGCCTATCAGTAAGAAAAAAATAGGAATTATGACTATAGGCTAGGTATTACATAGTACTAAGGATTAGTGCTAATGTTGCTAGATATGATAAAAGCAATATGATGATATAAGGAAATTCTCATATTTGTAAACTACATATTGTATATTTATTTACATATATATATATATTTTTGACAGGCAGAGTGGACAGTGAAGAGAGAGACAGAGAGAAAGGTCTTCCTTTTGCTGTTGGTTCACCCTCCAATGGCCACCAAGGCTGGTGCGCTGCCGCCAGCGCACCGTGCTGATCCGATGGCAGCAGCCAGGTACTTATCCTGGTCTCCCATGGGGTGCAGGGCCCAAGTACTTGGGCCATCCTCCACTGCACTCCCTGGCCACAGCAGAGAGTTGGCCTGGAAGAGAGGCAACCGGAACAGAATCCGGTGCCCTGACCGGGACTAGAACCCGGTGTGCCGGCGCCGCAAGGCGCAGGATTAGCCTAGTGAGCCGCGGCGCCGGGTACATATATATTCTTAATTGAAATATCACCATGTCTAAGATTTGTTTTGAATGCTCTAAAAAGGAGAAATAATAGAAAGATAGGTGAAGCAAATGTACCAAAACATAAATTATTAGTTCTATCAGATATATTTGTGGGGTTTTCCTTATTTTGATATTTATGTATTTTTATTTTAATTTTTTTGACAGGAAGAGATAGAGAGAGACAGCGAGAAAGGTCTTCCTTCCGCTGGTTTACCCCCCAAATGGCTGCTGTGGCTGGCGTGCTGTGCCAATTCGAAGCCAGGAGCCATGTGCTTCTTCCTGGTCTCCCATGCTGGTACAGGGCCCAAGGACCTGGGCCATCCTTCACTGCCTTCCTGGGCCATAGCAGAGAGCCAGACTGGAAGAGGAACAACCGGGACAGAATCTGGCACCCCAACCAGGACTAGAACCCGGGGTGCTGGCACAGCAGGCAGAGGATTAGCCTAGTGAGCCATGGCACCGATCTTGTATTTTTTATTAATTTCTGAATTTTTTTAGAATAGCCCTTGCCAAAGGAAAAGAAAAATATACTTGTGCGTTTAATAAAATCTTAGAATAAGAAAATAAATAAAACTTCTATGGAAATATAACATTCCAATTAGCAGCAAAAAATGATAGCTAATTTGTTTTGAAAAACAGAACAAGTGCACAGCACATCAAATCATTTTTATGAATCGTACTCAAATTGCAATTCAAAGGCTAACTCTTGTAAATAGGATTTCTAAAAGAAAAATATGCCCTGAAGTGATTCATAGTTTATCATTATGTATATAGCTAAAACCAAGGAAACCAAATTCTAGTTAAAGCACACACACACAAAAAAAGATCACATTTTATTTCTTCTTGAATCTAACATAAGGGAGACTCATAGCTTTCCATTTCTCTGCATTTTTCCATTGCAATAAAGCATTTAAGTTTATTTGTTAGCAAGACTTGTTCTGTGGTCAGGAAAGCTCTGGGGGAGGATTTAGGATTTAATGCCAGCAAATGGAATCCTGGATTGCAAAGTTGATCTAGCATTTGCCTTGTAAGAAATGCTGAGCCAAATAATCCTGCAGTAGTCTAGAGAAACCTGGTGGTATAGTGTGTCTTTCTGTCTATTCACAATCAAAAATAATACACAGGATTAGCTTACCTAGCAACAAGCAATGGAGTGTAGGGTTTCAAAGAAATAAGAAAGAATCTATGCAATTGAATGTCGGTCACCTCCACAACTCTGTTATAACCCATCAGTATGTGCATGAAGGGTTTGTACTAACTGAATTGCAAACTCAGAGAAAGTGGTCTGTGAGTACACAATGACCTTCTTGCTTTTCATCCTTTCACCTTGATATTACTCTCTTTATTTTAGCCAAAGATACACTTCCTTTCTCTTTTTTGGTCTATGTCAATGACAAAGTGATGAACAAAATCACCACAATGTACCCATGACTTCACAGAAAAATATTTCTAGGAATATTGCAATTTAAATGAATAAATGCTTAAGCTATAAGTGATAGTAATCTATTATAAGAATTTCAGTAACTCGCATATTTTGTAAGTGGAAGAGATAGGCATGATTGATAGATGATAGATAGATAGATAGATAGATAGATAGATAGATAGAACTCTTCTAATCAGCGGTTCTCTCTCCCAAATGCTTGCAACAGCTGAAAGCCTGAAAGTCAACAGGCTGAAACCAGAAGGCAGGAACTCCATCTAATTATGCCACATGGGTGGCAGGAACGAAAGCGCTTGGACCACAGTTGGCTGCCTCCCAGGGGCATTAGCATGAAGCTGGATTGGACGCACAGTACAGCTGGGACTTGAACCAAGATGTGGTCATCCCAAGCAGTAGCTTAACTGAACCACCACATCTATCCCTATTATATTTATTTCTTATTTTATTAGCTTGTTTGCTAAAAATAAAAACTCAGGTCAGTTGATTTGAAGAACATCTCATATAAAGGGTACATCTCTTGACTTCCTCTATTATTATTTCTGAGACACTAGAAATAAGCTCAAGAGACTTTCTACTAGAATCAGGCACAATTCTTTGGTAAGAGTTTTTCACAGATGGTGCTGAATTATTTATAGCCATCACATCAAAACATAAAAAATATTGGACTATCTTCCTTCTGGTGATGTTGATATGTACACATGGCTGTGACAGCTTCATCTTTCTATTATTCTTTTTCCATCAGCATTTCTTGTGATGGCTTCTGACCCTAATGATTAATTTCTGTAAGTCAAGATTGCAATAACTCTTGCAGAACATTTTTTAGTGTTATAATTCCTTCTACATTTAATAGTTAAAATTTCTAAGACAAAGGACATAATTTCATATACTAGTATGGTTTGAATAACGTGAAATTAAAAACATATAATTGTTAAGTATTTTACAGTAGGGATTCAGATCTGTTACCTTATAATGATGTGTTTATTTCTCTCTCTCTTTCTCTCTCTCTCTCTTACACACACACACACACACACAAAAGCATATCATAAATTATAGATTTTTATATAAGCAATAAGTTGAAATCAATTTTAATTATCCATTTTGCTGCTCACAATGTGTCCCTATTGTTTCTTGGGCCAGAAGTCTCTTGATGTTGACAGTGTCTTTTAGACACTACCCATAATTCTTAGAGCAACTCTTTTCTGATTAACACAAAAGACATCCCACTTGCCCTATGTCTACTTTTTCCCATACATGAATTCATAATTGCCTATGGAGCTCTGAAATCCACAATCTGTACTATAAATGAGCTCGTTGTCCCTAAAATTTCTTTACTTTAAAATATTTCCTGCTTTGACAGGTAGAGAATATATATTTTGGAAAAAAAAACAATAAAGAATTTATGTTAATATATCTAATTCAAAATCTGCCTTTTATTTTCATTGTTAGTTATCATATTTGGTTTGTAAATTTTTCTTGGTAAATTTCATTCTCTTCTGTCACTAAGCTAGTTTGTTTTGGCAATTACTGCATGCCTTAAAGCTACTTGCTCTTTTCCCAAAGCACACTTCATGCAATAAACTTTCCATAGCATGTTAATCTCTCTCTTCTCATCAAAGTTGAATTGAACTTTATCTCAGTTATCCGGGACATAGTATTCATCTTACTTATTGTAATAATTGAAGGATAGAAAATGGATTTCATTTTTGTGCAAATTTGAATGTTGTGTGACTGAGAAAACTGTACCGTAAACGCTTCTAAGACCTCGGATGGTATCAGTAGAACTATTGTGATTAATCAGGAATTTTGGCCAAAGGATAAAGAAATGTCAGGTGGAAGCTGTTATTTGTCACCCTTACACTAACTCATGTTGATGTTCTGCTGTTTGATAGAATCTTTTCCATCTGTATTACAATATGCTTTAAGATAGAGGACCAGTAAGTACCTGAATTAAGTACCTGTACAAGAAAGTACAAAACTAATTGCAATGTATACAAAACTAACTGCAAATGCACTCTCATTTGGGATTTTTAGAGAGTAGACACTTTTGCTTTGGTTAAAGCACATGACTCTTCAGAATACTATAAATATCATTTACTCACTTAATGACAGGTAAATATCTTGAGTTAAGTTCTGGATTTTCAGAAATAAGATGCATGTTTACTTTACAGCTTGATTTTTATTATGGATACAACAGGTAAATAAACACATTTCATCACTATAATAATTATTCATAAGAGATTTGTACAGTTGTTTGGGAATGTTAAGGAGCATGAGTTCAGAAAGCAGAGTCAGAGAAATCTTCCAGGAATGAATATTTTTTCAACTGAGTCCCAAAGGGTGGATTGAAACACAAAAACACTGTGCTTATGAGAAGGAATTTTTTTCAAGAACAGAAACAGAGAACATATGTGGTAAGGCAATCAACGCAGGAAACAGTTCAATGCCCTTATAGAACATGATGTTCCCTGTAGTGTGAGCACAGGTTGCAAGGAACTATGTAGAGAACAGACTAGAGGGATCAGTCACCACGTGCCCTTGTGACAAGTTAAGGGTTATTTTTAGTTTGCTAAGTAGAGTATGGGAGCCCCAAATTAATAAAAACATATTTTAAACAAGAACTGTGATAGATTTACAGATTATGTGACAAAGTATACTGGTAAAAACAATTGAACATAGTAGCAATCATTGGCTCCTATTATGTCTGGAACATTCTGCTAGGCTCAGAGGATGTAGTGGTTAGCAATGCAGACATGATTTCTGCTTCCATGAATCTAAAGCCAACTTGCAACATATAATTTTTTATTTTAAAAAAGATTGATAAGATTGATTTTATATATAACAGAGAGAGAGAAGGACAGAGAGAGAGAGGAAGAGAGATAGAGAGATTGATTTCCTATCCTCCTATCCAGTGGCTCACTCCCCAGATGGCCACAACATCTGGGACTGAACCAGGCTGAAGCCAGGAACCTGGAACTCCATCCTGGTCTCCCATGTGGGAGGCAGGGGCAGCGGCAAATATACTTGGACCTTCTTCTGCTGCTTTCCCAGACACCTTAGCAGGGAGCTGGATCAGAAGCATAGCAACAACAACAACAACAACAACAACAAAAAAACCCTAAATGAAAGATCTCTGTGAGTGAGATCCCAGTGGAAAGAATGGGTCATCAAAGAAGGAGGTACCTTTCTCTGAAGGGAGGAGAGAACTTCCACTTTGACTATGACCTTGTCTAAATATGATCACAGTTGGTGAATTCAAAAGGCTTCCATAGCCTTGGAAACTCATGACTGGAGCATAGGGAGATTACTGATGCCATAAACAGGAGTGTCAATTTGTAAAGTCAACAACAGGAGTCACTGTGCACTTACTCCTCATGTAGGATCTCTGTCCTTAATGTGCTATACATTGAGATTTAATGCTATAACGAGTACTCAAACAGTATTTTTCACTGTATGTTTCTGTGTGGGAGCAAACTGTTGAAATCTTTACTTAATGTATACTAAACTGATCTTCTGTATATATAGAAAATTGAAAATGAATCTTGATATGAATGGAGGGGGAGAAAGAGCGGGAAAGGGGAGGGTTGCGGGTGGGAAGGAAGTCATTGTGGGGGGGAAGCCAATGTAATCCATAAGATGTACTTTGGAAATCTATATTCATTAAATAAAAGTTAAAAAAAAAAGAAAGATGGGATGCTAGCATCACAGGCAGTGGCTTAACCCACTGCACCACAATGAAGGCCCCTGATACACTTTTTTTTTAATTTTATTTTTTACAGGCAGAGTTAGACAGTGAGACAGAGAGTGACAGAGAGAAAGGTCTTCCTTTTTCCATTGGTTCACCCCCAAAGTAGCTGCTACAGTCAGCGTGTTACGGCCAGCGCTCTGTGCTGATCCGAAACCAGAAGCCAGGTGCTTCTTCCTGGTCTCCCATGTAGGTGCAGGGCCCAAGGACCTGGGCCATCCTTCACTGCCCTCCTGGGCCACAGCAGAGAGCTGGACTGGAAGAGGAGCAGCCGGGACAGAATCTGGCACCCTGACCAGGACTAGAACCCGGGGTGCCAGCGCCACAGGCAGAGGATTAGCCTAGTGAGCCACGGCGCTGGCCCCCTGAATAGACTTTTAGAGCCGACCCCCCCAACATAGTTTAGCCTGACTGCTCACATTATTAAAATCTCTTTCCTGAATGGGTCACTCCAATTGGCCTACTTACATTTTAAAATATCTATAATAAAAAAAAAAGATAAGCAAAAATCAATCAAGTAAACAGAAAGAGAAGTCTTCACTGGAAGACTTTCTTCCCAAGTTCTGCGATTCAAGTCTTGGTTTTTCTTCACATACCTCCTAGATTTCTCCTCAGACTTTGCTAGCCTCTCCCAATCTGCATGGACTCTGTAAGCTGCAGTGCCACACAGTCTATTATCCTCTGTCCTCCAGCTATGCTCTTGCTTTAATTGATTTAATTTGAACTTAGCATCTTAATGCAACTGGAGATTTTTTTGCTTAGTGAAATAAGCCAGATCCCAAAAGACCAATATCACACATTTTCTCTGATTTGTGGTAGTTAATATACAGAGAGAATATTTTAAAAATTTAATAAATGTGCGGCTGGTGCCGCGGCTCACTAGGCTAATTCTCCACCTGTGGCACCAACACACCAGGTTCTACTCCCGGTTGGGGCGCCAGATTCTGTCCCGGTTGCCCCTCTTCCAGGCCAGCTCTCTGCTGTGGCCAGGGAGTGCAGTGGAGGATGGCCCAAGTACTTGGGCCCTGCACCCCATGGGAGACCAGGAGAAGCACCTGGCTCCTGCCATCAGATCAGCACGGTGCGCCAGCTGCAGCACGCCAGCCGTGGTGGCCATTGGAGGGTGACCCAACGGCAAAGGAAGACCTTTCTCTCTTTCTCTCTCTCTCTCTGCCCTCTGCCTGTCAAAATAATAAAATAAAATAAAATAAAAATAAAATAAAATAAAATAAAATAATTTAATATATGTGAGTGAAATTGACACCTTTGGATTTGATTATTGTTTATAGTCCTTGTCTACATTCATGCTGAACAGTAGTCTTCATACTATTTACTCATTGGACTCTTTATTTTGTGGAGCATTAAGTCTTTGCCAATAAAGTAAATTTAAAATGTTATTGCAAGAATTTAAAAAAGAAAGGACAGAAAGGGGAGCAAGGAATATAGGGAACGTCATTAATATAAATGTTATATATTAATATAATGCAATATATATTAATATAGGGAAGGATTGAGGCAGGAAGAGAAGTATAATATTCTTAAAATTGTATCTCTGGGGGCCAGTGTTGTGGTATAGTGGGTTATGCCACCATTTGTAATGTTGGCATCCTATATGGTTGCTGGCTTGAGTCCCACCTGCTCCATTTCTGATCCAGCTTCCTGCTTATGTATCTAGGAAAGCAGTGGAAGATGGCTCAAGTGCTTACGACCTTGCACCCACTTGGTAGATGCCGATGAAGCTCCCATCTCCTGACTTGGACCTGTCTCAGTAAACCGATGAATGGAAGATCTCCCTCTTTCTCTTTCTCTCTCTCTCTCTCTGTAACTCTTCCAAATAAGTAAGTAATTCTTTTACAAAAATGTATCTATGAACTATATTAAATCTGGTCTTTTTATATTAATTAAAACATGAATAAAAGTTGTAAAAAGGAATAGAAAATTATGCAATATAATTTTCATGAGTTGTAAATAAAAATTACCTTGAGTCGTACAAAGCAGATGTTGCTATCCTTATCTTACAAATGAAGAAATTACAACTTACAGAGCTTAATGGCATTCCCAAACACAAAACGAAGTCAGAAGAAACAACAAAACAGTAATCTAAATCTCCTGAATATTTGTCTAATGTACCAAAAGAGAAATATAGGAGCCATTTGCTGTCCTCAATTAGCTTGGTTTGATTAGCTTCATTTGAGTAACTTAATAATGAAGGTAAATTTGAGTTTCATCATCTTCCCATAAATTTCAAGTGAAAATACATTGATACTTTTGTTGTTGTTGTTTTTTGGAAATAAGCCATGTTGCCTTTTACTCAAGCCATTTACACTAATGAAACGGTAACTCCAGGTCAAGCAGTATCCTGAATTTCTCAGATGTAACAGGAGGAAGAATAAATCCATTAAAAGAATAGCATTTTGTTTTGAAGAATGATACCTTGCAAGTAAAATTAATATTTTTCTATTGTGATATGAATATCAACTTCAGGGAGCATGCTATGTGGAAAAACATGAACTTTGAAACACAAAAATTAGAGATGGGTCCTGGCTGCCTCTAAGAATTTGGCTTGCCATTCACAATATAGGAATGACAATGGTTTCTTTGTGGTTTAATTGGGAGCACTCGGGATAAATTGGCACCAGGAATTAAACTGTCCTACCTGAAAATGACACACTTCTCCTCACATTATAGTAGTTTGAAAGTCATGTAGCCATGCCTAATTTAAAGTACATTAGAAAGCAAAATCTGCATATGGGTTTAAGAACAGAATAAGAAATATTGTCAAGCAGCCCTTATGCATACACTTATTTCAATTAGTGAGATAGACAAATAATAAACAATATAATAGCATATTTAAACTTATTTTGCAGAAATCTATTCAGAAAGACATTGGTAGTTATCCTCAGATTTCTAGTCAAATGAATTTGAATTTCCCTAGCTAAATGAATTTCAAAAATATTAAGATACTCAAAATTTATGGTTTTCTACTGTAGAATTTCATAGAACTATGAAATGCTAAAAAGAATTATGGATTTCCAAAGTGGGAAGTGACACCTGTAGAACACAACGTTTTCAATCTTACTGGATAACGGAGTCGTTTTTTTTTTTTTTTTTTTTTTTTGGTCTGTTTCATTTCTAGTAACTATTGTGTGAAATTACAGTCTGAACATAATCGCATACTTTGAGAATTTCTGGCTGAAATTGGGGGCTAATGAGAAGGGAGATTTTTGATCTTGGGTGAAAGAACATCAAAGCTTTCCCAGTGATTGACATAGAGGCCAAGTATGCAGACGTCTCAAGCCTTTAGGTGCTCTAGATTGAGGCACTCTGTTGGTGAGTAGAAGGGTTAAAAATAAAGTAGTTTATTAGAAAGATGCCCATTTGATACTCACTAAGAAAGAACTGAGGATACCCAATGCAGCTTAATCTTTAGAGCACAAAAAAATTCTTTAGTGGAGGGTTAAGCTTGAGATAATAAAGTAAATTGAAAGTATCTTCTTGTGAAAATTTAAAACAAAAATAAGAAAATATGAAACAGATGAAATGTGTTCCCTTTGTATGTATATATGTTATATATAACATAAGTAATATTTAACATATTTTATATATGTATATATACTCATATATAATCTGGTTAAAAAAAAGTCGGAGTTAGATAAGCTATCATGAATTTATCCTCGAGACCAAGGCTTCACCTTTACTACGACTAAGGCCAGGTTAGTTATTTTTCTCTACTTGGAATGATTACTATTAATATGGCCTTGTTGGTACCTTGATAAAGATTTCACTATAAATTCTATGTGAGAGGTCCAATCTCATAACAGTTAGAAAATAGTTTCGCAGACAGGGTGTCTCCCAAGGGACCCGTACACTGTAGGAAAATGACAAGGTGGTCAATGTGATACATCCTGATAGGTTGGTAGTGTGCTGATTGCTTTCAAGGGTTATTCAAAGGTCTTTGTATCCAAGTTTTATGATACACACACACTCACACACACACACACAATTGGAGAGAGTTTAATTCCTGGTTTAATCTTAATGAGGTAGATGAACGGGTTAGCGCAGAATCCTGACCAATCTTAGAGGATGCCTAAATCTGAAAATAAGAGGTCATATGAGATCAGCTTTTTCATATATTTAGATGATGTCTATATTTTTAATTTTTTTAAATTTTTAATTTTTTTTTTAAATTTATTTGACAGAGTTAGAGAGTGAGAAAGAGAGAGACAGAGTGAAAGGTCTTCCTTCTGTTGGTTCACTCTACAAATGGCCACTATGGCTGCAGCTACGCCAATCAGAAGCCAGCAGTCAGGTGCCTCCTCCTGGTTTCCCATGCTGGTGCAGGGGCCCAAGCACTTGGGCCATCCTCCACTGTCCTCCCAGGCCACAGCAGAGAGCTGGACTGGAAGAGGAGCAAAAGGGACTAGAACCCGGCGCCCATATGGGATGCCAGTGCCGCAGGCAGAGGATTAACCAAGTGAGCCATGGCGCAGGCCACTATAGTTTTTAATTTTTAAAAAGCAAATCTGAGGGAAATATTATCTCAAAATGTATTAGAAGTAAAATTCAAACTGTGTCAAGTTTCAATACTAACTTTGGATTTTAACAATTTCTTCCCAAATTACTTGGACTCCTGCTTATCAAGTCTATGCTTTTAAAATTAGAAGATCATATTTATCCTCATAATTTGGACAAATAATTTTGGTAACTATGATTTTCTAACTGTATTCTGAAGTGGTTATCCCTATCATCAGTTAATATTTTATCTTGGTCATCTAACTTGATATTATTCAAAGCATCATGGCCTAGTTCTTTTAATATTTGTTTTCTCATATTTATATGAAAATAGTTTCCTAAAACTACTTCTCAAAATTTCCATAGACTTCTCTGTGGTGAGCTTTTCACCCAAATATTGACAATACTTGCTCCTAAACTGAAAACATGATTCCATGTACATTTCTTGTTAGAAATTAGATATTTTTTCAACTTTACATTTTAAAGCCATTGGTTAGATTTTTTAGATATTGTTGTCCTATGGTGAGCAATACTTTTCAATATTTCTTAATTTATTTCACAATATATAACCAGTTATGCTCATTATTTCTGCACTATTACATTCTTAAGAATTTGGAAAAGAGATTTCTTCTCTCTTTTAAGAGGCTGGTATCACTTATTCTGAGAACATGGATATGAAAAATATATAAATCTAAGAGATAATCACAAATTTATGAAGTACAAAGCTTTAAAATTATTAAGGTTTTTAAAATTCAAAATTTGAACTTTTATGAAATGATTAACACAGTAGTTCCAATATCAGCATTAAGCCTACAGCAGAGACTAACTTCAAAAAGCTGCAAGTACACTCTGAATGTGATCTTCAAAAATCATTTTGCTGAAATCTTTCTTCACAGCCACTCTCAGAGTTTCTATTAATAGCATCACAAAAACATTGCTAATTCTTAAGTAGCACAAGGCTCATCACTTCTGCATTTTCTTCTGTCCACAGCATTTAATGACTTTGGTTAAACACCACTATCTTGTTCTAATTGTGTTTAGTCAGCCTATTCATTTTCTCTATACAGACAGTACATTTGATATTATGATACATTTCACAAAGGCAAGAAAATAATTTGAATATCCTTTTATATATTTTTAAGATTTATTTAATTTATACAAATTCCATGTTTTTCATATAAGCAGATTTAGGAACATAGTGATATTTGCCACCCTACACCTCCTTCTGATAATTTGAATATTCTAACTTCACTTTTTTTTAAAGGATAGAAGACAGGATTTTGAGTGTTTTCAGCATAAAGTAATGATAAACATTTGAGTAGTTAGATATGTTTACCTTAATGTGAGAATTACACAGTGTATACACATATAAAGCCATCATGTGATGAGCCATAAATATATACATTTTTATGTATCAATTAAAAGTTTCAAAAGATCAAACAAAAGAACAATTTCATCATCTTTCCCTCCAAAATTAAATCCCCTGTTGTAATACTTTACCCTTAATTTTTGGCAATCATTGAGCTATTTTTATCCTTACAGTTTTGCCTTTTCCAGAATATTATATAAATGTAATCATAAAGCATGCAATTTTTTGAGAGTTCCTTAATATCATGCATTGGAGATTTATCCATAAGATGGTGTGCATCAGTAGTTCACTGTATTTTATTTCTGAGTAATGTTTCATACATAGATAAACAATTTCCTTATTTATTTCCAAGTTGAGGGACATTTGGATTGTGCCCTCTTTTTGACAACGAAAAATAAAGCTGCAATATATATTCATGTACAGGTTTTATATGCGCATTGCTTTTCATTTCAGTTGAGTTAAAAACCCTGGAGTAGGACTGCTTTGTCATATGGTATGGGCATACTTTATTAAAAGCAAAAACAAAACAAAACAAAACCTTGACAAACTCTTTCCCATAGAGAGTGCCAGTTTTCTTTCGACAAATAATTTAAATTTGCACCAGCAATAAATGAGAAGTCCAGTTACTCTGATTCTGCCGGTAGTTAGTATGATCAATATTTGCAGTGTTTTAAACAGCATTCTTGGAGTTTATGTTAATTTGTCATCAATGTTCTCAGTGTGTACCTGATATCTGTTTTCTGGACCTGCAAAACATCTTGATCTTTTTTTCTTCTCTCCTTAAATCGATCCATTGTCTGTAGATTTTATTACTAAAATATGTAAAATATTTTCACTTGTTTCCAACAATATTGCTATTGCTATTTAAAGTCACATATTAACCCTACAATAATACATTACCATATTTATTGGACTACAATCACCTAACTGATCCTCCTAATTTCACTATTATCCCTATGCCCACTGATCTATCTTTGTAGTTGTAGGAGTAGTGAATATTATAATTCAATAATGACTAATTTCCAGTTTCATCTAAAATCCAATTTAAAGTCATATGTAATCTGGCCCTTACCTACCTGTTTCCCTATTGTTGACTTCTCTCCAGCCTTTCCTGTTAATACTAAATAGTCTGAACAGACCAAAACGTTATTTTGCTCAGAGTCTGTGAAAATGGTGTTCTCTCTTCTTGGAATACTCCTTTCTTGATCTTAAGAAAGCTAGTGCCTTCTCATTTTTAAAAAGTTTTAGTTCAGGATTCCAAGATGGCTGAATAAGGAAGACATACTGCTTTAGATGAAGAGAAAATAGCAGAAGAAAAACAAAGCAAATGCATTCCCAGGAGAGAGTTGAAGAGAAATTTGCAGTGGAAATTCTACAGAAGAAAGAGGGAAGCTGTGGAGCAGCATGGAAGGTACAGATGTGCAGCAATAAGTAGAGAAATCACACATGACCCTGGCAGCTGGGAACTGGAAAAGATACTAGCTTTGGAGAGCAACGTAAGAGCAGACAGTGGCAGCCTGTGCTGCTGGTGATAGTGCATGAGAGAGAGCAGAGTGGACCACACTCTTTGACTGCAGCCTGGAGCTGCACTATCAGTGATAGTGTATCCACCAAATGCAGGAAAAGGAAAGCACATTTTTGTTCTCAACTGCCCCACCAGGGCACCAGGAAAATGGCAGGGAGAAGGTGTCATTACGACACAAGTAAGGGCTGCAGTGGCTCTTGTGAGCAAGTGTGATAAAGAGGTTTTACCAGAGGGAAAAATTTACATTCTCCACTGACCTAAATTCTGACTGAGAGGTCAGGGGCTGGAAACCCATGTATGATTGTGAGGTGCTCCCAGCCTCTCAACGTATCACAGGCTTTGGGTTTCAAACCACCAAGGTGGAGCACCCACAGGCCTTTGGTTCTGGGAATATCTCTGCTCTCTCCATAGACCAGCCAGGCTAGAAGAGCAGAGCAGGTGCTCTGACCCCATGACTGTGGGAACTTTGTGTTCTGTGACTGTGTGGACTCTGTAACTTTATGTCGGGCTCAGGGTGCAGCTAGGTCTTTAGGCAATTACTCTAATGCCAGAGGCTCAGAGCTCCTAGACTGCCTGAGGTGGGTCATTGCAGAGGGACCCAAGCTCACACTTAGGACTACATAGACTTTGTGTGGTTCGTGGAACAGTGTAGTTCCATGTGTTGCACTCACTGTGGGCTAACCCCAGGTATCAATCATTTGGAAGAGAGGAGCTGAGGGTGCAATTAAACCAAAGAGGTGATCCTACCCACCTCGCTGCTGACAATAAAGAAGATCTACCACAACCAACTGGAATGATTCCCTGAATTCTCAACACACCGTGGAACACTGGCCAGAGTTCCCTGACCACACCCAGCACACACCTCTGGGTAGTCACTGAAAGAGCATATAGTCCACTAAGCCACATGAAGAGGCATAGTTCAAAGACAAAATCCACCAGAGGAGAAAGTCAATAAGTATTTCTAAAAATGTCTAAAATAAACAAAGAAATTCAAGAAACAAGAATAATGAAGACAACATGACACCATCAGAGGAACACAAACACTTCAATTTTAGACTATAAAGATGAAGAGACTGATGAAATGCCTTAAAAGGATTTCAAAAGAATGATCAAAGGATTACTTAGAAGCAAATTCATGAAGTAAACAAATCCATACATGACATGAAAGAAAAATTTTTCCATGAGATTGAGATTAAAATGAGAAATCAAGACCAGATCTCATCATTGCATGCCACATTGAACTTAATTTTCTAGCCATCAGATTGACTAAAGAAACATCGATTTTGTATCCTATTGAGCAGAGAGCTCCTGTCTACTGGTTCACTCACCAAATCCCCAGGAGTCAGAAATTCAGTCAAGGTTTCCCATGTGAGTGGCAGAAGCATAATCACTTGAGCTACCACTGCTGATTAGCAGGATATGCACAAGCAGAAGACTGGAGTCAGGATCCGGATCCAGGAATGGAACCCAATTTTCAACTTACAGTTTATTTTATTTAAAAAATCTTTGGAAAGTAGAGTTTAATCTCAAGAAACAGTGAGAAAACTGCAGTAGAAACTTCACAGAAGTTAGTGGCATGCTGTGGATCTACTTGGATGGTGTGGATATAGCAGAAACTTCACAGAAGTTAGTGGTATACTGTGGATCTACTTGGAGAGTGTGAATGAGTAGTACCAGCATGGACACAACACAGGACCCTAGTAGCCAAAACTCTCAGCAACAGCTTTGGAGAATAAGGTGAGACCAGACTGAAAGACAATGGCAATAACGCTGTGGGGAGAACTTGGTGTGAGTCAGCCTGGAGCCCTAAAGGGAAAAAAAATGGGTACGTTTCTGTCTTCCTACCCTGCCCAACAACAGCGTCCTACTTGCTGAGAGAGGGCGGGCACCATTTTGAGCATACTTAACAGCTGCACCAGGTTGTATCTGTGCTTCCAGCAACCATAAGAGATAAGATAGAAGAAATGCCTGAGTCTTGCTGGGAGGATTGATGGGGGCTGGGTGCCCATCTAGGACTGTGAGTGCCCCAGCCTCCCAGCACATCACAGGCTCTGGGGCTTAAGCTGTGCAGGAGGAGTACACACAGATGGCTGGCTCTGGGAATGTCTCCACTTCTCTGTGGACAGGATGACTAACAGAGAAGAGTGGTTCCTCGGCACCCTATGAATGTGGGAACACTGTGGGCTGGGACTGTGGAAACATTTTGGCTGCATGGGAGGCCACAGGGTGTGTCTGAGTCCCTGGGCAGTGCTGTGGGTGGCTCCACATGTTCAGGGATCCATGATTTGGGTGGGTCATTTCTGTGGGATATGTGCTCACACTCAGGACTGAAGAGATCCTTTGTGTGGTTCTTGTGGCAACCCGGGTAAACATTGCACCCACTGGAGTTAGTGCTGTGGCATTGGTCACTTTGGAGGAGAAGAGGTGATGGTGAGACCACACCAACAGAAATGATCAAACCTCCCCCTATGATAAAAAAAAAAAAGAAATATGCCACACCCAAATTGGGTGTCAGTTTGGATACTCCTCTGCACTGGAACATTGAACAGAGCTCCTGGCCACATCCATCACACACTTCTTGGTATTCACTGAAAGAGCAGGCATTCCACTAAGCAACTGAGGCATAGTCCAAGGATAAAAGCCATCAGAGGAAAAAAGAAATGAACAAGAAACTCCACAAATGCCTAAAAATAAATGCAGAAATTCAAGAAACAAGAACAAGGAAGAAAAGATGATACCCCCAAAAGAATACAACAACACTTCAGCACTAGAATGTGAAGATGAAGAGACTGATGAAATGCCAGAAATGGAATTCAAAAGATTAATCATAGGATTAGTCAGAAGTAATCAGAGGCAAATCTGTGAATTAAAGAAACCCATACATGATATGAATGAAAACTTTTTCCATAAGCTGAGATTTTAAAGAGAAATCAAATTGAAATATTAGAAACAAAGAATTAAATAAATCAATTAAAAATCTGTTGGAAAACATTAACAACAGACCTGGTGAGGCATAGGAAAGAATATCCAAGTTAGAAGACAAACCTCTGGAAATTCTATAATCATATCAGACAAAAAAAGTAGAAGGAGAAGGAGGAGGAGGAGGAGAAAAAGGGGAAGAGGAGAGGAAGAGGAAGAAGAAGAATGGGAGGAGGAGGAGAAGGGCAATGGTTGAAAGCATTCCCATTAAGATCCAGAACCAGACAAAAATGTTCACTTTCACCATTACTATTCAATATAGTCCTGGAAAATTTAGCCAGAGCCACTAAGCAAGAAA
Organism: Oryctolagus cuniculus; assembly: GCF_964237555.1. Taxonomy (NCBI): domain Eukaryota; kingdom Metazoa; phylum Chordata; class Mammalia; order Lagomorpha; family Leporidae; genus Oryctolagus; species Oryctolagus cuniculus. The sequence goes on from NC_091432.1 coordinate 44,384,635, forward strand.
AAGAAGCTAAAGGGATCCACATTGGAAAGAAAGAAGTCAAATTATACCAAAGGCACTACTAAGAGATTATTGACATTTATAAAAGAGTTTGGTAAAGTTGTGGGGTATAACGTTAACATACAAAAATCATAGCCTTTTTTTAAAAAAAGTTTTATGCATTCATTTCAAAGTCATAGTTACACACAGAGAGAAGGGGAGGCAGAGAGAAAGAGCTCTTCCATCTCTGGTTCACTCCCCAATTGGCTGCAATGGCCAGAGCTGTGCCAATCTGAAGCCAGGAGCTGGGAACTTCTTCTGAGTCTGCCACTTAGGTGCAGGGGCCCAAGGACTTGGGTCATTTTCCAGTGCTTTTCCAGGCCACAGCCCAGGCCACATTAGAAATCTGATCAGAGGTGGATCATCCAGTACATGAACTGGCACCAATTTGGTATGCTGGCACTGCAGGGAGCGGTTTTACCTGCTATGCTACAGTGCCAGCCCCATCAATAGCCTTTACATACACAGGCAATGTCATGACTGAGAAAAAACTCCTAAGATCAATCCCAATCACAGCAGCTTCAAAAAAATTTTAAACATTTTGGAATAAATTAAATAAGCAAATGAAATATCTTTACAATCAAAATTATGAAACATTAAAGAAGGAATAGAAGAATACACTAAAAATGGGAAAATCATCATGTTTATGGATTGGAAGAGTTAATATTGAAGAGTTAATATCATCAAAGTGTTAATATCATCAAAATATCCATATCACCCAAAGCAATTTATAGGTTCAATGTGATTACAATCAAAATGCTGACACTTATCTCAGATATAGAAAAAACGCTAAAATTCACATGGAAACACAAAAGACACCAAATAGCTAAAGCAATCTTAAACAACAAAAACAAACTAGAGGCATCACAATACCAGATATCAAGACAAACTACAGGGTACTTATAATCAAAACAGTTCAGTACTGGCACAGAGATAGACATGTAGACTCATATAACGCAACAGAAACTCCAAAAATCAGCTCACGCAGGTACAACCAACTAATCTTTGACAAAAGAGCTAAAATGGGGCTGGTGCCATGGCTCACTTGGTTAATCCTCTGCCTGCGGTGCCGGCATCCTATATGGGCACCAGGTTTTAGTCCTAGTTGCTCCTCTTCCAGTCCAGCTCTCTGCTGTGGCCCAGGAGGGCAGTGGAAGATGGCCCAAGTGCTTGGGACCCTGCACCCCCATGGGAGACCAGTAAGAAGCACCTGGATCCTGGTTTCGGATCAGCGCAGCACCGGCCATAGCGGCCATTTGGGGAGTAAGCCAGCAGGCGGAAGAACTTTCTCTTTGTCCTCCACTCTCACTGTCTATAATTCTACCTGAAAAATAAAAAAAAAAAAGAGCTAAAATCTATCCCTTGAGAAAGGGCAATCTCTTCAACAGATGATGCTGGGGAAACTGGAACTGCAGGCGGAAGCATGTAACATGACCCCTACCTTAAACCTCATATAAAACCAACTCAAAATGGAACAAGGATCTGTATCTACAATCCGATATCAGATTACTTGAGGAAAACATGAGGAAATTCTGAAAGACATTGGCATTGGCAAAGACTTCTTGGAAAAGACCCCAGAAGCTCAGGAAATCAAAGCCAAAATAGACAAAGGGGATTATGTCAAACAGAAATTTCTGTACTGCAAAGGAAAAACTAAGCAAAGGGAAGAGGCAACCTACAGAAGCTGCAAGCTATGCAACTGATAAAGATTAATATCAAGAATCTATAAAGAGCTCAAGAAATTCAACAACAAAACAAACCATTTTAGGCCAGCACTACGGCTCACTAGGCTAATCCTCCGCCTTGCGGCGCCGGCATACCAGGTTCTAGTCCCGGTCGGGGTGCCGAATTCTGTCCTGGTTGCCCCTCTTCCAGGCCAGCCCTCTACTGTGGCCCGGGAGTGCTGTGGAGGATGGCCCAAGTCCTTGGGCCCTGCACCCAATGGGAGACCAGGGTAAGTACCTGGCTCCTGCCATCGGATCAGCACAGTGCGCCGGCCTTGGCGGCCATTGGAGGGTGAACCAACCGGCAAAGGAAGACCTTTCTCTCTCTCTCTCTCTCACTGTCCACTCTGCCTGTCAAAAAATAAAAAAAAAAAAAAATTTTAGAAATGGGCAAAGGAGTTGAAAGGTGTTTTTTAATAATGGAAATTCAAATGTCTGACAGGCACATGAAGATTTGTTCAGGATCACATGCTATCAGGGAAATGCACACAAAAAACACAATGATGTTTCACCTCACTCCATTTAGAATGCTTCTTGTATTGAAATCAACAAACAATGCTCTCAAGGATGTATGGGAAAGGGTACCCTAATCTACTGTTTTGGGGAATGAAAACTAGTATAGTCATTGTGGAAGACATTTTAGAGATACCTGCAAAATCTGAAAATAGATATACCATATGACCCAGCAATCCCACTTCTGAGAATTTACTCAAGGGACATTAAATTAGCATATGAAATTGTTATATGTACCCCCATGTTTATTGCAGCTCAACTCACAATAGCTAGGATATGGAATCAACACAGATATCAATCAACTGATGACTGGATTAAGATATTGAGATGGAACACTACTCAACTTTAAACAGAATGAAATCCTGTCTTTTACAACAAAATGGATGCAATTGGAAACCATTATACTTAGTGAAATAAGCCTGTCCAAAAATGACAAATACCATATGTTTTCCCTTATATTTGGTAACTAATGGAGTATAAAAAAAATGTAATATATAGGAGTGATACTGACATTTTGAGATTCAATGATTGTTTACAGCCTATGTTTTTACTGCTGAGGAACAGTGGGTTTTTATGCTTCTTATTACTTATTGAATTCTTTTTTTTAAAACTTTTATTTAATGAATATAAATTTCCAAAGTACAGCTCATGGAGTACAATGGCTCCCCCCTCCTTCACTTCCATCCTACCCGCAACCCTCCCCTTTCCCGTTCCCTCTCCCCTTCCATTCACATCAAAATTCATTTTCCATTCTCTTTATATACAGAAAATCAGTTTAGCATGTATTAAGTAAAGATTTCAATAGTTTGCACCCACATAGCAACACAAAGTGAAAAATACTGTTTGAGTACTAGTTATAGCATTAAATCTCAATGTACAGCACATTAAGGACAGAGATCCTACATGAGGAGTAAGTGCACAGTGACTCCTGTTGTTGACTTAACAAATTGACACTCTTGTTTATGGCATCAGTAATCACCCTAGGCTCTTGTCATGAGTTTCCAAGGCTATGGAAGCCTTTTGAGTTCACAGACTCTGATCATATTTAGGCAAGGTCATAGTCAAAGTGGAAGTTCTCTCCTCCCTTCAGAGAAAGGTACCTCCTTCTTTGATGACCTGTTCTTTCCACTGGGATCTCACTCGTGGAGATCTTTCATTTAGGTCATTTTTTTTTTTTTTGCCAGAGTGTCTTGGCTTTCCATGCCTGAACTACTCTCATGGGCTTTTCAGCCAGACCGAATGCCTTTAGGGCTGATTCTGAGGCCAGAGTGCTGTTTAGGACATCTGCCATTCTATGGGTCGGCTGTGTATCTCACTTCCCATGTTGGATCGTTCTCTCCCTTTTTTATTCTATCAGCTAGTATTTGTAGACACTAGTCTTGTTTGTGTGATCCCTTTGGCTCTTAGTCCTATCGTTATGATCAATTGTGAACAGAAATTGATCACTTGGACTAGTGAGATGGCATTGGTACATGCCACTTTGATGGGATTGAATTGGAATCCCCTGGTATGTTTCTAACTCTACCGTTTGGGGAAAGTCAGCTTGAGCATGTCCCAAATTGCACATCTCTTCCCTCTCTTATTCCCACTCTTATATTTATCAGCAATCACTTTTCAGCCATCCCACTCCTTGGAATTTACCCAAAGGAATTTAAATTGGCAAACAAACAAACTGTATGCACATTAATGTTTATTGCAGCTCAATTCACAATAGCTAAGACCTGGAACCAACCCAAATGCCCATCAACAGTAGACTGGATAAAGAAATTATGGGACATGTACTCTATAGAATACTATACAACAGTCAAAAATAATGAAACCCAGTCATTTGCAACAAGATGGAGGAGTCTGGAAAACATCATGCTGAGTGAACTAAGCTAGTCCCAAAGGGACAAATGTCATATGTTCTCCCTGATCGGCGACAACTAACTGAGCACCAAAGGGGAAACCTGTTGAAGTGAAATGGAAACTATGAGAAACAGTGACTTGATCAGCCCTTGTCCTGACTTGTCGCTCCCCCTCTTCGTGGAGGAACGACACAGGACCCTGCGCTGTTCTTTCGTCTGCTCGGCCCTCCCCGGGTTTGCTGCTGGTTCTTCCCGGGTTGGCTGCTGTCCCTTCCACCTCCGTGGAAGGGCGGTTCCCCCTGCCACATTCCCCACTTCCGCAGGGGAGCAGCATACCACCGTCCGGCTCTCTCGGGGGCTGCACAGGTGTTCCCCTTAGATGTTCCCCTTAGATGTTCCTGGTGCATGCCGTCTCTCTCCTCCTTTATAGTCCTCCTCCGCCAATCCTAACTCGGCTGCCCACACGCCGAGTACGCTGCTCTCCTCCAATCAGGAGCAGGTCCTACAGTTTATTGGTTGAACTGGAGGCAGCTGTGTAGAAGCTGTTTTCTCCTCTCCCAGCGCCATATTGTGGGAGAGCAGATGCATAGAATAAGTCTTAATTCCAGTAACTCAGTCCAGTCCGGGTTGCTCACCACACTGACTGTTGATGTACAATGTAATACTTTATCCATGTTAGTATTTTTTTTGTTCTAGTACTATTTGTTGAATTTTGTAATTAACACACAATTATTCTTAGGTGTTTAAATTTTAACTGAAAAGTGATCCCTGTTAGGAATTTGGAAAGCATTATGCTGAGTGAAATAAGCCAGTCCCAAAGGGACAAATACCACTTGTTATCCCTGATAGGTGACAACTAACTGAGCACCAAAAAGGAAACCTGTTAAAGTGAAATGAACACTATGAGAAATGGTGACTTGATCAGCCTTTGCCCTGACTGTTGATGAACAACTTAATACGTTATCCCTCTTAGTATTTTTTATGTTTGTTCTACTTAATACTTTTGGTTGAATACTGTAATCAATACACAGTTATTCTTAAGTGTTGAAACTTGTTGAATTCTTTACTTAGTGTAGGCTTAATTTTATGATTATAAAACAAACTGAAAGTAAATCATTGTAAAAATTAATACAAAGGATAAGAAAGGAGGGAGGAGAACGTGTGGGTGTGTGGTTGGGAATTAGAGAAGGTGTGGGAAGTATCACTATTTTCCTAAATATATGTGTATGAAATTTGTTCACTTTAAATTTTTCTAAAAGAATTTTAAACAACTTTTAGCTCAAATACCACGCCTTGAGAAAAATCCTTTCTCTACTACCATTTATGAAACTGGTTATGCTTCTTACTTCCACTATTTTTATTTTCTTTGTGATGTTTACATAATTTAATTTTTTTAAGTGTACTTATTTCACTATTAATCTGTCATTGATGTCATTTATCTCCCTCACTAGAATACAAATAAATACCCATGAAGGTAAAGCTTTTTATGTTACTAAACCCAAGCACCTAACTGGAATAGTAAGTGTATTTCAAAGGAGTAAGTGGAAGGAATAAGGAAAGCCAGGAGGAAGTGAAGTAAATTTGTCAGAAAAATCTAGGCAGTTTTGGGTGCTGCCACTCAAGAAGCTAGATGCATATCACTCATTTAACAGATTTAAAAATTTCACTTCATTTTCCACAATTATTTCACTTACAAATTCTTCAGTGTAATCATAGCATATTACCTGAAGTTTCCATTCATCTTTATATTTTCTTGCTTTTTGTCATGAACCAAATAATATTTTTGAAATTAATATTCTGTTTATATGCCATCTTTCCTATGAAAACAAATAAGTCCTGACTGTAAACCACCAAAACATTTTATTTCTACCTCTCAAAAAAATCACATTCTGGTCATTTTTTTGTTGTTCTTCAGGTTTACATCTTAGACCTTGTCTCCTTCCACAGAGCAAGAACAATCTATAGTTAATTTTTTTTCATATTGGACACATTTATTTATCCATAGCATGTTATCAACCTTTGTTTTAATGTAATTCTCCATCCATATAGTAAAAAAAAAAAAAAAAACAAAAAAAAAACTGCTAAATGTAAAATATAACCAATTTTATCAGGACTTCTAGATTTGTCTTTAAAAATTCTCTTCATTTATTTCAGATGAAAAATTAATTGTTTTATGATTTCAGAAGTATCACTCTATACTGATAATATAAATGATTACAATAGGCAATTCTAATCCACTTATTTGCAGAACATCAGGTATCAGGTATTTAGTGTCTACTTCACACTTAAATGCTCAACACTAGGGAAATAAATTGCTTTTTCACTCCTTACTGTTTTTCTTCTCTTTCTAAGTGACAGCATTATAACAATTCTGTCAAAACAAGATGCTTAATTATGGCACCTCTGCACTGGGAGGTTATCAATGTAGACAAAAATGTTGACACATTATAGCTAAAATACAGCAAAGTGAAAAGTTTAATCATCTGTAAAAACACCAATGAATCAAATCTCAAACACGAATGGCCATCACAGGAAAATGATTATTGATGTAATTCTGAAAATAAGGTCTTGGATGAGGAATCTTGCTGAATAATCAAATGTAAGTTTACGGTATTCTATCCTACAGGGAGAGATTGGCTATAAAATGAAGAGCTTGATGTTCATCTCTCTAAAAGAAATTTGGTACTATGCCACGAGTGGTGAGTTTGCAAAATGCACAGTGTGAACCAACACACAATATTCCCTTACCAGCAGCATGTTTATAGCCAGAACTCAAGGTTTTATGAAAAATTTCCAAATGCTTTATGTCCACAGAATAAAATAAGTCATCATCTTTGATTTGTTCTTGTCAATGTATCCCTGTGCCAACAATGTGAATTTAACACTTTTTCTTGCCTCAGTGAGTTTGTGCTGGTTCTTCTATCTGTACCACTCTTTCTTTAGATTTCTTATTCTTGTATCCTTCTTATTGACAATGTCACCTTCCCAGGAAGGGGTCCTATGACCACTATATCAGGACTACTCCCCTCTCTTTATTCCTAGTGGGGCACATTGCCAAATTTCTCTTTTTCATTGCTTTTATCAGTATTTTCAGTAACATTGAAATGTTATTCTTCTGATTATTATTTGCTGTCTCTCCTACTAAAATATACACTCAATACACACAGCTGTTTGTTTGCCTTATCTACTACTATGCTTCTAACATTGAATGATATCTGGTGTAGAGGAGTTATCCCATCAACATTGTAGAACAAATGGATGGGCTTTATTTGGAGCATCGCTTTCCCAGCTTTGTGTCAATATCAGTTTAGGCTTGTGAAAAGAGGTTAACACACATTATTCATTTTCTTGCTGAGAAAATGATATGGGAAGAATCACTGGAAGTTCACTGACAATATTGAATATGAAAACTTGCTGGAGTTTTCAAATTTTAGAAGGAAGTGGAAAATCTAAGGAAGAAAACAGAAGGTAGGAAATTTCCATTTACTGGGAATCTGCCATATATGGAGTAGTACGTTAGAGGCTTTAGTCACATTGTAGACTTATTGATCATCATAATAATGATAATAACTAGCATATTAAGCACCCCCATGTGCCCAGAACAACTATTAAATGTTTAATTTAATGCCATTTTTCATCATTAAATTTTCAGAAGTAAACTTATGAAGTAGGCACTATAATTGTCTTTGTTCACAGATAACTTTCTGGTAGCCATAATCTCTTAAGATTGTAAAACTAATGTTAATACTAATTTATTTATAGCTAATAATTTATCAAATGACACCTGCATTTGGTGCTCTACAATCTACACTTTGCTTATACCTATAGGGACTGCCTAAAGATGACATTTGTTATTCTTTCTTCAGAGTTGAGGCATGGAATATCCTTCAATTGGTGAAAAGTTGATCTGTTTCTGAGCACCTACTCATGTGCTTAAATTGAATTTACTTTAAGAGAGTATAAAAATAGTTTAAAATAAACACAGTTAGCCGGCGCCGAGGCTCACTAGGCTAATCCTCCGCCTTGCGGCGCCAGCACACTGGGTTCTAGTCCCGGTCGGGGTGCCGAATTCTGTCCCGGTTGCCCCTGTTCCAGGCCAGCTCTCTGCTGTGGCCAGGGAGTGCAGTGGAGGATGGCCCAAGTGCTTGGGCCCTGCACCCCATGGGAGACTAGGAGAAGCACCTGGCTCCTGCCATCGGATCAGCACGGTGCGCTGGCCACAGCACGCCGGCCTTGGCGGCCATTGGAGGGTGAACCAACCGGCAAAGGAAGACCTTTCTCTCTGTCTCTCTCTCACTGTCCACTCTACCTGTCAAAAAAAATGTTGCAGACTATGATAGAGGGGGTGATATAGTCAAAGTGCTGAAAAGTAAGTTGCCAATAAAGCAAGCTTTAAAAAAAATAAACACAGTGTTCAATATATAATATAGGGTTTCAGAAAGAATTATTCGGAGTATGATGTGGATGGTTTGGTGTGCTTGTAAACTTGAGCAGAGGTTAGGGAGAATGGGTTCATGCATAGATCCTGGGATCAGTCTTGAGAAATGAGGAGAATGGAGAATATCAGAAAAAGAGGTGAGGAGGGAGAGGTTGGGAGGAAGGCAGTGGTAGGTAGTTTTGTGTTAACAAGAGCACAGAGGAAAGGAGCAGGAAGTTCAGCATACGGCATGAAGATGTTAAGGAGAAAGAACAGGCTAACTATTTTGAGCTGGGACTTGTTTCCATAAGAGGCGGTTCCCATTGTCAGGTGGGACCAAATGATGGCTATTAAATATGTACCTCCTTTTCCGGCAGCCTTTTGTCCTGACGTCTTGACCTGGGTTCTGGAGGCAGTGTGTGAAAAGAGGGTAAAGCCAAGCTGTCTTCTATTGACCCCTGAAGTCTTGAAGAAATTTACATTGAGTGATTTGATGAAAATGAGACCCTCCTGGAGACGCACATTACAGTTAAGGACAAAATGAGTGTTTATAGTGTAGAAAGGGAAATCTTCTGATCAGTTTTCTATTGCTATGTTCAGTTATTTAAACACGTTTCTGCTTTACTTAGGAGTTTAGAGATGTTTTTTATGTAGAAAATGCTGTTTTGTGAACAAAAGAGATTAAAAAAAGCAAGTTTCACCCCTAAAATGAATTCTGGCAGAAAAAGTCAGTGTATGAAATAAGATTGTTCCATCCACTCATCAGCTAAAACAAAATGTTACAAAAACCAGTGACAGTCACACATGAATTTTATTGGAAATGAGAAGCAAATGAGAGACAAGGTAACCGATTGGGATGGGCCACCCATCAGGACCGACACTCCTTACCAGAGTGCGGCCCCCAGCAGCGAGTTACACAGCTTTTTATAGTATTCTGTCCACTAGGGTTCACAATTTCGAACCAGACCCCTGGTATGCAGTGAACAATAAAGAGAAAAACCAGAATATGGTTGTAAGATAATAGTTAACAACAACAAACCCAGTAACAGATCCAAGACATGGTGCTAAGATAACAATGAAAGACACACTGCAGTCAACCTAGTTCCTGGGAATTTGGCCCACATAGTTTCACAAGATACACCCTTAGCCACTAGCAAGCAAAGCTAATATGTGCAGAAGCAAGAGATCCGCAATTAGCTTTTAGCTACACTTACTCCATTTTGATTCTGATTCTACAAGATATTTGGGAGGCATTTTATCAATTAGAAAATTTGCTGCTGCTGTTGCTTTTGCAATACAAAAATAAATTGATATTTATAAGAAAATTGTCTTGATACACAGAAATTTTAATGTCAGAGCTTTGCCAAATGTGCTTTATTTTGTTCAGAATTTTAAAAGATAATTAGTTTGTAGCTTATTCAACCAATATTCAATAATTAAATCTTAGAGAAATTATCATGTTTTCTGTGCATTCATAAATGCCATTCCATTTAAATTTAGTATACTTGTATATTTTAAAAAAGAAGAGGCTTAGCTTTTTTCATAAAGTCACAGATAGTGAGTACAAAAACTGACATTTCAATCTGTATTCTCTAACTCTAGGTCCTATGTTCTTTTATCTTCCCAGTAGCATTTTTATTCTCCTAGATCACAAAATTTCTCCTACTTTTTGAATGATGATGTTTCTTTTCCATATCCCTCATGCCCTCTCTCCCTCCCTTCCTTCCTTTCATAGACATTTAATGAAATCTAAATTCCAGAAATTATTTTAAGAACTGCAAATACACATACACACACACACAAAGTAAAATATTGTTCCATAGGAGTGAAGGATTATCAATCTACCAAATAATTAAATAATAAGTGTAACAGAGAATTAACAATGCCAGGAATGTGTATAATAGTAGCATTAATGTATTGGTCTGTTTTGCAGACAAAGGTCATAAAAAGCTTCTTAGCAAAAGCAGTAATTGAGCTGACTCTTAAAAGATATATAGGCATTTTCAAGAAAAAACTGGGAACAATGGCAAGAGACATCCCCAGCCCACGGAACAGAGCAAGTATGAAGGCACAGAGGTTTAAGAAAAACTCTGAGCAAAAATCTCACCTTGCCAAAGCATGTAAAGAACATCAATCTCGGCAGTCTTTCATAAATCTTCTCTTGGGTAATTAGCTTTCTGGAATACTGCCAAGCAACAGTTCATTCTCCTTTCTCAGCACTCCTGGTAATATCTGAAATACAGGCGAAATATTCATGATGCCAAACAATGCTAGCAGCCTCAATTTACACAAAACTCTATGTAATAAACCTACATTAAATACTAAGTGTGTTGATGGTTTTAAGACATGGACTTTCTGAGCAGCTTTGTTCTGAGAGCCCTGTTAACCTCTGCACAAATGCAAAGTTGTACCCTTTACTGAAGGAGTAGTTCTGCCTTGGGAATGTATTCACAGCATTTGCCCGAAGTATGGACAGAACCAAGAAATCTCTCTATACTCTCTTTTCTTTTCCTCTCTAGCATGGGAAGGGGATGGCCTCACACTTAATACATCCATTGTCTTGTCAAAGCTCTTCAATGAAAAAGTTCAGATTTACAATCACAGTAGTCTTAATAACCTGACATTGTGGGAAGAAGACTTCACCTTCAATCTCTTGATCACCATGTTTTTTTGGTTATTTTTGGTCATTGACATTTCTTCTCTTAGCTACGGTGGCAGTGAGTGATCCAGCGATTTCTCTGTTCATTCCTGCATTACAACATTTGTGTAGACACTTCATACAGGAATCCTCCACTGGTGGCACAGGTGTGTTCAGTAGGTGCTTCAGCTGTGTCACGCCTACTGTCAGAAATAGCCTTTATAGAACAGTAGTGTGGTAGTGTGGCTCTCACCACAGTGGGAGGAATAAGGTAGAATTTGTAGGTTGGAGGAATCTCCTCTACTTGCCTCATTATATTTAATCCCAGCAATAAACAGACTGGTCTAAAGTTAGGTGAGATTAAAATTTTCAAAACATTTCTATTGAGATGCTTTATTTGCACCCACTTTGAGAATATTTTGTTACAGTGTGTTTGGCTCCTTAGTTTGAAAAATATTTTCATTGAATAAGACAAACTGCTTGTAATTTCAGGGGATATTTGCTGAATTGGGATTGTGAGCTTCTCTGACTCTCCTTGTGAATGGTTTGTATGCCCACTAACCCTTGTTGGAAATAAAGTCTCATTCTCACTAACTTACCATTTTAACAAACCACCAAAATTCATGGAGAAAAGAATTTTAAACAGCAGACTCAAGCTGCACAGTTGAACTACAGATTTGGATAGTTCTAGACTCAAGTTCTAGTTCCAAATACTTATTAACTGTATAACTTAAGACAAATTACAATTGGGTTTATAGCAATAGGAAAATTAGTATCTGACTTATGCAAGTTGTTTTCTTTGTTAAATTTTTGAGAAAGAAGTAACTATAAAAGAGAAGTTTATGACCATCATCTCCTGAGAACCCATTTTGATAGCCAATTATTTTAGTGATAATCATTGATAAGTAGGTAGGACTTACCATGTCCCAACCATTGTTTCATGTACTTGCACAAATTAACCCACTTGATTGTCATAACATACCAGTCAGGAAGACATGATGATTCTTCCTACTTAAAATCTGAGGAAACTGATTCACAGGAAGATTAAATGATGAAACTGATATTTGTTGCCATAAGTTGAAATCACTTTTTTTTTTTCCTTTCCTGGATCAAATACAGAACTTAGCTCTCCATCCTACCATCTCCTCCATTCTACCTCTGGCAGCCGAAATTATCTCCTGCATTTTTTAAGGTCCTGATTAGAGGATCTCTTTGGATAACTGGGCTTGTGGGGCAGTAGAATTTCTGAATGTGGAATAGTACTTCTGTGCACACTGATTAAGCTCCACTGCCATCCAAACTTTTAGTTTGAATAGAGACAACCTGGTTCAATAAGTGTGCATATTGCATATGAAGACACTTATTTAAACATGGAGAGACGTGGAGTTTCATAATAAGCATCAGTATAGGGCAGTGATATCAATGTTCTCTTCTTTATTGAGATTCTCAAAGATCATGCATGGAAAATCTCATGTGAAAGACAAAGTGTATATTTCCAATACCCTGCACATTTTATGATAGATGGATACTTTCTATAAGCTAAGGTGTTAATCCTATTTAATGTGCCTTTGAAAGAACATAAGATCTCTGATTTTGTGAGACCTAAAGCCTGGATCAAGGTGCAACTATTTTAAGTTAGGCCTCCATCTTGAACCCTGAGCCAGAAGCTCCTAAAGTAAATAATGAACTCCCCTTGTGATAAACTCTCCTAGCAACAGCCGATTAGCAGATAACAGAGAAATACCTACACTTGCCACAAATGGTGGAGTTAGAAATGTGCCAGGGGATTCCAATACAATCCTATCAAGATTGCATGTACCGGCCAGCGCTACAGCTCAATAGGCTAATCCTCCGCCTGTAGCGCCGGCACACCGGGTTCTAGTCCCGGTCGGGGCGCCAGATTCTGACCCAGTTGCACCTCTTCCAGGCCAGCTCTCTGCTGTGGCCCGGGAATGCAGTGCAGGATGGCCCAAGTGCTTGGACCCTGCACCCGCATGGGAGACCAGGAGAAGCACCTGGCTCCTGCCTTTGGATCTGCAAGGTACGCCGGCCACGGCAGCCTTTGGAGGGTGAACCAATGCCAAAGGAATACCTTTCTCTCTGTTTCTCTCTCACTGTCCACTCTGCCTGTCAAAAAAAAAAAAAAAGATTGCATGTACCAATGCCATCTCACTAGTCCAAGTGATCAATTTCAATTCACAATTGATCACACTAATAGGTCTAAGAATCAAAGGGATCACACAAACAAGACTAGTGTCTGCGAATACTAACTGATAGAATAAAAAAGGGAGAGAACGATCCAACATGGGAAGTAGGATACTCAACAGACTCATAGAATGGCAGATGTCCTAGACAGCACTCTGGCCTCAGAATCAGCCCTTAAGGCATGCAGATCTGGCTGAAGAGCCATGAGAGTATTTTAGGCATGGAAAGCCAAGACACTACGGAAAAAAAAAAAAAAAAAAAGACCTAAATGAAAGGTCTCTGCAAGTTAGATCCCAGTAGAAAGAACGGGCCATCAAAGAAGGAGGTACCTTTCTCTGAAGGGAGGAGAGAACTTCCACTTTGACCATAGCCTTGTCTAAATATGATCAAAGTCAGTGAACTCAAAAGGCTTCCATAGCCTTGGAAACTCATGACTAGAGCCTAGGGTGATTACTGATGCCATAAACAAGAGTGTCAAATTGCTAAGTCAACAAAGGAGTCACTGTGCACTTACTCCTTATGTGGGATCTCTGTCCTTAATGTGTTGTTCAATGTGAATTAATGCTATAACTAGTACTCAAACAGTATTTTACACTTTATGTTCTGTGTGGGTGCAAACTGATGAAATCTTTACTTAATATATACTAAATAGATCTTCTGTATATAAAGAGAATTGAAAATGAATCTTGATGTGAATGGAATGGGAGAGGGAGCGGGAGATAGGAGGGTTGCGGGTGTGAGGGAAGTTATGGGGGGGGGAAGCCATTGTAATCCATAAACTGTACTTTGGAAAATTATATTTACTAAATAAAAGTTTAAAAAATATAAGAGTGGGAATAAGAGACAGAAGTACAATTTGGCATATGCTCAATCAGACTTGCCCCAAACGGTAGAGTTAGAAATGTGCCTGGGGATTCGAATTCAATCCCATCAAGGTGACATGTACCAATGCCATCTCACTAGTCAAGGTGATCAGTTGCAGTTCATAATTGATCATAATGATAGGTCTAAGAGTCAAAAGGAACACAAAAACAAGACTAGTGTCTGCTAATACTAACTGAAAGCGTTAAAAAGGAGAGAATGATCCAACATGGGAAGCAGGATACATAGCAGACTCATAGAATGCAGACATCTTAAACAGCACTCTGGCCTCAGAATCAGCCCTTAAGGCATTCGGATCTGGCTGAAGAGCCCATGAGAGTATTTTAGACATGGAAAACCAAGACACTCTGGAAAACAAACAAACAAACAAACAAATCTAAATGATAGATCTCTGTGAATGAGATCCCAGTAGAAAGAACGGGCCATCAAAGCAGGAGGTACCTTTCTCTGAAGGGAGAAGAGAACTTCCACTTTGACTATGACCTTGTCTAAATAAGATCAAAGTCAGTGAACTCAAAAGGCTTCCATAGCCTTGGCAACTCATGACAAGAGCCTAGGGTGATTACTGATGCCATAAACAAGTTAAATCAACAACAGGAGTCACTGTGCACTTTCTCCCCATGTAGGATCTCTGTCCTTAATGTGTTGTACTATGTGAATCAATGGTATAACTAGTAATCAAGCAGTACTTTATACTTTGTGTTTCTGTTTCAGTGCAATCTGTTGAAATATTTACTTAATATATACTAAATTGATCTTCTGTATATAAAGATAATTGAAAATGAATCTTGATGTGAATGGGATGGGAGAGGGAGCGGGAGATGGGAGGGGTGCGGGTGTGAGGGAAGTTATGGGGGGAAGCCACTGTAATCCAAAAGCTGTACTTTGGAAATTTATATTTATTAAATAAAACTTAAAAAAAAGTGAAATACCTTGAGTTCCTAGTGTGTTCTCAGGGCAGATGAGGTCATTGATAACTTCCCGAGACCCTGCAGTTCAGCACGTACACCTATGGACCCTATGCTTCGGCCAATCAATTTAAAAGGCATCAACCCCAAAGCCATCCAATCACCTTTAGTAGGTCCGTTCCCGCCACTGGATGCACTAATCAATTCTAAGAGATGTCCTTTGAATTTCCTGCAGGATGAGATGATTTGCTGGGCCGGCGCCGCGGCTCACTAGGCTAATCCTCCGCCTAGCGGCGCCGGCACACCGGGTTCTAGTCCCGGTCGGGGCGCCGGATTCTGTCCCGGTTGCCCCTCTTCCAGGCCAGCCCTCTGCTGTGGCCAGGGAGTGCAGTGGAGGATGGCCCAGGTGCTTGGGCCCTGCACCCCATGGGAGACCAGGAAAAGCACCTGGCCCCTGGCTCCTGCCATCAGATCAGCGCGGTGCGCCGGCCGCAGCGCGCCAGCCGCGGCAGCCATTGGAGGGTGAACCAACGGCAAAAGGAAGACCTTTCTCTCTGTCTCTCTCTCTCTCACTGTCCACTCTGCCTGTCAAAAACAAAAACAAAAAAAAAAAAAAAAAAAAAAAGAGATGATTTGCTAAACAGTACCATGATGTATAGAATGTCTCTGAAAACCCTATAAAAACCCTATTAACTGAAGGGTTGGGGCTCTCAATTCAGACCCGCTGCGTCGGTGTTGGTTGAGAGTCCAGGCCTGGACCTGCAATAAAACTCTTGTGTGCTTTACAGCAGTATCGGCTCCTTGGTGGTCTTTGGGGACAACTGAACTGGGCATTACAATTTCATGGTGTATTAAAGGAAAATCTTATTTTGGGACACAAATACAAGAGTACTCACTTGCCTTATATAAGCACACACATACTTACCTGCAAAAATGATCAATGAGTTCTTCCCAACTACGAAGCTATATTTAGGGACTACAAAAATTTGGTTTTGATAAATATTGATTATGAGGATTAAAAGCATGAAACAGAAACAGTAATAACAGAAAACACTAATTTTCCTAAATCCGTCCTGTTTTTCACTTTCCTAAATCATAATGTTAGTTCTCTAATCCCAACTATCTTAGTTTTTGATTGATTCACAGTTTTTCTTTATTTTTCTCCTTTTGAACTAGTAAGGCATGTATCTTACTTGTGTGGTCAATAGACCCATTCTGAAGCATGTGAACAGTTCAAGATTACTTTGGAAAAACCTTGCTGGAAGAAGTGGTCTATTTACAGAGAGTATCCTTAACTCAGTGGACATAGTTTTATTTGTATCTAATCAGGACAAAGGACAATCTCTGACCCTGGATAATTTTTGTTGGGTTTGGAGTTTCAACCCAGTTTGTGGCTTATGTAACAACAGATAATACAGAATGGTGCTCAAGGCAATAAAGTATTTGCTGACCATAAATTAGGAGTTAGTTTTGGAGTCCTGGGCCACGGAACCATTTGCTTCATGGAAACATTGATTGAATCTCTGCAATGGTTACTGTGGCAGCTGACAGTGCTTGGATCACACATAGCCCTGAGGCTTGTAGTGCAAACAAATTGTATTTTTTTGTACGGCAACTTTACTTCTATATTTGTTCATTTTTTCCCCAAAGAAACTGTTTATTTAGTGAGTACACATTTCTTTTTTGTGTGTGTGTGGTATATTCTTTTTTTTAACTTTTATTTAATGAATATAAATAATTTCCAAAGTACAGAATATGGATTATAATGGCTTCCCCCCCATAACGTCCCTCCCACCCACAACCCTCCCCTTTCCCACTCCCTCTCCCCTTCCATTCACATCAAGATTCATTTTCAGTTCTCTTTATATACAGAAGATCAGTTTAGCATATATTAAGTAAAGATTTCAACAGTTTGCTCCCACACAGAAACATAAAGTGAAAAATACTGTTTGAGTACTAGTTATAGCATTAAATCTCAATGTACAGCACACTAAGGACAAAGATCCTACATGAGGAGTAAGTGCACAGTGACTCCTGTTGTTGACTTAACAAATTGACACTCTTGTTTATGGCATCAGTAATCACCCTAGGCTCTTGTCATGAGCTGCCAAGGCTATAGAATCCCCCTGAGTTCACTGACTCTGATCATATTTAGACAAGGCCATGGTCAAAGTGGAAGTTCTCTCCTCCCTTCAGAGAAAGGTACCTCCTTCTTTGATGACCCGTTCTTTCCACTGGGATCTCACTCGCGGAGATCTTTCATTTAGGTGTTTTCTTTTTTTTTTTTTTTTTCCCCAAAGTGTCTTGGGTTTCCATGCCTGAAATACCCTCATGGGCTTTTCAGCCGGATCTGCATGCCTTAAGGGCTGATTCTGAGGCCAGAGTACACATTTCTTAAGTACAACTTCAGGAATATAGTGATTCTACCCATATACCTGCCCTCCCACCCCTACTCCCACCCAACCTCCTCCTCCCTCTCCCATTCCCAGTCCCATTTTCCATTAATAAAACAAACAAAAAAAACTGTTTCTCAACAGTAAAGACCAGGGCTCATCACGTCATTGCTTCTTAAAGTGTCAATTTTACTTCCACAGATTTCCTTTTAGGTGCTGTATTAGTTATCATTGATCAGGAATAACATATAGTATGTGTCCCTTTGGGACTGGCTTATTTTACTATGTATGATGTTGTCCAGATTCATCCATTCTGTTGCAAATGACTGGATTTCATTTTTTTTTACTGCTGTGTAGTATTCCATAGCACATATATCCCAAAATTTCTTTTTCCAATCTTCAGTTGATGGGCATTTAGGTTGATTCCATGTCTTAGCTATTGTGAATTGAGTTTCAATGAACATGGGGGTACAGATAACTCTTTTATTTGCTGATCTCATTTCCCTTGTGTTAATTTTGAGGAGTGGGATGGCTGGGTCATGTGGTAGGTCAATATTCAGATTTCTGAGATATCTCCAAACTGATTTCCATTGTGCAATCCCATCTATTGCTTTTGGCTTTGAATGCCACTGCTCTGGGGTATTTTCCAAGAACTCTTTGCCTGTGTCAATGTTTGAAAGTAATCTGATGGTATCAGATCATAGATAACACACAATTATTCTTAGGTGTTTAAATTTTAACTGAAAAGTGATCCCTATTAGAAATCTGGAAAGCATTATGCTGAGTGAAATAAGCCAGTCCCAAAGGGACAAATACCATATGTTCTCCCTGATCCGTGACAACTAACTGAGCACCAAAAAGGAAACCTGTTAAAGTGAAATGAACACTATGAGAAATGGTGACTTGATCAGCCCTTGCCCTGACAACTTAATACATCATCCCTCTTAGTATTTTTTTGTTTCTTTGTTCTACTTAATACTTTTGGTTGAATACTGTAATCAATACACAATTCTTCTCAAGTGTTGAAACTTAACTGAAAAGTGATTGCTGTTAAATATAAGAGTGGGAATAAGAGAGGGAAGAGATGTGCAATTCGGGACATGCTCAAGCTGACTTACCTCAAACGGTAGAGTTAGAAACATACCAGGGGATTCCAATTCAATCCCATCAAGGTGGCATGTACCAATGCTATCTCACTAGTCCAAGTGATCAATTTCTGTTCACAATTGATCACACTAATAGGTCTAAAAGTCAAAGGGATCACATAAACAAGACTAGTGTCTGCAAATACTAGCTGATAGAATAAGAAAGGGAGAGAACGATCCAACATGGGAAGTGAGATACACAGCAGACCCATAGAATGGCAGATGTCCTAGACAGCACTCTGGCCTCAGAATCAGCCCTTAAGGCATGCAGATCTGGCTGAAAAGCCCATGAGAGTATTACAGGCATGGAAAGCCAAAACACTCTGGCAAAAAAAAAAAAAAAAAAAAAAAAAAAAAAACACTTACATGAAAGATCTCCGCAAGTGAGATCCCAGTGAAAAGAAGAGGTCATCAAAGAAGGATGTACCTTTCTCTGAAGGGAGGAGAGAACTTCCACTTTGACCATGGCCTTGTCTAAATATGATCAGAGCTGATGAACTCAAAAGGCTTCCATAGCCTTGGAAAGTCATGACAAGAACCTAGGGTGATTACTGATGCCATAAACAAGAGCGTCAATTTGTTAAGTCAACAACAGGAGTCACTGTGCACTTACTCCTCATGTAGGATCTCTGTCCTTAATGTGCTGTACATTGTGATTTAATGCTATAATTAGTACTCAAACCGCATTTTTCACTTTGTATTTCTATGTGGGTGCAAACTGTTGAAATCTTTACTTAATATATGCTATACTGATCTTCTGTATATAAAGAGAATTGAAAATGAATCTTGATGTGAATGGAAGTGGGGAGGGAGAGGGAAAGGGGAGGGTTGTGGGTGGGAGGGAAGTTATGGGGGGGGAGCCATTGTACTCCATAAGCTGTGCTTTGAAAATTTATATTCATTAAATAAAGTTAAAAAAATTAAAAAAAAAGATTTAGGTCTTTAATCCACTTTGAATGCATTTTCATGTAAGGTATTAGGTATGGATCCTGCTTTTTACTTCTGCATGTGGAAATCCAGTTTTCCCAGCATCATTTGTTGAAGAGATTGACTTTGCACCAGGGATTGATTTTAGCTCCTTGGTCAAATATAAGTTGTTTGTAGATGTTTGGATTGATTTCTGGCATTTCTATTCTGTCCCATTCGTCTGTCCATCTGTTTCTGTACCAGTGCCAGGATGTTTTGATTATAACTGCCTTGTAGTATACCTTGAAATTTTATATTTTGATGCCTCCAGATTTGTTTTTGTTGTATAAGATTGCTTTAGCTATTCAAGTTATCTTGTGTTTCCAAATGAATTTCAGCATCATTTTTTCTACATTTGAGAAAAATGTCTTTGGCATTTTGATTGGTATAACATTAAATCTGTAAATTGCTTTTGGAAGAATGGATGTTTTGATTTTATTGATTTTTCCAATCCATGGACATGGAAGATTTTTCCACTTTTTTGTATCTTCTTTTATTTCTTTCTCTAGTGTTAGTAATTCTCATCATAGAGATATTTGACATCCTTGGTTAAATTTATTCCAAAGTACTTGATTTTTTGTAGCTATTGTGAATGGGATCAATCATAGAAGTTCCTTTTCAGCTGTGGCATTGTCTGTGTATATAAAGGCTGCGGACTTTTGTGTATTGGTTTTATATCCTGCTACTTTACAAAACTCTTCTCTGAGTTCCAATAGTTTTGCTAGAGTCTTTTGGATACCCTATAAATATAGAATCATGTCATTTGCAAATAGGGATAGTTTGACTTCCTCATTCCCAATTTGAATCTCTTGGTTTTTTTTTTTTTTTTTTTTTTTTTTTTTTTTTTTTTTTTTTTTTTCTTGTCTAATGGTTCTGGCTATACCTTCCAGGACTATATTGAATAGCAACGGCTAGAATGTGCATCTGTGTCTGGTTCCAGATCTCAGTGAGAATGCTTCCAAATTTTCCCATTCACTAGGATGCTGGCTATGGGTTCATCATAAATTGCCTTGATTGTGTTGAGGAATGTTCTTTCTATACCCAGTTTGCTTAGTTTTCTTCATGAAAGGGTATTGTATATTATCAAATTCTTTATCAGCATCTATTGAGATAATCATATGTTTTTTTTTTCTTCAGTTTATCAATGTGATGTATCTCATTGGTTAATTTGCGAATGCTTAATCATCTGTTCACTTTCCTTCTGCATGCATGTTTGTTGGTGAGATGTGTTTCTTGTAGGCAGCAAATAGATTGGTTTTGTTTTTAATCCACTCAGTCAGTCTTTTATCTGGAGAGTTAAGGCCATTTATATTCAAGGTGACTATTGATAAGTAGCAACTTTGCCCTGTCATTTTTTCATAAATATTCCTATTTTTTACTATGGATTTCCTTTGTACTTTTACTGGAATCTTTTCTTCCTTTACCTTTTTCCACAGTGATGAACATGGATCTGTGTTTCTGTGTGCAGCACATCCTTAGGCATCTTCTACAGGCCTGGATGGGTTGTGACAAATTATTTCAGTTTCTGTTTGCCATGGAAAGTCTTTATTTCACCTTAACTCATAAATGAAAACTTTGCAAGGTATAGTATTCTGGGTTGACATTTTTTTTTTTTCTCTTAAAACTTAGACTATACCTCACCATTCTTTCTCTCCTAGCCTGTAGGGTTTCTGATGAGAAGTTCTCCATGAGTCTAATTGGATATTCTCTGAAAGTAATTTGGCATTTCTCATGTGTGCATTTTAGAATCTTTTCTTTTTTTTTTTTACTTTGGAGAGTTTGACTACATTGTGTCGTGGTGAAGATCTTTTCTGGTCATTTCTATTAGGAGTTTTATGTGCTTCCCGTATGTGGTATGTGGATGCCCTTTCTTTCCCCAAATTGAAGAAATTTGCTAATATAATTTTACTAAAAAGGCCTTCTAATCTTTTAATCCTTTCTCTCTATTTCTTCAGGAACTCTTAGTACCCATATGTTGGGTCGTTTGATTCTATCTTGTATATTTCCAACAATGTTTTTTTGATTTTCTTACTTCCTCTACTTGTGTTTGTTTGGTCTGACTGTATAATTTCCTCTGCTTTGTCCTCTAAGTTGGTTACTCTTTCTTCTGCATCACTAATTCTGTTATTAAGGCTCTCCACTGTATTTTTATTTGTTCTATTGAATTCATCATTTCCAATATTTCATTTTGATTTCTCTTTAAGATCTCAATTTCATGGGAGAAATTTTCTTTGATGTCATGTATGGATTTCATTAGTTTTCACATTTGCTTCTGATTACTTCTAAGTAACCCTATGGTCAATTTTTAAATTCCACTTCTGGCATCTCTTCAATCTCATCATCTTCACAATCTAGTATTGAGGTGTTGTGTTCTTTTGGGAGTGTCATACTGTCTTCCTTGTTCTTGTTTCTTGGATTGGTGCATTTGTTATTCAGCATTTGTGGGGATACTCCATCTCTGATTTTTCACTGTGATGGCTTATACCTTTGGACCATGTCTGATTGGATTAGGGGAGTGACTGCTTTCATGGAATAACAAAAGGTGTTTGATGGGACTGGCAAGGGATCTCTGTTCAGTGCTCCAGGGTGAAGGGTGTGTCTGAGTTTATACACCCAAGTTTGGTTTGGTAAATCTCTCTCTCTCTCTCTTTTTTTTTTTTTTTTTTTTTTTTTTTTTTTTTTTTTTTTTTATCAGAGGGGAAGTTTCTTCTTGTCTCTTGACATAGGTGTATATTCAGCTGAGCTCCTCTCCTTTAAAGAGACCACTGCCTGGACGCTAGCCCCAGTAAGTATATTATTCATTTGCTCTACCAATAGGCTCACACAAAGGATCTATGTAGTCCTCATTATAAGCTCAGATTCCCAGCAATGTCTCTCACCAGGTAACCAGGGAGCTCTGATTGTGTCTAGCCTCCCACGGTGACTGCCCAATGTCCTAGCCACAACCTAAGTACTATGACACAGCTTCAATGTTTTCCCAGTCTCAGCACAATGCCTCCCACAGTCACAAGCACCCAGCTTTCTATTATCCCCACCAGACTCAGAAGTCTCCAGTAGGTTGATTCCTGGTGTGCGGACACAAGCTGGCATAGCTGTTAAGTATGTCCAAAATGGCACCTGCTCTCTGTCATCTTGTTACAGGAAGCCTTTGCAGGATGATCAGTGAGAGAGAAAAACATGCCCCCTCTTTGTTTTTTCTCCTCTAGTTTGGTAAGTACACTATCCCCCACAGGGCTCCAAGCCAGATTCCCTCTAGGCTCTTCCTACAGCTTTTCATCAGTGGCTTTGGATGCTGCAGGCTGATCTCACCTTGCTCTCCAGCACTGCTGTGGAGCCTCTCATGGCTGGTGGGGTCCTAAGTTGTGCATGTTTTCACCTCCACATAGGTTCAATGTGTTCCTCCAATTTATGTAGAGTTTCCTCTGATGTTTTCTCCCTAATTTTTCCATTTTTTAAAAACTATCTTCTAGAATTAAGTAGCAAGCTCCCTCTCTACTCTGCCATCTTAATCCACTTTGCATATTGTACTTTCTTATTACTGATACTCCCACACCTTCCTTATACTTCACAAGGGTCACTGTTATTATGGCACTTCTTTCTAGTCACGGCAGTGAAATGTTAGAAATGTTGCAGCTCTGTTTGCCTTAACTTTGTCACTATCTTAATTTCTTCAGGATGGTGACATTATGTTTTATATTAGCCTTAACTTCATTAGTCAAATGGTCAAAAAAGTAAGTAACTAAAATTGCAGAATCCCAGAATGATTCTACTTCTATAAAACTGCCAGCAGCCCTGAAGACCTTATCCAAGTCATGTGAAGTTATGAATGCAAGTTATATTTGAAAAAGTTTTGAAAGTATATAAATGTGTAGTGTATCAGGGATGATCTTATTGCTTATCTTTTGGGTATTAAATCATAAGGCAGGTTTGTATTCTAACTGTCAATATTTGTATATGTTCTGTTCAATACCAGAGGGATAGTGATTGATCCTTCATTTCATATTCTTCAATGCTAATTTTATTGTTTTGTTTTTTTTTTCGTCATAATGTCATGGCTATAGGAGAGGGAGAGTGAAAGGGCAAGATAGAAGTGGAAATGGAAAGTGTTTTTAGAGACTTCTTTTGTGGCATATTTTCTTAAAATTTTTTTCTAGCTTTGCACTTAAAGATTTCTTCATTCCATATTTTCTTTCTTTCTTTTTTTTTTTTTTTTTTTCTGGACAGGTAGAGTGGACAGTGAGAGAGAGAGAGAGACAGAGATAAAGGTCTTCCTTTTTCCATTGGTTCACCCACAATGGCCGCTGTGGCCGGTGCACTGCGGCTGGCACACCGCACTGATCCAAAGCCAGGAACCAGGTGCTTCTCCCGGTCTCCCATGCAGGCGCAGGGCCAAAGGACTCGGGCCATCCTCCACTGCACTCCTGGGCCACAGCAGAGAGCTGGACTGGAAGAGGAGCAACTGGGACAGAATCTGGTGCCCAACTGGGACTAGAACCCGGTGTGCTGGCGACACAGGTGGAGGATTAGCCTAGTGAGCCGTGGCGCCGGCCTTCATTCCATATTTTCAATCTGAGGTCAGGGCCATCAGTTAAAAACAACAGAGAGGTTAATAGCTCTTTAATGCAGTTGAACCAGAAGTCAAGTTCCATGGAGTCTGATAATGCAAAGAACACATAGGTACCATAGGTCCAGGATAACAAGTGGAAAAATCTAGAAAAGGGAGCTAAAAAAGAATTTTTAAAAAAATCAATACAATAAAATGTGAAGAATCAAGGCTGTTAAAAATAAGTAATAGATAAGGAGTCATAAAAGTTCTGTTTCAGCCGGCGCCGTGGCTCAATAGGCTAATCCTCCACCTTGCGGCGCCGGCACACTGGCTTCTAGTCCCGGTTGGGGCGCCGGATTCTGTCCCGGTTGCCCCTCTTCCAGGCCAGCTCTCTGCTATGGCCAGGGAGTGCAGTGGAGGATGGCCCAGGTGCTTGGGCCCTGCACCCCATGGGAGACCAGGAAAAGCACCTGGATCCTGGCTCCTGCCATCGGATCAGCGCGGTGCGCCGGCTGCAGCGGCGGCCATTGGAGGGTGAACCAACGGCAAAGGAAGACCTTTCCCTCTCTGTCTCTCTCTCACTGTCCACTCTGCCTGTCAAAAAAAAAAAAAAAAAAAAAAAAAAAAAAAAAAAGTTCTGTTTCATAAAAATTTAGGAAATAAGGGAAGAGAGTTGTGGCATAGCTTGTTTAACTGCCGTCTGCAATACCAACATCACATTTGGTCTACAGTTTGAGTCCCGGCTACTCCACCTCTGACCCAGTTCCCTGCTAATGAGTCTGGGAAAGCAGGGCAATATAACCAAAGTTCTTGGGTCACCGCACTCATGTGGATGACCCAGATGAAGATCCTAGCTCCTTTTGGCTTTGGCCTGGCCCCACCCTGGGCTTTGCATTCATCTGGGGAGTGAACCAGCACATGGAGGATCTCTTCTCTCTCTGCCTCTCCCTGTCTCCCTGTCTCTCTGCTCTTTAAATTAATAAAATAAATCTTATAAAAATTAGGAACTAAACAGCTGCATATTATGCACAGACCATTGATAGATTTCTGTATTTTAACTACCAGTCCTTTAATTCCTTCTAGAAGAACTCACCTGTTTTTGAATCACATTCTATCGAGACTTGATTCTATTTTCAAAGATGACAGATGTTTGGACAAATCTTGTTTAGACTCTCCAAAGTAAGTCATTTGTTCTCAGCCCTGGCTATGCTTTTAAATCAGCTGATGAGCTTTACCAACACCAGAAAAACCCAGACTCGGCTATGTATCAATTACATCTCAATATCCAGGCTAGCTGTTCAACATGAGCAAGTGGTATGAGAATCATTGGTCCCTGAGCAGGTAGCATCAGCAATACCCACTAGCTTGTTAAAGATGTAAAATCTCAGGCCTGATCTCAGGTCTACTGATTAAGAATCTGCATTTTAACAGCATATCCAGATCATTTGCATGCATATTAAAATGTAGGAGATGCCTCTGTAGAGCAGAGATCAGCAAATTTTTTCTTTAAAAGGTCGTTCATATTTTAGGCTTCACAGGACATATGTAGTCTGTTTTTTCAAATTCATTAAGCATATAAAAGCCATGCTTAGGTTGGGACATACAAAATCAGACCCTCTCTGGAGAGGGCTCATCCTTTAGTTTATGAGACCAATTTACTGTGGTGGAAACTAACATTCAGGACCTCAAATTTCTTACTCAGAAGGGAGAGTAGCAGGATGGAAATGAGAACACAGAATGAGCCTCTGCCTATATTATTTACAGCGTTATCTGTTTCTTTCAACATTGTGAATCCTCAGGGAGAATTTTTATTTTTGACTGTGCCTCAAAGAGAATGAAGACCTAATACTATTACAGCAATTGGTATCTTACTCAGTGCTTGCTACATGCCACACTGGACTAAACTTGCACAACATATGAGCACCTTTCATAATCTCTATATCAAAGTCACTGAGTTACTGTAACCATCCCTAATTTCATCTGAGTAAGCTGGGAATTAAATAGTTAGCTTGCTCAAGTCCCAAACTAACACATGTGAAAGCTAACCCTGTTGGACTGCAAGGTTCGTGTATCATCCCCTAATTTTTTTTATAATATTTTATAAGGGAATTAAAAACCAAGTAACATCATATTCCTTAACTTTAGATAAATATCAATGTCTCCTGTGGCACTCTTTTTTCAAGATTTATTTATTTATTTTAAAGGCAGAGTTTACAGACAGAGAGAGGGAAAGACAGGGGGAGAGACCTTCTGCCTACTACTCCTCCCCAAAAGTCTGCAACAACCAGAGCTGGTCCATCTGACGCCAGAAGTCAGGTTTTCCTCCCCCATGTGTGTACAGGGGCCCAAGAACTTGGGTCACCCTCCAGTGCTTTCACAGGCACATCAGCAGGAAACTAGATTGGAAGTGGAGAAGCTGGGAGTCACCGGTGCCCATATGGGATGCTCATGTCACAGGGGGCAGCCTTACCTGCAACACGACAATGCCAACGCCACCTGTGGCACTTCTTCTGTTTTTTTGTTCAAAAGATTTTTTTATTTATTTGAAATTCATAGTTACACAGAGGAGAGGAGAGGCAGAGAGAGAGAGGTCTTCCATTTGCTGGTTTACTCCCCAATTGGCTGCAATGGCTGGAGCTGCAGTGATCCGAAGCCAGGAGCCAGGAGCTTCTTCCAGGTCTTCCACATGGGTTCAGAGGCCAAAGAATTTGGGTCATCTTCTACTGTTTTCCCAGGCCATAACAGATAGCTGGATCAGAAGTGGAGTAGCCGGGACTCAAATTGGTGCTCATATGGGATGCCAGCACTGCAGCCGGTGGCTTTAACCGTTATGCCACAGCGCAGGCCCTGGCACTTCCTTCTTTCTGTTTTTTAGAAAATTTTTATTTAATAAATATAAATTTTGAAAGTACAACTTTTGGATTATAGCGGTTTTTCCCCCCATAACTACCCTCTCACCTGAAAACCATCAAATCTCCTATTCCCTCTCTCATCCCATTCTTCATTAAGATTCATTTTTAATTATCTTTATACAAAGAAGATCAACTTAGTATATGCTAAGTAAAGATTTCAACATATTGCACCCACACAGACACACAAAATATAAAGTATTATTTGAATACTAGTTTTACTGTTAATTCTCATAGTACAACACATTAAGGACAGAGATCCTACATGGGGAGTAAGTGCACAGTGAATCCTCTTGTTGATTTAACAATTGACACTCTTATATATGACATCAGTGATCACCCGAGGCTCTTGTCATGAGCTGCCAAGGCTATGGAATCCTCTTGAGTTCACAAACTCCCACCTTGTTTAGACAGGGCCATAATCAAAGTGGAAGTTCTCTCCTCCCTTCAGAGAAAAGTACCTCCTTCTTTGATGGCCCATTCTTTCCACTGGGATCTCACTCACAGAAATCTTTCATTCATGTAATTTTCTGCCACCTGGCACTTCTTAAAAATATAAACTTTTGACTTCTATCGCTGGGGATTCTTATTCACTAGATCTATATTGAGGCCTGGGTATCACTACTTTAACTGACTTTCATATGTGCTTCTGGTGCCCAGTAAAGCCTGATAAATATTATTTTAGCATAAAACTTTATATCTTCATCTCCAGTGTTGAAAAATTTGTAATTTTTGTAATTCTAAAGCACAAAGGAACATGTTTTGGTATATTCAAGGTTAGGTCACATTCTAATCCAGCTCTGCTGGGACCCTGAACTTACCCATTGGGAGTCTGAGGAAAAAGATATTGGATTCTGTTCCCTTGTCAGCAACTCACTGGATGTGGTCCTGTGATAGATGGATTATTTGGAACCACAGAGTCACCATCTGTTTCCCTCAGGCTTTGCTCATGGTAGGGACTCTCACCATGGTCTACCATCTGGACCACAGGGTACTACATGGACTAGCCAGTTGCTCTTGTGCTTTCTGAGTGGGTTATTTTCCCCAGCTCCAGAGCCACACAGTCTCATCTTCTATTCCTTTTCCAATAGTTCACAAATCTGGCTTCTGTAAATAAACACCCTCACTGACAGGCAGTGCCTTCATTTGTACATCTCCAGCAACTGATCTGAGCCATAGAAACTTCATAATCCATTGCTACCACTGAAGGACTTTCCAAAGTTTCCTCTGACTATTGCAAGTTACAGATGTTGACCTGTCTCCCTCTAACTCTGAGGTAGTACTCTCCATTTCTCTTTGTGGTCCAGTATCTTCTCCTGTGCAACATCATTGCCCAGAGGATGTTAACCTTCATTCTCATTCTCCTTCTCATGGCCCTTTCAAATGCCAGGGAGCCTGCAAACCACTGAGCTTTCAACCTTCATTCTCTGTTCCACAGCACCAAGCTGTTGGCTGTGAAATTTATAGAGCAGTTGGTTAAAACCCTTAAATCAATCTGGCTGTTTATAACTGGAGACTGCCTTGGCAGCAACATTCTTAAGCATCTTGCTTGGCTGGTATTTTTAATTAACACAGCTAAATGCCTTGTAGTATTAGTCCAGGGCAGCAGGACAAAATTAACAGAGAGACAAAGGCAAAGTGTTGACAAGGCTGAACACCAACTTGGGAGAGCTTGGTCTTAATCTTATTGCCAGGTTAAATGAAGTTGCCCTAAATCCTTTAAAATATTGCCCCTTTCGGACCCTGAACCTGAAGTTTCTAGTCTTCAGCAGCAAGGTTCTTTATACTGGTGTTCCAGTCTCTGAGGCTTTTGAAAGTGAGGAATTGGAGTTAATTAGTGGCCAATGCTTCACAATCAAAGATAGTCAATATTCAACACCTATTCACTCAACTGTAAATGACATCATTTTAGACCGACAAAGTATTATTATTACCTAACTTTTTCCATTCTCCAATCATCTCTGGAGGTAAATATTAACCCAGTTATTGTATGGGGAAACTGAATCTCAAAAGCTTTGGGTGGATTTTTCTACTGCCAAGCATATGTTAGATGAAGTAAGTATGAAATAAATACTAAAGGTGTAGTGAGCAAACAGTAAGATAAACATTTAACTACGATCTCCTCATTTCAAATGATCTGTAATGATATCATAATCACATTACATATGATTTAATGAAAAGCCTAACCAAAGAGTAAGTTAGTATTTGATGCTTGGAGATATTTCCAAGTCAAGGAAAGAAGACAATATTGACAGGACGCATACTATCAATCTATTGAAGATAGAACGTATATTTGCTTTGGGTGAATTTAAGTGTATACTAAAAGGACCATTGGGAATTGTAGCTTTTTGTTCTCTATTCATCAAGATTATCTTGGGTCATGATTCAAATGGCTTGAGAACATATATCAGTATTCTTTGTAAGCAATAAGAAAAAAAGAAACAAACAAGAGGCAAAATGCAGGCTGGGTGTGGGGCAGCTCCCTGTTTTAGCCAGTGCCTGAGTTACAAATGCAGTGAAAACTCCTACTGGTTTACCAGTTCCTACCAGCATCTTCTTACAGTTAATGTTTATTAAATGTTCTAGCATGAAGGTATAATTAGAAGGTAAAATTTTAGTTAATATACTTCAACTAGCTAAGTCACTTATGTAGTTATTTTTTTTTTCTTCCTGAACTGTTCTTATCAAGAGAAAGAGACAAATACCAAGATAATAAGCTGACAATTAGGATGGTTAAAGATAAAATAAGATGTTCTCAAGAAATTGGCTGTGTGCTGGATTTGGAACGCATATAGTCATCCTGCAGTTAAATGCACTGGGTGACTAAAGACAACCCTTTACAGTATGGTGTAGTTGCTCCCTCTTCTGGGTTAGATGGTGGCAGCTGTGGAGTGGGCAGGTACCTAGACGTTGCCACCTGGATACTGTCACTTAAACTGTCAGTGTTTCAGTTTGTCTGTAAAATTAAGACATAATCACTAATTTAAAAACATTGTTTTTTTTTTAAATTGACAGACAGAAGGTATGTATTTATTGTGCATAACATGATGTTTTGATGTATATATGCATTGTGAAATTGTTGAATCTAGCTAATTAGGCATGTGTTATTTCACATAGTTACCTTTTTTGTAGTGAGGACAGTGAACATCTACTCTCTTTGCATTTGACAAGAATGTAGTATATTATCATTAACTATAGTTATCATGCTGTACAATAGATTTCCTGAATTTGACATAGAGAATATTATTATTTTAAATAGGTAGAACTAAAACACAGAGTTTATATGTGTCTAATAATAATTTTTCATTCAAAAATATTTGCTAAGCACATACACCAGGAATTTCTCTCCTTTTATCTTCTATTTTTTATCTCCTCCTCTACCACTCTCCTTCATCATCTTCCTCCTCTCTTCTGATTCTCCTTTCTCTCCTTTCTTTCCTTCTATTCCTCTTTCTCCTCTTGCTTCAGACAAGAAAGAAGGCAAGACTTGGTCAAAGATCTGTGTGCCAAGTCCTAGTGTCATGTGACCTTGAGAAAAGTGGCATCTCCTTTTGTCTATCTCTGGCCTATCCTCTGTGAAACTCAGACTGTTACTGGAGATCAAATAATATGAGAAGATACTTCATAAGTTCAAAAGATTATATGAAGGCAAAGTGATGAGTATTAGCAATGATACTGCAACAACTAGTAGACAATTTCTAAGATCCTGTCATTCCTGACATCTTCAAAGTCAAGGTCAGCACATCTTCAGACAAAGGATGATGACTCAGGGAACCCAACAGTCTTAAAGAAATCAGGTAAACTGTCTGGTTTTGCCTTTAGTTACCCAGAAAATGAAAGCAGCCAGGCCATGATTCCAAAAATAAGACTTACAGATATTTTTAGTCTATATGGAGTATGACTATGAATTGATCTACCTGTGAATGAGGTACAGTATGAGAGGAGACAAACTGCTGAATATGAAAAGGTACATAAGCATTGCAATAGCAATTTGTCACATTCTATTAACTGAATTAGGTTATGTACTCTATCAGAAAAAGAAATTTAAACTGTCTGCTTTGAAAGGGCAAAGAATAAGTCAATTTAACTTGCCCTGTGAAACACTCAACTGTTCACTTGGCTACTGAATGAATCCTTACTGATGATGAACAGGAAGCAATTTGAAATTGCAAGAATAGAGATAGACCTACAAAACAGTGGTCAGAAAATCTTTGGTCATGATTCTAGCAGACAACATATATGTGAAAGCTATGGTGTTTTTATTTAAGTTAACAGCAATTAGTAAGTCTTGACTTTGTCACAGGCACATGACAAGACACTGGTGATATGCAGTGGTGATTGCAACTCTCAGAAATTTTTGAATGTTTTCATATCAGTTGTTTTTGTTGTAATGATGTATGAGGGCCCTTATGGGAGGATTGTGGAAGATAATTGAATTCTAAAAGATTTATTGGGCACAAAAAGAGAAATCCAAAAGACCCAGAAGAGTCCAGCAAACTCTAGTCTTTGTTAGGCTGGGGGTTCAGTGGAAAAATGCTTGCAGAAGCATTCCTGGGTGACAACAATTCATCCTTCAACTTCAACATCTGATTTTCATCATTTGTAATGATGTAGGAAATAGGTCCATTTTTACTGAATCACAAAAATCCTCTATTTGTGCTTGTTTACATGAAGGTATAGGGGGTTTAAGACCATTTTCAAACTAGTACTTACAAAATGCTGCTATGGAAAATGTTAATTATTAGTAAGTCAAAAAGAAAATGTTAAATGCAGAAATTACTTTGAAAATGCATCCAGGAATTGCAGAGTCCTATGACACTTAAATATGCCAATGCACATTGAGAATTTCTAAGAAAAATTAAAAATCTGCTATAATCATGAGAACAGGACTAGCTAGCCATGAGCCAATGCATTTAAGCCTGGAAACAGTGACTAGTGGCACAATCATCATGGGAAATAAAAGGACCAAAACAATCACAAACATTTTAGTGAGTTTTTGTGCATATTCTTAAAATTGGAAGCACAATACGATTGCCAAGGCTACCTTAAGCCTTTTAATACCCAGACAATGCTTTGTATCATAATTTCTCTCCATGCATCATGAATCAGACTTTGATAAGCTATGCTTATAAAATTATGTGATGTATCTGGTGACCAACAGGAGAATACTTGGGTTCAGTATGTGTATGCATATGTGTATTTATATGTGTAAGTGTATGTGTGTGAGTATATGAATTCTGTTTTCAGAAGACAGGTCAGCTATACAGTCCCTGCTATTGTGCGAGTGGCAAAGGCCACAAGAAACAGAATTTATTGAATCACAAATTGTTATTGGCATTAATAACTCTAACTATGGCTGCATTTGTTGTGTGAGTCAGGGATATTTCTGCTATTAACTTTTAGATAACAACAGCAGCTTTCCTAATGAAAAACAATGACTTAAAAACAAACAAACAAAAAAACAAATAATTTGATTCTACTGGGAAGTGAATAGTAGAAAGGCAAGGGATTCTCTCCAAGTTCCCACATTTCCTGCAGCATTATTTCTGAATGACTTTATTAGTTATGCTTCCGTAGCTGTGTGGGAAACACAAAAATTAGCATGAGTATCTTTTCCTCCTTTAGTCTTAAGGGCTATAGGGATTTGAACAATGCATTTGAAATGGTTGATTATAACATGGTGCTGGGTAAATTAACCTCCTAGTGTGTGATGCTTCAACTCAGAAATGGATCATATGCAAATCTAATAAACTGAAGAGTCTGGGCACTTTTTTTTTTTATACAGGAGGAAGGATTTGCCATTTCTCTTAGTAAGTTAGGAGAAATAGAAAATGCTCACACTCCCAGCCCAATAGGAGATTTTGCATACTGCAATGTTGGTTCTAAATGTGCACTTGCAAAATGGCATGTTGGCTTTTCAGACACACCAGTGTGATTGTGTGGATTATAAAGCCATTTATTTATGCACCCATTTGTATACAGTCTTCATCACTACAGCATCTGGGAGTCTGACATTACTTAAAAAACACAATTAAATTTGAATACCTCATATGGGAACCTTATTATAAACTTGTTATTTCCCTTTCCTTAATTTCATCCCATTACTCCTAATTATAGTTTTCTATCATAAACAGTTCTTCAATTATTTTTTCTCTGGGGGAATTTACAACCATAAATGAAAGCATTTTTTTTTTCTTCTTTCCATCCCTATTTATTTCCTGAACAATGGCAATGGGGTCCAAGCAGTTCATATTGCTTTCTATTTCTAGAACATTCCCATTAGAGAGACTCCTTAAAAAAAACCAAAGGTCTTGTCCAGATGGATATAATTTATATATACTGAAATGCAGGGGAGAAAATGAATAAGTGTTGCAATTAGCTTGGATTTTAATTTTTACTACAGTCCAGGTAGAATTGCTCATTGTCTCTAAGACCTTTCTTCATCATCTGTAAAATATGTATTAAAAATATATTCTATTCATTTAACACAGATGCTTTGAGGTAATAACCTGGAAACCTATCTATAAGCCCCAGAGTCTTATTTATATGTTAGGAAAGAGTACTGCACAGCAGATGTTTGTGGAACTCTTTCTATGTGCCAGGCACTCTCCTCTCAACCACTTTGAGCTATCATTTTAATTCCCATTTACAAATGAGGAAAATACCACCTACAACGATAACATTATCTGTCCAAGGTAACAACAGACACTAGGAAGTTGCAGAGTTGGAAATCCACTTTCAGAAATAGATCAACCGGACAGAGATCAAGAAAACATCAGATTTAATCGACACTATAGCCCAAATGGATCTAACAGATATCTACAGAACTTTTCATTCTACACTTAAAGAATACACATTCTTCCCAGCAGTGGATGGAACCTACTCTAGGATTCACCACATACTAGGCCATAAAGCAAGTCTCAGCAAATTCAAAAGAATTGGAATCATACCATGCAGCTTCTCAGACCACAGTGGAAGGAAGCTGGAAATTCGCAACTCAGGAATCCCTAAAGCATATGCAAACACATGGAGATTGAAGAACATGCTCCTGAATGAACACTGGGTCATAGAAGAAATCAAAAGAGAAATCAAAAACTTTCTGGAAGTAAATGAGGATAACAACACAACATATCAAAACTTATGGGATACAGCAAAAGCAGTGTTAAGAGGAAAGTTTATAGCAATAGGTGCCTACATCAAGAAATTGTAAAGGCACCAAATAAATGAGCTTTCAATGCATCTCAAGGATCTAGAAAAACTGCAGCAAACCAGACCCAAAACTAGTAGGAGAAGAGAAATAATTACAATTAGAGAAGAAATAAACAGAATTGAATCCAAAAATTATATTACAAAAGATTAACCAAATGAAGAGCTGGTTTTTTTGAAAAAATTAACAAAATTGACACCCCATTGGCCCAACTAACTAAAGAAAAGAACCAAATCAATAAAATCAGAGATGAGAAAGGACAACAGACACCACAGAAATAAAAAGAGTCATCAGAAATTACTACAAAGAGTTGTATGCCAGCAAACAGGGAAATCTATCAGAAATGGATAGATTCCTGGACACATGCAACCTTTCTAAATTGAACCATGAAGACAGAAAACCTAAACAGAACAATAACTGAGACAAATTGAATCAGTAATAAAGTCCCTCCCAACAAAAAAAAGCCCAGGACCAGATGGATTCACTGCTGCATTCTACCAGACATTTAAAGAAGAACTAACTCCAATTCTTCTCAAACTATTCAGAACAATCAAAAAAGAGGGAATCCTCCCAAATTCTTTCTATGATGCCAGCATCACCTTAATCCCTAAGCCGGAAAAAGATGCAACATTGAAAGATAATTACAGAGCAATAAACCTGATGAACATAGACACAAAAACCTCAACAAAATTCTGGCCAATAGAATGCAACAACACATCAGAAAGATCATCCACCGAGACTCATCCCTGCAGGGATGGTTCAATGTTTGCAGATTAATCAATGTGATACACCACATTAACAGACTGCAGAAGAAAAACCATATGATTATCTCAATAGATGCCGAGAAAGCATTTGATAAAATACAACACCCTTTCATGATGAAAACTCTAAGCAAATTGGGTATAGAAGGAACATTCCTGAATACAATCAAAGCAATTTATGAAAAAACCATTGCCAGCAACCTGTTGAATGGGGAAAAGTTGGAAGCATTTCCACTGAGATCTGGTACCAGACAGGGATGTCCACTCTCACCATTGCTACTCAATATAGTTCTGGGAGTTTTAGCCAGAGCTATCAGGCAATAAAAAGAAATTAAAGGATACAAATTGGGAAGGAAGAAGTCAAAATATCCCTCTTTGCAGATGATATGATTCTTTATTAGGGGATCCAAAGAACTCTACTAAGAGACTATTGGAACTCATAGAAGAGTTTGGCAAAGTAGCAGGGTATAAAATGCATGCACAAAAATCAACAGCCTTTGAATACACAGGCAATGCCACAGCTGAGGAAGAATTTCTAAGATTAATCCCATTCACAATAGCCACAAAAACAATCAAATACCTTGGAATAAACTTAACCAAGGATGTTAAAGATCTCTGTGATGAAAATTACAAAATCTTAAAGAAAGAAATAGAATAGGATACCAAAAAATGGAAAAATCTTCCATACTCATGGATTGAAAGAATCAATATCATCAAAATGTTCATTCTCCCAAAAGCAATTTATAGATTCAATGCAATACCAATCAAAATACCAAAGACATTCTTCTCAGATCTGGAAAAAATGATGCTGAAATTCATTTGGAGGCACAGGAGGCCTCAAATAGCTAAAGCAATCTTGTACAACAAAAACAAAGCCAGAGGAATCACAATACCAGATTTCAGGACACACTACAGGGCAGTTGTAATCAAAACAGCATGGTGCAGGTACAGAAAACAGATGGATGGTCCAATGGAACAGAATAGAAACTCCAGAAATCAATCCAAACATCTAAAGCCAACTTATATTTGATCAAGGATCTGAAACCAATTCCAGGAGCAAGGACAATCTATTCAACAAATGGTGCTGGGAAAACTGGATGACGCAAGACCCCTACCTTACACCTTACACAAAAATACACTCAACATGGGTTAAAGATCTAAATCTATGATCCGGCACCATCAAATTATTGGAGATTATTGGAGAAACCCTGCAAGATATATGCACAGGCACAGACTTCTTGGAAAAGACCCCAGAGGCACAGGCAGTCGATGCCAAAATTAACAACTGGGATTACATCAAATTGAGAAGTTTCTGTATGGCAAAAGAAACAAGCAGGAAAGTGAAAAGGCAGCCAACAGAATGGGAAAAAATATTTGCAAACTATGCAACAGATAAAGGATTAATAACCAGAATCTACAAATAGATCAAGAAACACCACAACAACAAAACAAACAACCCACTTAAGATTTGGGCCAAGGACCTGAATAGACATTTTACAAAAGAGGAATCTGAACACAGATTTTTCTGATTCTGTAATCTAGCTCCTAATGGCATAACTGGTTGAAAATATCTACCATCTGTATCTACAAGGCACTGCCTCATAGAGAGTCTGAAAGGTTGTCACAGTAGGAATATCATCTATACTTAAGTGACAAAAGTGATGCTGAACTGAACTTTGGAGACTGGGCTAGTTTGGGACCATTGGATTGATGTCAATGAAATGAACAGGCATCAATTTTGGGGAAGAATCAGTGTTTTGTAACTGAGTCAATGCTGCTGAAATATAGATTGTGAAAATGAATTAGCTGAGAATTTAGGCAGGCTTCCCTTATTACACAGAGCTCTGAATAACAAATGAGGCATATTGGATATTCTTTTGGAGGATTACAAAACCATGAATTCATTTTTTAATTAATCTTTGAATAATAATTCAAGAAGAATATTAGGAGATGGAAAAGAGGATAGAATAAGGGAAATAAGAAGGGCAACAAAATGAAGAAGAACAGATGGAAGAACAGGATGAGGAAAAAGAAAAGAAGGGATACAGGAGGCTAGTGGAAGAGAAAGAGTGCCACATGACTATTATTACAGCAATAGAAACAAAACAAAACCTCGCATCCATGGGTTTGTTCTGATAGAGAATGGAGGCTCCATATGGTCTGCACTCCTGTGTCCCATCTGCCACCTCAGACACTCACACACACATTCACAGACCCAGGTAAGACTATGCCCATCACTTGCATTCCTAAACCCTGTGCTGCTTGGTTTTGAACCAAGGATGGAGTCTGAGGTTATATGGCCCTCAAGTTTGAAAAGTCACTGGGCATCTATACTAGGTAACAGAAGTCCCTGACATCTACACTAAAGGAAGTTCATCTTTTGTGAGCAAAGAAAACAGAGAGGTTATTTTCAGACATTCAGAGAAGAGAGGATTTGGAGAGGGAATTTTCTGAGGGGAGGTAAATGCAGGCTTCAACCTCATGGTGAGGAGCTGCAGTGTGGAGTGTTAACTGACAAGTTTGGTTTCCTGGACGTCTGGTATTCAATTTTAAGGTGTTTTTGAAATTTCTATAATTCTGTAGTTCTGTAAATTTTATAATCCTACTTTGATTTATTATTTATTTACCTTTCTTTGACAATTTAGGTGGCTAAGATTTAGAAAATGTAGTTTGGAAGAGGAGCAATGAACTGATTTGGGGGCATAGCAGACCAGAGAGAAGTAGAGCCACTCAATCATAAAAGGGTAGCATGGATAAAGAACTGAACTTTCAGAAAGCCAGAACAAATCTGAAGCAGTGAAAAAAAAAAAAAAAAAAGGAAGAAAACAAAACAGCACCCTCCTCCAAATCAGGAATTCTTAAAATTCTGAAAAAGTGTTGGACTTCTCACACTTTTGTGATTAAGGTCTAGTGTTCTGTTATTTAGAAACTAAAGCAGAATATCTCAGAATGCTACGTGATTTGCTGATCTTAGACAATGGAAATAATACTAATGAATATCTACAGTGTTCCCTGTTCATTGCTGCATTCTTTGTTCTTCTTCTTGAAATAAGAATTTAAGTAGCTTCCTTGAGCACCAAACATCTCCTAACTGCTGACTCTGGACTAATGCTCTTCCTCAAAATATCATGAACAAGCATCTACCCCTTGGTCAAAGGATAGGCAAGGCCCGAGGCTTCTGGCTAAAGGAAGAAAACATTTTTTTCATTTATTAATGTAAATTTTTCTGACCTGAAATTATTCAAATTTTATCTTTTATTGATTTTTTTTAACAGGCAGAGTAGACAGTGAGAGAGAGAGACAGAGAAAGGTCTTCCTTTTTCGTTGGTTCACCCTCCAATGGCCGCTGCAGCTGGCACACTGCGGCCGGCCAACCGCACTAATCCGAAGCTAGGAGCCAGGTACTTATCCTGGTCTCCCATGCAGGTGCAGGGCCCAGGCACTTGGGCCATCCTCCACTGCACTCCTGGGCCACAGCAGAGAGCTGGACAGGAAGAGGAGCAAGCGGGACAGAATCTGGCGCCCTGACCGGGACTAGAACCCTGTGTGCCGGTGCTGCAGGTGGAGGATTAGCATATTGAACTGTGGCGCCAGCCTCTTTTGTTGATTTTTATATGCTATTTGGACAGTTTTTGTTGGAAATTATCTTCCTGATGAAGATAATTCAATATCCCTAATCAATGAGCCATTTTTTCATGAGCACGTGAAATATTTTATGGTTTGGATGCACTAACATAAAATCCTCACTGGTCAACAAAGCATGCAGGAAAATTTATTTACCTGGGTCTTTTAGGCCAAAAGACCATCACTAAAATGTGTCATACACTAGATGCTTAGCCCATATAGCAAAAATCTCATATAAAACACAATATTTACAAGCTGATTTATACCTTTTCCATGCACTGTAGCTAGTCTTCACATTCTTATGAAAGGTTTAATTACTTGGTAAGTGCAGGGCTTAGTCACTGGGATTCATAGCAATTATAACTAATTTGCTTTTCAGGAGTGCTCTTTCATCCTTACAGTTTTCTGAAGATAAATCATCTGACCTCAGGGGCTTCCTGAGAAGATTAGTCCACAAGAAGTATGATTTTGAAACAGCACAGTCTCAGCCAATGCTGTCACAAGAGCTGTTTGAGTTTACCAGTGGGGAACAGAGATCCTACATGCAAGGGGCTTTGCTCAAAGTGGTAACGGTTATCTAACACATAGAGTAGGAAATTGCGTCTCCCAACTCCCAAGCTGGTGATGTTTCCACTACAACATTCTGCTCCATTAATAAACTGAGTAAGCCAGGATGCTTGGACAACATGTGCTTAGTTATTTTCTATATTTATGTGGAGATCAATCTTCCCTCTTTCAACTATTCCCTTAAATGGTTGGTTTATCCTCGCTTTTGTCTTTGTCATATAATAATTTACATCAGAATTATAGGACAGTTCCTTCAAGAGGTTCAAGAAAATGTGCATCATGAAAAAATGCATGCATATCAACAATGTTTCTGCAACAAAGTAAACATCATTTATTTTAAAATACTTATTTGTATATTTGAAAAACAGAGATACGGAGATGTTCCAGTACTAATTTTAATCAAGTTCCTGCCACAACCAGGGCTGGGCCAGGAGCTGAGAACTCAATGTAAGTCTTCCACAAGGGTTTCCGGGACCTAATTGCTTGAGTAATCAACTGTTGCCTTTCAAGATGAGTATTAACAGGAAGCTGGGATTTTGGAGGTAAGTTGGGAATTAGGTCTAGGCACCCTGGTTTGGGGTTTGAGTATCCCACAAGGAATCTTAATTGTTTTACCAAATACCCCAATCTTATACTTCATTTGTCCACAAATTCTTTGAGGCCCTCATGTTTGCACTTTAAATTTATTTACATTCTTGTTCAAGGTCTTCTAGGAGCCACACAATATCTAGACAGCAAATTTTCCTAACTTCATTCTGATATTCAGAGTTTCTATCATCTAGTAAACCAAGAATATAACTTTATTTCCCCTTCTTTAAAAAATAACATTTTTTACCAGGGGGTACTTAGTAATAGAAACTCTACATATTGATTCTTGTAGACCCGTTGCAACAGGAAATATTATTTTCACTTTTAAAAACACTGTACTGCCTTTAAAGTTAAGTATCTGGCCCAAAGTTACTCACTGAGCATCAGAGGTGGGATTCAGACTTAGGTATGTCAAACTAGGTTAATGACTTCTCATTTGGCTGTGTTCCTTGTCATCAGCCTGGCCCACCTCTTCAGTGTGGTCAGCATCTGTACCTCTCCCTGCACATTTGGCTTGTTTTTACATTTAAGCTTCTGCATTTTGTTGGTCACATGTATATCCAGATCATACTATAGCAAATTATCTGTAACTTAATGCTTAAACAATAAATTTAATATTTCACTCTGCTGAAAGTCAGAAGTCCAAAAATGAATCTGCAAAGAATAAAAATCAAGATGTCAGCACGGCTGCTTCCTTCTGGAGGCTCTGGGAGAGAAACGGTTCCCTGTCTCCATCCTTCTAGCTTCCTGCATTCCTTGGTTTGTGCCTACTTCTCTCTTTTATAATACTGCTTAAAAATATATTGGGTCCACCTCGATATTACAGCATGCTCTTCCCATTGCAAGATCCTGATAAACAACCACAAAATCTGCTTTATCATGGAAAACAGTACATTCACAGGTTCTAGGGATTACGACATAAACATATCTCTGACCTTAATTCTGCCTATGAGAAAGATCAGTTACAGTGTCATCTTTACTCTCAGTCACCAGGCTATTCCATCCTGTATCTTATTGCATATATCTTCTTAGTTTTGAAAAAAATTGCTTTTCACTCGGTTATATGATTTTGGAAATTGAACTTCATTTGTTAAGCACTCAGATTGTCTCAGCTAAAACTTTATAGAGTATCTATTCTAGGGAAGACAAGCTTCACCTAAAATGTTACATTCACACAGCTGAGAGAAGCAGTTCAAGGTTCTGAGTTAGGAAGGATTTGGACGCTCCATAGGGTTTCAAAACAGAGCTGTAATCAAGTAGAATCTTTGCCATGAGGGAAAGAAGGGAAGGTAGAGGCTTCAGAGTCATGCTGGCCGCTTTTGCTCTTCTCTCCTGTATATCTCATCTTGAAGATGAGAAAAGGCAGTTGGAAAAAAAGGGCATCTAACTTTTACAGAAGGCCTACTAAGTATGTGGTACTTATCTAGTGAATCATTTGACTTAATTTCTTTGATTCTCATAATGACCTTATAAATAGATATCAGAAGTGGAAATTATGGTTCCCAGAGTTTAAGAAACATGTTCAAATGTGCAGTGAAAGATCTTAGCATGAAAATCAAGAGCTACCTAGTGGAAAATTCTGCTCATTACAATAAACTGGGGATTGAATAACTTACATAAGGCAATGTGAATCCAGAAATAGGGCTGGGATTAGTAACTGCGCTTCCTTCCAAATTCTAGGACACATAAGTGGGCATATGGCTACACTACTGAACATTTAAAATTGGGACTTTCATAAGAAATGCATGGTGTGTAGTTACTGTAATCAAAATTCACTGGCTACAGAGCCACATTTTTGTTTTTTGTTTGACTGAATACAGTGACCATAGGACTATAACTGAATAATTTTTCAGCTTTGAGATTGACCTTTCTTTTCCTTAAGCCAGTGTCTTTGTCTTTGGTTTTCTTTAACATTTTCCTGTTAATCAGACTTATTTCCCTCTTCTGTCCTTGTGTTCTCTAATCTGAGCTGATTAACACACTTTAGAAACTGCAATTCTGACACAGATGTCAGGGACCAGCTACTAAAATTCTCTAAGACTCCCATGATGAGGAAAACATTGACTTCAAGTGTTTCCTAAGGTGCCACTCATTGATGAAACTGCCTATAATCAGGCCAACATTAATTATAAGCAAGGAATCATGCCACTGCCCTTCTTAAGATCTTCAGTTGTGCCCCAACTCTTTCTTGGAATAGCCACACCCCTTTACTTGACCACAAAGTCTTCTTTGAATGTTGCTGCGCCACTACTCTTCTCTCCTACTATTCTCTCATGCCTCCCTCCATTACTAATCAGTCTCCTTGTTTCTGCCTGCAAGATTCCTCACTATTCTTTTTTTTTCCTCTTTTTAAACTTTTATTTAATAAATATAAATTTCCAAAGTACAACTTTTGGATTGTAGCAGATTTTTCCTCCCATATCTACCCTCCCACCTGCAACCATCCCATCTCTCACTCCCTCTCCCATCCCATTCTGCATCAAGATTCATTTTCAATTATTTTTATATACAGAAGGTCAATTTAGTACATACTAAAAAAGATTTCAACAGTTTGCACCCACTCAGAAACACAAAGTATAAAGTACTGTTTGAGTACTAGATTCCTCACTATTCTTCATACTCTTGTCTGACTCAGTTTTTTGCCATGCTCTGAATCCTAACCCTTGGGTTGGACTTCCTGAAAAATGCTCACATAGCTGTTTTGGTGGTGTTTTAAAATGCAAAACTGACCATGTTGTTCTATACAAATCCCCAGTGGTTTCTTATTATTCAGTGATTCTGAAAGTTAGATGATACCTAGTTTGTTCAGATGTAGCTCCAAGACTCACTATTCACATTATCCATCAGCCAGGATTCCAAAGCTCTGAGATGAGGCCAATGATAATTATTTCCAAAATTCCCTAGGCCATTCCAATGATCAGGCAGGTGCATGGGGTATACACAGTCCACTACCAGCACATGTACAGTATACCGAGTACATTACCAGTGCATATACAAGCCCGTGGTGTGGTCCCATCTAGATTCATATTTTATCACAACCTAACCACCACCCCACTATACCACCCAACATCCAGCACTGCTCGATTTTGGCCACTCTGACTTACTGGTCCTTCCCTTTACTTCCATGCTGTTTGCTTCCTTCTCTACTGATAAAAAAGCAAAGGGTGGTAAATCCAGCTTAGTCATTATGTTCTTGATGAATTTTCTACTATCCACTTAGAGTGAATTAAGTGTTCCCTTTGCTAAATCACTCCTGGTTATATATGTTGCTGATTTCACACAAAATGGTCCAATTATAAGACACGTGATTTTTTGTGAATTAAATAATAAGGTGTTTGTGTCTTACTCAAGCCTAACATTATACTAGCTTTATTTATGTGTAACTTACAGAAGGTCTTTTCTCTTATAGGATGATATATGATCCTTTCAACAGCTCTATGAAGTAGGTAAGCAAAACATCACCAGTTTTTAATTTTTTTTCTTTCTCAAAGATATATTTTATTTATTTGGAAGGCAAAGTGACAAAGACAAGGGATAGATAGAGAGAAAAATAGATATCCCATCTGCTGGTTCACTCCCCAGTTGGCTGCAAACAGCTGGGGTTAGGTTAGGCTGAAGCCAGGAGCCTGGAACCCCATTTCAGTTTCCCACATGAGTAGCATGGTCTTGAATCCTTGGGCAATCTTCCACTACTTTCCCAGGCATATTAGCTGGGAGCCAGATCAGAAGTGGAGCAACAAGGACTCAAATGGGGACTTGATATGGGATATTGATACCACAGGCAGCAGCTTAACATGCTGGGCCAAAATGCTAGCCTGTACCTTTCTTTTAGAGATGTGATAAATATTTTGGATAGAAGAGCTTTCTCTGTATCACATGGGAAGTCACATGAATTCAACAATTTCACCTAAATGATGTGCCAAATGTGATATAATATTAATATATAATATAATATAAAAACATCTCAAGATGTACCTCTTACTCTGTATCATATTTCACATGAATGGGGGGTCTTATGCTAAATATAATATACAGCTTATTCTGCCTCTATTTAGTAATGTAATAAAATTTCTTGTAAAAGTCATAATTATATTTTTATTAGAAATTATATGCATTTAAAGGAAACATCAAACTAGTCTGTTAATTGGAAACTAAAATAAGAAAACAGATGTATAAACCATCGAATTTCCAGTGATTGCTTTTTCTTAGTTTGATTCTAAAAGATAAGGCTGTCCTAATTTCTATTTTGGTAAGTAGGTTTTCAGCAGGATTCCCCTGAGGCCCAGCAAGCTCAGACAGACACAAGAGCAGCTGCGTTCAGGAAAGTGTTAGACACCAAGGAATTGATCTAAGTTCCTTTTTCACAGCCATTCTTCAGTTTATTCAACAACTTCTGGAGACCTAATCCAT
The DNA here is from genome assembly GCF_964237555.1 of Oryctolagus cuniculus. NCBI lineage: Eukaryota > Metazoa > Chordata > Mammalia > Lagomorpha > Leporidae > Oryctolagus > Oryctolagus cuniculus. The sequence continues at coordinate 44,428,921 of NC_091432.1, forward strand.
TAATAAAATGTCATGATTTCATTTTATTTGTTCTGACTGGTACTTTCAAAATCATAAGTGAGGTCAGGAGTAATTCTTTAGCTGGTGTGATAAAGATTCCATCTGATAGGACTTTCTTAGTTCAAATAAAAAGATAGAGAGTTCCACTTTGAAAAGAATATAGAAATTTCTAGCACAGGGAAAACCTAGATGGGACTCAAGCACATAAAGAATTGATTTTAGGCATAGGTAGCACTTCATAAATGTGGATAAAGAAAACATATTCACACTGATGCTTTTCTGTCAAGCCAAAAACTAGAAACCCTGAACTTTATCGTAAAATGATCCCTGATCAAGGGATTCATTGAAATGCTTTATTTCATGTATCAGTTAGGATTCTTTTGTCTGCATCAGTAAAAACTGTATTTGAAAACAATTAAAAGCAATTAAAATTTATCATTTACATAAATGGAATACCAAAAATAGTATGGACTTCAAAATAGTCTTATCAGTGGCTCAACAGGAGAATTAATACAGGCTGCATGGCAAGATGGCCACATATCCTGTATTTCTGGAGAGAACAACATACAAGTGAGGGAGTGAATTTAATCTTTCTGCATCTATCTCTAACTGGGAAGACTTTCCATTGTGTAGGCCCTAGTCAACGTGAGTTAAAGAACATCCTTCTGCATAGGCCAATCACTGGAAAGGTTGTATTGGGTAATGGGAGTTAATCTCAATGGTAATCAGATGCTGTGTCTCAGTGGGTTTTTCTCTGCATCGGAGTAGCGTAAGATTGTACTCAGAGCAAAATGGAGCACATTCATGAAAAACTGCTTCTAGACCAGATCTACAAGCAAAACAAGGATAAAGCAGGGAATCCAAATGCATGAACTTCAGAAGTCATGATAGACCATTGTAATATTTTGGTATCTGCGAAAAAGTAGTTATTGTCCACAAGTTCACCTTATCCCTGGGTGAAGCATGCCCCTTTGTTAACTGCAATATTTAAGGGCATTTTTGTGTCCTAGAGCATAAGAAGCTAGAAATGTTTAACTTTCTTTTGGGTGAATGCTTCACTTATTTCAAACCATTAGATCTATAGGGGGTGAGAAGCAGCATGAAAATTTCTATTCCTTTAATTTGATCAGTTCTGTGTTTTTGTATGAAGTCCCATTTATTTGTAGAAAACAAAAAGTTCTTAGTTCAGCTGTAGAAAAAGATATTTTTGAGTCCGGCTAATACAGGCATAATACATTCCTTTTGGTACCACCAAGGAGAGCAATTTGATAATTAGTCTCTCAAACCACTCCCTCGCCAAATAAACAATGATTAAAAAAAAAAAAAAAGATCTGAATTTACTCATGGTCTGTAATGAAACATGGTTTGAATTGAGACTGCGTATACTGGTGAGAAAATTAGTGGGTGCTGATGTGGGGAAAATACAATCAGGGAAAATAATAGCCAGAATGGGAGGGCTGACACCTCAGATAACTCACTCTCTGCTGAGTAATATTGGCCACATAAATAAAGAAAACTTTTCACGAGCCATCTGGATACACACATCACATCTCCAAATCATGTCAAGTTAATGAACCTTATGACATGTATTTTTAACTCCTTAACAACTTACTTAGACCTAGCCAGGAGTCAACATCTCAAATCTGAATTCAGCTGTACCTTCTCAAATTTTCATTACTTTGGGATGAAGATCTCCTTTTTCTCTCAGCTTAAAAGCATTAAGTAATATGCAGTAATTATCATTACTGTAGAATATTTTAATAGAAAATTTAAGGTGAGAATTTTAAACAAATGAGAACTTCTGTTCTAAAATGATAGGTGTGATCATTTAAAGGAATGTGATAAATTAACATTTGACTATTAAGTCAGTAATCAATCCTGGGAAATAATAAAATCTTTATTCTCATTCTTAAGACTCTTCTGAAGCCACTATTTTCAACTTACCAACTATCAAGTGCAGTGAAAAAGGTGATGCCACATTACCACATCCTTGAATGTACAGTTATATCAAGATGAATAAAAATTTTATATAGTTCCAGTTACATTGGAAGAAAACCCAAAATAATATGTTAAAAGCCATGTACATGGCACTGAGGGTACACTAGCTATTTCCCCTTTGTTTCCAGGAATTTATGGATTTTCTTAAAGAAATTAATTTTTCTTTCTAATTAGACTTATTTCAGATCTTGGCATTTTGGTTGAATTGGTTGCATAGTTTTATTATCTGAAAAGAATTGGACCAATCTTCAAAGAAGATTTTTATAGGAGGTGATATGATCAGTGAGACTTCTTTTACAGGATAAAATTATCCCATCTTTGAGAAAGAAAAAAAATTAAAAACTGGTGATGTTTTGCTTACCTACTTCATAGAGCTGTTGAAAGGATCATGTATCATCCTGTAAGAGAAAAGACCTTCTGTAAGTTACACATAAATAAAGCTAGTATAATGTTAGGTTTGAGTAAGACACAAACACCAACTAAAGAATTACTCCTGACCTCACTTATGATTTTGAAAGTACCAGTCAGAACAAATAAAATGAAATCATGACATTTTATTAATGGATTAGGTCTCCAGAAGTTGTTGAATAAACTGAAGAATGGCTGTGAAAAAGGAACTTAGATCAATTCCTTGGTGTCTAACACTTTCCTGAACGCAGCTGCTCTTGTGTCTGTCTGAGCTTGCTGGGCCTCAGGGGAACCCTGCTGAAAACCTACTTTACATGGATATAATTTCTAATATAACAAACAGAAAAGAGCTTGTAGAAGATTCCATAATGTTCTACATCAGGGCCTTAAATTCCAGTGAACACTACTTCAGAGGCTTGGAGAATAGTGTGCAAGGAGTAAATCAGAAACAGCTTGCTGAGTGAGGAGAGTTTTCACTGCTTCAACATAACAACAGTTGTAGAAGAGTAACCTTTCTAAGAGGTTATTTGAATTTCCACTTGAGTATCTAATGGTCATGTCAAATTGAGCCTACACAAATTTAAGCCCTTGGTTTACCCCATCTTCAAATGGTTTCTTCTAAAATATTCATTTGGATAAATGGGACTACTGCTATAGTCCCAAATTCAGGAGTGGCTTTGTTTTGTCTACTTTCTCATACCTGACTTCCAGTTCATTGTGGAATGCTACCACTGCTCATCACTTTCCTGATCAGCACCCTAATCCACCACCTCCTATCAGATGGATTATGACAAATCCTGAATCAATTCTTCTAAATCATTACTCTTTTTTTTATTTAGTAAATATAAAATTTCCAAAGTACAATTAATGGATTACAATGGCTCCCCCCCCCCCATAATTTCCCTCCCACTCACACCCCTCCCATCTCCCGCTCCCTCTCCCATTCCATTCACATCAAGATTCATTTTCAATTATCTTTATATACAGAAGATCAACTTAGTATATATTAAGTAAAGATTTCATCAGTTTGCACCCACACAGAAACACAAAGTGTAAAATACTGTTTGAGTACTAGTTATAGCATTACTTCACATTGGACAACACACTAAGGACAGATCCCACATGAGAAGTAAGTACACAGTGACTCCTGTTGTTGACTTAACAGTTTGACACTCTTGTTTATGGCATCAGTAATCTCCCTAGGCTCTAGTCATGAGTTTCCAAGGCTATGGAAACCTTTTGAGTTCACCGACTTCGATCTTATACCAACAAGGTCATAGTCAAAGTGGAAGTTCTTTCTTCCCTTCAGAGAAAGGTACCTCCTTTTTTAATGGAGCTCCGTTCTTTCTACTGGGATCTCACTTGCAGAGATCTTTCATTTAGTTTTCTTTTTTTTTTTCCCCCCCGGGTGTCTTGGCTTTCCATGCCAAAATACTCTTATGGGCTCTTCAGCCATTTCCAAATACCTTAAGGGATGATTCTGAGGACAGAGTGCTGTCTAGGACCTCTGCCATTCTATGAGTCTGCTGTGTATTCCGCTTCCCATGTTGGATCGTTCTCTCCCTTTTTGATTCTATCAGTTAGTATTAGCAGACACTAGTCTTGTTTGTGTGATCCCTTTGACTCTTAGACCTATCAGTGTGATCAACTGTGAACTGAAATTGATCACTTGGACTAGTGAGATGGCATTGGTACATGCCACCTTGATGGGATTGTATTGGGATCCCCTGGCACAGTTCTAACTCCACCATTTGGGGCAAGTCCTATTGAGCATGTCCCAAATTGTACATCTCCTCCCTCTCTTATTCCCACTCTTATATTTAACAGGAATCACTTTTCAGTTAAAATTTAAACACCTAAGAATAATTGTGTGTTAATTACACAGTTCAACCAATAGTACTAGAACAAAACAAAGAAAAAATACTAAAATGGATAAAGCATTACATTGTACATCAACAGTCAGGACAAGAGCTGATCAAGTCACTGTTTCTCATAGTGTCCATTTCACTTCAACAGGTTTCCCCTTTGGTGCTTAGTTAGTTGTCACCGATCAGGGAGAACATATGATATTTGTCCCTTTGGGACTGGCTTAATTCACTCAGCATAATGTTTTCCAGATTCCTCCATCTTGTTGCAAATGACCGGATTTCGTTGTTTTTGACTGCTGTATAGTGTTCTATAGAGTACATGTCCTATAATTTCTTTATCCAGTCTACTGTTGATGGGCATTTAGGTTGATTTCAGGTCTTAGCTCTAAATCATTACTCTTGACACCTAGAATCAATTCTCCAAATAACATTTAATGTGATTTTTTGAAAATGACTGTAGAATAAAGATCATTCCTCTAATCAGAACCATAGTCTGGTAGAATGACCAGAAAGTGATCCAGAGTTCTTAGAGGAATCTGCATCAACTAGTTCATTTCCTTTCTATAAAAGCCTATCACTGAAAATAGATTTTTGTAAAAATTAAGTGTGGGAATGCAATGGGGGAGGGGTGGTATGTGGGTGGGAGGGAGGATTGGCGTGAAAGTGTCACTATGCTCCTAAATCTGTGTATATGAATTATATTACACATGTATAACTTAAATAAAATTAAAAAATAAAATACTTATAATAAAATACAACTTAAAAAACAAATCTGGCACTGCAAAAGATAAAAAAAATCTATCATCACCATTTCTTCCACTTATTCCCTCTTGTTCTGCAACAGCAGGTTTATTGCAGTTCCTTAAATACAAAGACTCTTGCCTAGGGTCTTTGCCCTGTCCAATCCTTCTGACTGTAAGATTCTGATCTTTGTTCAGATTATTCTTCTGCCTATTTTCTCTTAATAAAAGCGGTCAAGTTAGGCAGTCATTTAAGAAAGCTAAAAAATAATGTGAAAACTTTCACTCTGGCCAAGATGATGTAACAGAATTTATGTTCCCCCTGAAACAACTTAGAAACTAGATATACAACATGTAAATTTGGCTCCCAAATCCTTGTATAATAAGTAACAAAAGATGTAAAATAAAGGAGGAAAATCCCGTTATTTTCATAGTCTAATGCTTAGTGATAGCTCATAAATTGAAGTTTAGGGAAGGGGAATTTAGGCACAGTCTGCCCTGCTCAGTGACCTAAGAAGATGAAACTAAGACTCGTTGAAAACCATAGGAGTATGAATTCATAGAACAGAATAGGTCAGAGGATAGACCTACACGGAAGGAACTCAAGAAATATCTGAAGGCTACACCTTAAGAATTTAGTTAAACATTGTGTATTACATCTGCAAAAAACTACCCAAGGTAAGAGAAAGAATGCTCTAAAAAGATTAGAAGGAACAATGTCAATATTTCATAATAAAGCAAGAAGAGAACATGTTTCCAGCAGGAACAAATATGTAGTAATTCATAGGACATTAGACTACTAACAAATGACTTGCTGTAGTAGGAGGAAAAATTAAATCTAGACTTAACACTACTTGGATTTCTCATAGCCATACCTAAATACAAAACCAAGAAAGATCAAATTGCTTCCAAGTAGCATAAGCATATATCAGAAGAAAGTTCAAGAATATATTTAGGAATACAGTCAGCCCTCTATATTCATGGCTTTGGAGGATCAAAAAACATGGATATTTAAAATTGTGTCTGTATTAAACAGATATAGACATGTTCTCTTTCCATTATTTCCTCAACAACTATTCATTCAGTATTAGATATTACAAATAATCTAGAGATGATTTAAAATTTACAGGTGATATGCATAGGCTATACATAAATTCTAGCTCATTTTATACAAGGGACTTGAAAATCCATAAATTTCAGTATCTGGTACCAATCTCCTGCTGATACCAAAGAGAAATTACATAAAAATATAAAAAATATCCAGTACCAATACAGTAAAGCTAACAGTGTTTTGCACATGAATAAAAATATTAGGAATTCAAAGAAGCAGGAAATTGTGATTCATAATGAGAAAAAAAGACCAGTGAAAATGTAACTAGAAATGACACAGATGATGGAATCACTAGAGTAATAATAAAAAAGACAATTGTAGTACATATTTTCTTTAACTAGAGAAAAGACTGAACATAGTATGTTCAGAGACACCGAGGAGATATTAAGGAAACAAATCAAACTTTTAATGATGAAAATCACAATATCTAAGACAAAACATGTACTGGATGGGATTAATGATATATTAAACATTGCAGAAGAGAAAATTGGTGAATTTGAAAACTTGCCAATAGGAAATTTCCAAAATAAACCACACTGAGAATGATGAGTGAAAGTAAAACCAATAGAAGAACAATAAGCATGGGCACAACTTATCAACCTATTACGACCTAGTATAAATTTAATTGAATCCCTACTGGAGAAGAGAGAGATAAAGAAGCAAAAGTGATGCATCTTTAAAGGCATGATGCATAATGACTGACTGCAAATTTGAAGAAATCTGTAAACTTGCAGATTCAAGCAACTCAGTAAAATCTAAATACAAGAAACAAGATGATAAATACACCTAGGGAAAGAATAATCATATTTCTTAAAACTAAAGATAACAATAAAATGATACAAGGAGGCAGAGAAAAAATATACTGTAAAATAAAGAATAGAAAGCTGGAAGATTTTTCAATGAAAACAATGAAGTTGAGCAGATAGTTGACCAATGCATTTAAATCAGTAATCAGATATGGGAATTTGTTGTCAATGAGTCTATTAAACATGTACAGGAAGTGCTAGACAGTTACAATTAAAAAAGAAAGATATAACAGATATCTAGATTAAAAATAAAGAAGTAATATTGTGTTTATTTATAGCTGGTATGGTCAACTATAGCACAAACGTGAGATAATCTATAAAGCAGTTAATGGAATAAGTGAGTTTAACAAGATTATAAGACACAAGATAATTATGTGAAAAGTATTTTTATTTATATACTATAAAGAACAATTGAAAGTTGAAATAGGGGCCAGCTCTGTGGCACAGCTGGTTAAAGCCCTGGCCTGAAGCACCAGCATCCCATATGGGGGCTGGTTCTAGTCCTGGCTGCTCCTCTTCCAATCTAACTCTCTGCTGTGGCCTGTTTTTATAGGTTATTTATATATATCTACCTGATAATTTTGAGGCTTTATCTAGGCTTATATATAAAGGGTATGCCTCATTAATGTCATCTGTCCTAGAAACATCAAAGGCAAGGGTAGCAACCACATACCTATCTTTAGTCTTTATTTACCCTAATTCCTCCTTTATAAAAATAGGGACATTATATCTATCTCAGAAAGTAGAAATGATGTCCCCAATTGTGGAAGTATTAAATGTAAGCACATGCATTCTTATTCCATTTAAACATGGTTTTTACTATGCCTCCTACAATCTTCTCATCAAAGCCAAGATGAAATTTCATTTCTTTTAAGACTAGTATTCCCAAATAGAATTCCTTTCTCATTTTTTTCTTTTTTTATTTTATTTTTTTATTTTTTTTGACAGGCAGAGTGGACAGTGAGAGAGACAGAGAGAAAGGTCTTCCTTTGCCGTTGGTTCACCCTCCAATGGCTGCCGCGGCCAGCGCGCTGCGACCGGCGCACCGCGCTGATCCGATGGCAGGAGCCAGGAGCCAAGTGCTTTTCCTGGTCTCCCATGGGGTGCAGGGCCCAAGCACCTGGGCCATCCTCCACTGCACTCCCTGGCCACAGCAGAGGGCTGGCCTGGAAGAGGGGCAACCGGGACAGAATCCGGCGCCCCGACCGGGGACTAGAACCCGGTGTGCCGGCGCCGCTAGGCGGAGGATTAGCCTAGTGAGCCGCGGCGCCGGCTCCTTTCTCATTTTATTAAGAACAAATAGTCCTTATACCATATCTGTATCATGACATATATATTAGTATGGTTTTCCTATTACTACAAGGTGATTCTCTTACATAGTGGATTTACCAACTACATTACTTGAGCCATCGTCTGCTGCCTCCCAGCTGTTCATTACCAGAAAGCTGGAATCAGAAACGGCACCAGGACTAGAACCCAGGCACACTCCAGTGTGAGACACTGGCACATAACAACACCTAAACCAATTTATCAAAGACATTATTGATTACTTTTGAACTTAAAGTGATATTCCTCATAGAGATATCCAAGTGATTTAAAAATACTAAAAACATGGAAATTAAAGTGTATTAATCACTTACCAACTTACAATATACTCATTTTTCTTTCTCATTGACATGTTCCTTATTATTTCCACTCCTCTGCATTAAGCAAAATGCCTTAATATAGCAGGGATTGACTGAATACAAAGGTATTCTTAAGTCTTCGGATTCTAAATTCTATATGGACCAATGTATTGACCACTAATGATAGAAATCTTATACTGAACCAGGCTAGTACAAGTCATACTTTTAGGTGAGTGACTTCCAAAAGACATCAAAAATGGCTTTGTAGAGAGCCATCTGTTCCAGCTACTCACAAATATTTCTGCTTTGGATCTTCCTAGCAAGTGTTAACAAATTTGTGCTGGAATTCTCATAACTTATATGAAGATTATTTAATAATAAAAAAATGTTTTATTATTATAATAAAATAGCAATAATTATGAACTATTATATTTAACTTTTGAGTAAGAAAATCATGCATAATATACATGGTTAGTAAAATTGTATCTTGGCTTATATGATCCGTACTATGGATTTGTGTAGAACTTTTCAATATAACCAAAATGTATGCAATGAAAAGTATTTAAAGTGCAAAAGAATGCAAAAAAGAAATTGTGTGAATAAAAAAATTTCCAAAACTGAATTCTTGTTCTGCAAGATCACAAATGAATGAGATAGAACATCCATTCATAGAAATGACATAACTATACTCCCAGAATACTCCTGAATGTGAGTAGGTGATAAATTAATTTTTGCAAGGTATTTGGGAGTTTATTCTTAGGAAACCCATGAGCTGACTTTTGTCGTTGCCCATACAACATCCTCAGAGACAGCTTATATGAAGATTGCCAGTGAAATAAGCAATAAGGTATAATGTTCATCGTTTTATCAGGGTTCACCCCTTTTTCCCTCTCCACAAAACTACTTATTCAGCTCACATTGGCAAAGCATTTGAAAATCCATTTTTGCATGGTTTATATTGGTGAAAGGAAGATCGGCTTTGTTAATAACAAATATAAGATAAATTCATGGAAATCAATGACTTACTATCTATGACTTAGACAAATTACTTCTCTGTTAGCCTTATTTCTAAATGACTACAATAGTATCTATTTTGCATATATTGTGAGATTTATAAACAACACATATAAAATATTTTGAATTGGTGAACAAAAACAACACTAGCATATGTTTTGATGTATGCAATAACAAATGAAATGCTCTTAAAGTTATTTGGGGAATCATTGTTTCATTTTGATGGCTGTTTTATGCTTGCCTGTGCCCTCAAATGCTATAGTAATTGCTTTTATTGGCCTTTGAATGGATGCACAATGTATGGTGTTGGCCTAGTGTAATGTTTTTGAGTTTTCAGTAACAGAATAAATGTACTCTTTTATAATGCAGGTGCCAATGTACAAGGTCAATGACCACATTACAAATACTCTCTATGAAAGCTGTTGAACTGTAATATCCATCACTAAATACAGTAGGAAAAGATTTGACCTTTTCTTGAATAGTTTTCAGCTTGAAAATAATTGCAGGTCTCAAATGCTCATTTAAGCCTCTGCCTCCTGAATTCACACCAATTGTTCTTGCTCCTGTTGCCACTATTGGTAATCTTAAGTAGCAGCATATGAATTTTGCAAAAGTAGCATGTAGTTTTGTGATGACAGAAAGTTTTGTGTTTAGTTGACTTAAATGTAAACCTTGGTTCTTTTCTGTCTCATTAATTATTTGGTTTCTGTTAAATTACATCCTTAAATCTTAGTACCAATGAGATATTTAAACAAAATAACATATTTTAAATATATTATTGATCAGTTTCAACTACAATGTATCCAAAGATCTTGGAAGCCATCACTTGAAGGGTCTGACACAAGAAGTGAGACAAATTATAAATCAATGCCTCGTTTTTTAGACTCATCAGAGGAAAGAAATTGTTAGACAAACTTCTCCATCAAAATCTGAAGAGACAGGCACATACAGAGAGACAACAAAGATCTGCTTACCTGGTGCAGAACCTGCTGGTCAAAACAAGTAGGAATACTGAAATAGTAAGTTGAATGAGATACTGAGGTTGAGTGGACTAGCCAGAAAGTGAGCATGTCCTGGTGGCTGCAGCCTTAGAGAAGCATTTGAATTTTCATAGGCTTAGTCACCATGATCTTTATTAGGTATTCATAAGGAAGATCTAAGAAATCAAGAGATCCTCAATTGATTGTGTCGGGCTAAAGAGGAGAATAATCATTGTAAAATGTACACAGAAAGGCTGGCATTATGACAGAGTGGGTTAAGCTGCTGCCAGCAACTCTGGCAACCCCTGTGGGTATGGGTTCAAGTTTACCTACTCTACTTCAATTCAGCTCCCTGGCAATGTGCCTGGGAAATCAGCACAAGTTGGCCCAAGTACTTGGGCCCCTACACCCATGTGGGAGACTCAGATGGAATTCCAGGCTCCTGGCTTCAGCCTGACCCAACCCTGGCCATTGTGGCCATTTGAAAAGTGAACCGTGGATAGAAGATCTCTATCTTTCTCACTCTCTCCCTCCCCCCTCCCACCCCACTCCACCTCTCTCTGTAACTCTGCCTTCAAATAAACACATGAATCTTTTTTAAAACAAATGTGCCCATATCCTTTTCTATAGAAAACACCTATTTTCCATCAGAAAGGACTTTACCAATAATTTATCCTAACTTGGAGAAAGTAATTCCTTCTGCTCAATTCATCCCAGATTTCCTTGTTCAGCTGAGAGTGAAAATATTTCAACAATAGTCAGGACTTCATGGAAATACCAGTAGATTGGTAATGTTGTAGTTGGGGAAATGAAGTAGGGAGCTGAGGAAAGAAATGCTGGGTCACTGGAGGAACACTTGTGAAGGTCACAAAGCTAAGGCACAGGTCTATTAAAAGACTGATAATGGGCTGGTGTTGTGACACAGCTGGTTAAAGCCCTGGCCTGAACTGCCGATATCTTATGTGGGTGCTGGTTCGAGTCCAGATGCTCCACTTCCAATCCAGCTCCCTGCTGGTGTACCTGGAAGAGCAGCAGAGAATGGCCCAAGTCCTTGGGCCCCTGCACCCAAGTGGGAGACACAGAAGAAGCTCCTGGCCCCTGGCTTCGGATCAGCTCAGCTTCGGCTATTGTGGCCATTTGGGGAGTGAACCAGCAGATAGAAGACCTCTCTCTCTCTCTGTCTCTACCTCTCTCTCTGTAACTCTTTCAAGTAAATAAAAATAAATCTAAAAAAACGCTGAGAGTTAAATGGAAGATTATAGAAAGGACTTTCTACTACATGCCTTTGCATTATTCCAAGAAGTCCCTGGTAAAATAACAATGAGCTATAACTGAAAAAGCTTTGTGGCATGGGATGTCTCCGAGGAGAAGTATTAAGCGTAGTGCAATTTCAGGAAGGTAGACAAAAGCAAGGCCACTAGAGGACCTTAAGCTCTTTGGAAACTATAGGAGACTTTTAACACAGATGAACACCTTACCAGATTAACAGAAATCCTGATGCTGCAAACCTGTTTACCTCATTTCCAATATCTACTACAACAAGTTTGACTTTTCACAAAAAATTAAAAAGCATGCCAAATGGTAAGAAAAAAAATGTCTGAAGAATAAAGCAGTCATTATAACCAAACTTAGATATAACATAAATTTTGTAATTACCAGACAGGGAATTTTGAACACCTATGAATGATATGGTAAAGGCTTCAGTTGAAAAACTAAGTGACATATAAGGTTAATTTAGTAATATTAACAAAAAGATGAAAACTCTAAGAAAAGAGCAGTATTCTAGATAGAAAACAATCAGAATGGCAACCTATAAAGAGGAAAGAATTGTAGTGAGCTTTTCATCAAAAAACATGTGAGCAAATATTGAAGCAAAATTTTAAAGTGTTGTAAAATCATCCTCATCCTCAAATTAAATTTCATATCCAGAGAAATTGTTCTTGCAGTGTTCAATATAGGCTTTCTCAAAGTAGAGGAAACTCATCAGCAGCAGACCTAAACTTCCCAAAATGTTAAAAAAAAAAGCCCATGCCTTTAATGAATGTAAATGTAAAAATCCTCAACAAAATGTTACCAAATGTAATCCAGCAATGTATGAAATTGATTATACACCATGAAGAGTAGAGCTTACTCAAGGATGCAAAATTTGTTCAATATTCAAAACACAACTGGTGCAATCCAACTATTGCAACAGGCTAAAAGAAGAAAAAGCCATTTGATCATATTAACAGATGTAAAAAAGCTCCTGACAAACTTCAGCAGTAATTCATGAGAAAACAAAAACAAAAACAGAAACAAAATTCTCATAAAGCTATGAATGGGGAGAGGGAAATCATTCAACTTGATAAAGATCATCTATAAAAAATCTAAAGCTGATATTATATTTCATGGTTATGAACTTGATATTTCACCACAGCGATCAGGAAAAATACAAAAGTTTCAGGTTTCTGGGGTCAGCATTGTGGCACAGGGAACTAAGCTGATGCCAGCAACACTGACTTTGCATATCAGAGCACCAGTTCAAGTTCCTGCTGCTCTTCATCTGATGAAGTTTCCTGCTAATATGTCTGGGAAAACAGTAGAGGATGGTCCAAGCAGTTGGGTCCCTGCCATTCTTGTGGAAGACCCAGATGGAGTTCCAGGATCCTAGAAGGCTCCTGCTTGGCCCAGACCTGACTGTTGCAGCCATTAGGGAGTGATCTCGTGAATGGAAGATCTCTCTCTCTGTCTCTCTCTCTCTCTCTCTCTCTCTCTCTCTTTCTCCATCATTCTGCCTTTTAAATAAATAAATAAGTCTTTTTAAAAATATATCAGGTCTCACTATTCCTTTTGAGAATCACAGAAGTCCTAGTTAATGCAATAAATAAGAGAGGGAAATAAAACATATACAAATTGACAAGAAAGAGATAGTAAAACTATTTTTTCATAGATAATGTGGTTGTTTATGTAGAGAATCCTAAATAATCAACAAAACAACTCTTAGACCTAACAAGTTATACTAACAATGCTATGGATACAAAATTAAGATATAAAAGACAACTGTTTTCCCCATATCAACAGTGAGTACAGTAGTCTCCTGTTATTTGCAGTTTTACTTTTTCTGTTTCAGTGACCAATAGGCAATTATGGTTTGAAACATTAAATGGAAAATTCGAGAAATAAGCAATTCATAATATTAAATGTGTACACTCTTTCCAACAGTCTGATGAAATGTACTGTCCCACTTTATCTTGTCCTGGACATGAGCCATACTTTGTCTAGTATATTCTTGCTATACATACTACCTGCTTATTAATGACTTGGTCATAATACGAAATGTCAAACCTTGGGGTGATCTTTTGTTTGGCACATTACTTAAGATGCCACTTGGAATGCCTGCTCCCCATACTGGAGTTCCTAGGTTCAATTCTTGACTCTACTTCCCATTCCAGCTTCCAGTTAATGCACCCCATTAGAGGCAATAGAGTTGGCTTAAGACTTGGGACCCTATAATTCACAAGAATGACCAGAACTGAGTTCTAGGCTCTTGGCTTCTTTCTAGTCCAGCTCTGGTTATTGCAGGCATTTGAGAAGTGCCCCAGTAGATAGAAAATCTCTCTCACTTTTTCAAAAAAAAATACAAAAATTTCAAAAGTAAAGATTTCAATTATTTCTAACCATCTATAGATTCAATACAATCTCAGTCAAAATCCAAATTAATTATTTTTTGGATATTAACATTTCTAAAGCACCTTTCTTCATAATTGCCATATCATGGTAGCAATAAATAAGTACTTAAATAGATAAACTCATAAATAAACTGTCCTAAAAAAAACAACTGAATAGTATTCAGTAATAAGAAGAATGAATTATGAACCCTCAGATGACATCGTAGAGAAAACTTAAATGCATACTGCTAAGTGAACAAAGCCCATCTGAAATGACTGCAGACTCTTCATCTATTTGATTACCTGGAAAAGGCCAAAATATAAATATAATAAAAAGATAAGTGGTTGCCAGAGATCTGGGGGATGGGGGGTTGAAAAAGAGGAGTACAGAATATTTCTAGGACAGTGAAACTATTCTGTGGGATGCTGTGATGAAAGGTACATGACTTTATATATATTATTTTAGGATTTATTTTATTTATTTGAAATACAGAGTTACAGAGAGAGGTAGAGGCAGAGAGAGAGGTCTTCCATCCACTGATTCACTCCCCAGATGGCTGCAACAGCCGGGGCTGTGCCAATCCGAAGCCAGGAGCCAGGAACTTCCTTCGGGTCTTCCATACAGGTGCAGGGGCCCAAGGACTTGGGCCATCTTCCACGGCCTGCCCAAGCCATAACAGAGAGCTGGATAAAAGAAGAGGAGCAGCCAGGACTAGAACAGGTGCCCATATGGGATGCCAGCACTTCAGGCCAGGGCTTTAACCTGCTGCACCACAGCGCTGGCCCCAACTTTATATACATTTAACAAAGTTCATAGAACTGAAGGACAGAAACAGTGAATGCTAATGTGAACCATAAATTTTAGTTACAATGACATATTAATATTGGCTCATTAATTGTAATAAACATACCATACCAATAGAAGATGATAATAACAGGAGAACAGAGTATAGGGTATTTGGGAACTCTCTGTACTATCTTCACTACTTTTAAGTCTAAAACTATTCTAAATTACAATACTATTTTAGAAATACCAGGCATGTAGTAGGATTTCAAGAAATATTAGTTCCCCTTTATTACATTCACTCTATCATACCTAGTGTAAATCTGATTCCCAACAATTTTCTTCTATGAGATGATTATGGAACAGAATTTGCTAGTAAATTAAATATAAATGTAATAAAACAAAATCAGGTAATATAGATAACAGATTAAAATCTTAGTAATAGGCAGTTAAGTGAATCTCTGCTGAGCACATTTTTTTTTTTTTTTGATGACTCAGATGGTGCTTAGGAAACTGAAAGGCTCAAAATCATCACTATGAACATTATTACTATAAGAATACCAAGCAGAAGTTCATTAATAGTGACCTCTTATTATAGAAATATCAATTTAAATTTATTTAGGAATATGGATTCATCAAAGGTATTCCAGACTTTCAACATTTATACACATAAAAAATTAATTGATATGAAACATAAAAGTAACATACAAAGTCATGAGAATGCTCTTTTCTTTCCAAATAGCACAGCAGGATTCCTTTGAATTGCCCAGTGGGTGGGATGAGAAAGCTTTTTCAACATTAATTCCCTAGGATGTCTTACTACACTGCATGATGACCTAAGAAGCGCTTACCCCTGATACAATAAAGGAATTCATATATTTTTCCAAAGAGTATTTTTTTTCTTTCTGAATGCTGTGTGTGTGTGTGTATGTGTGTGTGTAAGAGAGAGAGAGAGAGAGAGTAAAGAACCTGGAGGTGGACATAAAATACACTAGATAAATATGAGAAATTCAGCCCACATGGGAGCTGGAGATTGCATCTGTTCCCGTCTGTGAGACTCCCCAGAATTCAGACTGGTCTTCATGAATTTGGAAGTAAATTTCAGAGGGGAGGAAAACCACCCTAGAATAAATCTGGAGTTGGCTGCTTGTAATTCTGGAATTGAAACCAGTAGTATCTGTGGTTGTGTTGAATTACAGGACCTTTGTCATTTGTAAAGGACTCTAATCCCATTTAACAAGCACAGTGCATTTGACCAACTGCACTGATCCTATAAACCCATGCTAGACTTCTCTAGTCACTACCAAAAAAATCAAAGATTCAATTAAATGGAAACAGATGATCTCATATCTCCAAGCTAAATACATTTAGTCCTTTTAAATGCTCATCTAAATATGACAGAATCACAGGAGGTGTTCAGGGAAGGATTCTCTTCTTAAAACCTCTGCTTGAAGAGAGCCAATTTTTTTAGCAGTTAAAACAAAAAGAAAGAGAAAGTCATCTTCATCAACAAAACAGAAAATTCCTAGTAATGTTCATCTTTGTTATAGATGATACTCATGTTTGTCCTTTGGCATCAGGAGAAGGAAAATGACTTGTAGACATCTTGATGGGGAGAGTATTTCAACAGAGAATGTATTTGGACACACAATTAAAAACATGAATTCTGTTAGCTCAAGGGCAGAGAAGACACTGACCACAGTAACTGTGGTCTGTGAGCCCACAGATGCAAAAAATAATTATTTCAAAGTCTCTAAGACAATATTTAAAACTATTAATAGATTTTCCTTAAGCTCCCTTGCCATTTTAGATAAAGTCTGTGTTAATGTGATAAAAGTTAGTTAAATCAACAAATTAATGAGACAGTTTTCTTATTCCTGTGGTTAAGGGTGTGACATTTGTTTTTATTTTAAGGTTATTTGGGTTAACAGAAAAATCTTAATGTACTTGTACAATCAGCTTTGGCTTATCCTTTTTCCAATTTACTTGGACACCAGCCTAGAAAGCCCTTGAAATTTAATATTAGTGGATATATTTAATAGCCACTTTTTCCTATCTAGTATTTTAACCTATTTTAGGGATTTCCCATTATGGAATATCTTCATTAAGAGAAAAGAAATGGTATATTGGGAAGAAGACAGAATTTGGACTATGCGGGTATTGGGTTTAAATGCTGGTACTGGAACTTATTAGCTATGAGATTTTGAGGAAAGATCTAACTAGAGTCTCCTCATCTAGAATGAGGTAATAATGTTGATAATGTTCTTCCTTTCCACAAAGTGAATATGAGAATGAGTTTGTGTGTATATTGTATTGGCATCACATGGCATAGCATATGAACTCAGCATGTGACATTAATTCATCCACCATTGGCAGGAATGATATTCAGTAAATTCAAAAGTCACTCACAGGGAAATAAATAAAAAACAAAATTGAAATATGATTTCCAAGGCTGACATTCTGGCATAGCTGATAAAGCCACTGCCTGCAATTCCAGCATCCCCTACGGGTGCCAGTTCATGTCCCAGCTGCTTCTGATCCAGTTCCCTGCTAAAGGCTGGGTTTCCTACAAAGTAAACTGGCAGAATTTGTTGAGGCAGTTGCTAATGGGAGTACAGAGTACTAGTGGGAGAATAGAAGGGAAACCTAAACACAGAAGTAATTTTTTTAAAGATTGATTTTCTTTATTTGAAAGGCAGAGTGGCAGAGAGAGAGAGCGAGCGAGCGAGAGCGAGCGAGCGAGAGCAAGAGAGAGAGAGAGAGAGATTAAGTTCCATTAGCTGGTTCATTTCCCTAGTGGCTGCAATGGCCAGGGCAATTCAAACCAGGAGCCTGCAATTCCATCTGAGTCTCCCACATGGGTGGCAGGGGCCCAACATCACCTGCTTCCGCAGGCACATCAGCAAGGAGCCGGATCAGAAATGGAGCAGCTGGACTCAAACCAGTGCTCTGAAATGGGATCAACATCATAGGTGGTGGCTTAACCTACTGTGTGACAATACTGGTCCCAGGCACAGGATTCTGGGCAGTATCTGATGAAGTTTCATTATAATCACGTATACTTGAACAAATAATTCCATTTCTAGGAATTTTCCCTGAAGATAAACCTATCATACAAAGTATGTTTGAACGAGAACATTTTTCACAGAATTGTTTATATTTATAAAATATTAGAAACTGCTTAATCTCTCAATTGTATCTAACTGACCAATTATGGGTTATTCAAAGAAGAATACTCTGCAGCCAGAAAAAAAATAAGGAAATCTCTATAAACTGACATGAAGGATGTACTGAGTAAAAACATAAAGTATACAAATGCATATATGTAGCTTCATGTAAAACGGAGGTGCATTAAATATAATGTGTAACTGTCTCTCAGTATTCACAAGGAACTGATTCAGGTACCTTGCATGGATGCTTATGGTGCAGGATTTGCATATGGCCTAAATACATCCTCCTAAATACTTTAAATCTTCGCTATATTACTCGGCAGTCTTGGCTGCTTCACTTCCAATCCAGTTCTCTGCTATGGCCTGGGATAGCAGTAGAAGATGGCTCAAGTCTTTGGGCCCCTGCACCCACATGAGAGACCCGGAGGAAACTCCTGGCTCCTGGCTTTGGATCAGCAGACCTCTGGCCATTGTGGCCATCTGGGGAGTGAACCAGTGGATGGAAGACCTCTCTCTCTGTCTCTACCTCTCTCTGTAACTCTGTCTTTCAAATAAATAAAATAAATTACAAAAGAATGTCTCTTTGGTTTCTCTTGACCTCAGAAATATGAAAAACAATTTCCAAGTTTCAGTGAACAATTACTGACTTTGAGTCATTGTTTCTGTAGTTACAAGACTCAGGAGTTGGCAATTTCCAGGTCTCCTAAAATTGTACCTATTTACCCTTTGCAATTGTTTGTTTACAGGTTGGCTCTTTGGATACTAATATGCCCAATAAATGTTACTTGAGCAAAACTGAGCTCCTGTGGCCTAGAGGATTTTAGTGCTATTAAGAACTCCTATAACAAACTCTCAAACCATTGACAAGGTGCTGAACAGGAAATCTAGCTTAATAAGTCTTCGACAAAAGTGTTATTAGAGTATGGAGGTGTTAGTATATAACTTTTGAACAAGACATTCTTTTCTCAAGTATTCTATGGCACTTATCATGAACTAATATAGTCATTAAGAAAATTTTGTGTTTCATCAGAATAAAACTATTTTTGTGATGGAGAGTCTGCAGAAGTCAACCCCAGCATCTGAAAGTAATGTGTGTAATTTAAGTAATCAGCATAACGGACATTTTCCCAATGTGGAGAATGCTATCATTTATTGCAATTCTAATGGCAATTCTGCTGAGCTTTACCTTAGAAAATGATCATCCCAATCATTGTGAGTCTTGCCCTTCTATGCTTAATCTGAGAGCAGAATTTGATATGAGTGTGACTCATAAGATGAAATGCATACCTGATAAAGCTTTCCAAGGATTGGTGATTAATTCACAAGAAAGACTAATCAGGCAGCTTGATGCTGCCTTTTTAAAAAAATTTTTGTTCTTTATCCTTGCTTTTCTTTCCTCTATGATGTAGAACATTGTGTTAATTATAGAATTTTTTATACAAAGTTAACATCAGTGTAATTCATAGAAAGAAAATGATATTGAGATTTTTTTTACCTTTATGCTTATGGGTATTTGAATTGATATGAATAATGTACAAAGTATTGTTATGAAATTTCTGAATGCTGGTACTAATCTCTTCCTGTTGTCAATTCATCAAATAATTAATAAAAAATGTGGTTCAGGGAGTCATCCCAAGTTTAAATGTATGACAGTTGTATTGTTTTACATTTGTATATAAATCAGGGCTTGACAAAACATGGAAACAATACAAAGTAAATATTAAAAAATATTATAAGATATTGATTCACAGAATTGTGAGGACTGTTAAGGCAAAGGCTAGAATCTGCAGGGAAGACAAGAATTCTTTGGAATAAGCAGAAGTTGCTGTTCACAGATGGAATTTCTTTTTGTTCAGGCAAAACTCAGCTCTGGTCTCAAGGACTCTGCAATAATTGCATCAAAATGACTCAGGTTACACAGGATATTTATCATCACCGAAAATCACCTATTTATGGATATTAATCACATTTATAAAGTACTTTCCCAGCAATACTGAGACTACTATTTGAATGAATGTGTAACATTGCCTAACCAAGTTGACATATAAAACTGACCATCAGCATCACAATTGTGTTACCACATTATTCTTCTGTTGGCACTCATTTAGCAATAATTATTTATTTTCTTAGTAAAATGAAAGTCAAAAATTATAGTTTGATCTCAAAAATTTTAAAATTTTCACTGTTCCATCAAAGCCAATAGTCTTGGAGTTATTGCAGAATCATAATGGTCTTCCTCTACATTCTCATTTCAAGATGGAAAGATATAATGACCCAGAAACATGCTTTATTATTAAATAATGAATAATACATATTCATGATTTTTGTTGTGCTTGATGTCCTAGTATATTGGTTTGCCTTGTTGCATTTTAGGTTAAATCATGACAAGCTTTATTATCTCAATTTCTATAAGTCAAGAGTCTAGATTCATCAAGATGAGTCATGTGAGGTTATGATGTAATCTGTATTTCTGGGTTATTATTTAGTCACTTGTGGTAGGCAGAATTTAGTTGGTATGGTTGTAGGACTGAAGTCTTTGCATTCTAGTGTTGGCCATTCCTTGTGATATGACTTCCTGATCAACAAGACAAAGTATTTCTTTAAGGTCAGCAGGAGAAAGTCTTTGATGGCTCAAATTATTCTGACTTTTCCCATCCCTGATCTCTAGATCATACTTTGTAGTACTTACCTGATTATGTCAGGATCTTTCAGTATAATCACCCTTCTAATCAAGAATAACAGAATATGGGTCTTAAAATGCATTTCTAAATCCATTCATGGGGCCAGCACTGTGGCACAGCAGATTAAAACCCCGGCCTGCAGTGCCGGCATCCCATATGGGCGTCAGTTCAAGTCCCACCTGCTCCACTTCGATCCAGCTCTCTGATATGGCCTGAGAAAGCAGTAGAAGATGGCTCCAATCCTTGGGCCCCTGAAACTGCATGGAGGACCTGGAAGAAACTCCTGGTTCCTGGCTTTGGATGAGCTCAGCTCTGGCTTGTGTGGTCATTTGGGTAGTGAAGCAGTGGATGGAAGATCTCTCTCTCTCTCTCTCTGACTCTACCTCTCTCTCTAACTATGTCTTTCAAATAATTAAATAAATCTTAAAAAAAAAAAGAATAAATCCATTCATCTTACCATGTAACAAAACCTAACTGGATGAGTGATGTCCCATCATAGTGACCACATTCAGGGGGTGATGGAGATTATACATTTCAGGTATACTGAGTTGGTAAGAATGTGGGGAGACATTTTAGAATTCTGTCTACTGCATAGTGACAATTGTTTTTCCAACACCACCTGGTTCTTTAACTTGGGCAAATTTGATAGTAAGAGGAGGCCAGCGCCACAGCTCACTAGGCTAATCCTCCGCCTTGCGGCGCCGGCACACCGGGTTCTAGTCCCGGTCGGGGTGCCGGATTCTGTCCCGGTTGCCCCTCTTCCAGGCCAGCTCTCTGCTGTGGCCCGGGAGTGCAGTGGAGGATGGCCCGGTCCTTGGGCCCTGGACCCCATGGGAGACCAGGATAAGTACCTGGCTCCTGCCAACGGATCAGGGCGGTGCTCCAGCCACAGCGCACCGGCGGCATTGGCCATTGGAGGGTGAACCAATGGCAAAGGAAGACCTTTCTCTCTGTCTCTCTCTCTCACTGTCCACTCTGCCTGTAAAAACAAAAACAAACAAACAAAAAAAGGAGACATTTTAGTTCTGTTCATGTAACAGGGCATTTGGTGAAGTACTGAATTGAGTAAAGTAGGCCAAAAATAAATTTGTAAAAGCATTACTCATCACATTATTATGTAATAGATTTTGCTCAACTAGATGAAGCTGTAATAGAACCTAAGAAGGTTTAAACTGGAAAAAGCACAGAGATTTTTACAAAGTCTGAAGACAATCATAAGAGAATGGGATTTAGACCATGGTGTGACATTTTTGCATTATCTCAGGCTATGAGATTGGACAGATAGTTTTGCTAAAACATAAAATCCCTTCTCATGTGGCTACCATTAACGTACTGTTACTTATCATATACAATATTTTTAATAGAAGAAGACAAAATCATGATGAGAATTGAGCAATACTAAATTAGAATATTGTGATATTTGTCCTCCATTCAGAGTTCAAAGGTCACAAATTCATGGCTATTTCATATTTGCCCTGTTTCATTTTCTCCCTAGAAGTGAATTTACTGTGAAAATATAGAAGTTTATAGGCCGGTGCTGTGGTGCAGTGGGTTATGTCCCTGGCCTAAAGCACCAGCATCCCATATGGGCATCTGTTCTAGTCCCAGCTGCTCCTCTTCTGTTCCTGCTCTCTGCTGTGGCCTAGAATAGCAGTAGAAGATGGCCTAGTCCTTGTGCATCCACGTGGGAGACCCAAAAGAAGCTCCTGGCTCCTGGCTTCGCTTTGGCACAGCTGCAGCCTTTGCAGCCATCTGGGGAGTGAATAAGTGGATGGAAGATCTCGCTCTCTGTCTCTACCTTTCTCTCTGTAATTCTTTCAAATAAATAAAATAAATCTTTTAAAGAAACAGAAAATATAGAAATTTAAATATCAGGGTTTCTCCATTGTCTCTTCTAAGTTCCAAAAGACTTCCATGGTTCATACGGTTTACATCAATGATCATCAAAAGTTCATGGAAAATTGAATTATTTATTATTTATTTTGGCACTTTTTTGAAATCCATGCATAAGATAACATTTCCATAAAATAGTTAAAATTAAACACTTTAAAGTAATAGTTGAGTAGGGCAACACTGGAGCAGATGAGAGAATTTTTTGAATATAGTGAAATAGAAGTTGAATGGCAGATTCATTTACTTGGAATTCAGAGTGATACATCTTTAGGGTTCACTGTCATATGTGGTCATAATAATTATAGCCTTTGGTTATTACAAATCATTCCATTGCAGAGATAGACACTTGATATATTCGTGGCACATATTCTGATCATTTAGTTATTACTGTATCATAAAGACAATGACAATAAGCATTAACGAGGGAAACCAACTAAAATAATAATTAAGATCAGCTAAGATGCAAAAACTTGACATGTTTTGAAATATGTCAGCTCACATATAAAAGAAAATTGACTGATAATTCCAAAATTGGAAAAAAATTTCAAACATTTATATAGCAAAAAGCAAGGATAAATGTGAAAAGAATACTTGTGAACTATTTTTAAAATTTGTTTTGATCACCCAATTTTCAAGGGAACCTAAACAATTGTATCTGTAAGAAGCAATTTTGTAATATCACTCATATCAGGTATCAATCAAGGAGAAGAGGGTTAAATCATAAATGAAAAAATATTATAGAGATGGTAAGCAGTTAAATGATATAAAATTGTTATTTTATGTTTCTATTATCTTTGTGTCATCTTTCTTGTCAGATTTTTAACCATTAATTTATGTCTTTTCAAATTCTAAATAAATATTTTCTTCTATTCTTTGTATCCATAATTTTGTATTATTTTAAAAACAAGGTCTCAATCTTAAAAAACTGTAGGCTTACAAGAATCTTGATTTAATTCTAGTTCTTCCACTTCGTTATTCGTTATCCCAAACATTGTGGGTTTTTTTTTTTTTCAGCAATTTGCAGCCACTCTGTAATGTCTATGCTATATTATGATGACTGCATATCTTATACTGATATGGAAAGTGTTGTTTCCATTTTCAGTTGACAATAACCAGCTCTCTAAACTTTGTAGGCATAACTTTTTTGAGTCTAGATTCTCCTGTTGGTAAAATTAGCATGTTTCACTTAGAAGGTACCATATATAGCTCTCTGTTTTTGTCACTGTTGCTTAATAATATTATATCCTTGTAATTCAGTGTTTTAATAAAGACATTTAAATAGGGACACTTACATATAATTGATGTAGTTTATCAATGTAAATTTTTGCTCAGAAATGACAAGCAATGGCAAAGTTAAGGATTCAGCTATTGAATGAGTCAGAATTCTAGGAACAAAAAAAAAAAAAAAAGAAAGAAAACAGAAATTTTAAAAATGATCTGACTCTATGCCAGGATTACAGTTAGTCTTTCCAGTGTTTTTCCAAAAGTGGTTTTTCTATTGGATGTTTTTGTGTGCACACTGAATAAAATCACATTGCCTGAATTTATTCCATTAATAATGTTAAACCACTTGAACTGTTCATACAAACAGAGAAATTGACTTAACAACCTTTTTAGCTGATTCTGTATTAGGATGGACAAAGATGTGATTGAAGAGGGCGGTACTGTGGCATAGCAGATTAACCCTCTGCCTGAGACACCAGCATCCCACATGGACACCAGTTCAAGATCTGGGTGCTCCACTTCCGATCTAGCTCCTTGATAATGTGCCTGGGAAAGCAGTGGAAGACGGCCCAAAAGCTTAGGCCTTTGAACCCATGTGACAGGCCTGGAAGGAGCTCCAGGTTTCTAACTTCAGCTTGGCCCAGACCTGGTTTTTGTAGACATTTGGGAAGTGAACCAGTGGATGAAAGATCTCTCTCTCTGTCTCTGTCTCCCCTCCTCTCTCTGTAACGCTGCCTCTCAAATGAGTAAAACAGTAAACCTGAGAGAGAGAGAGAGGAGAGAGAGAGATTGAAGAACAGAAGCTTCTAGAGAGAAATGGTCTCAAAAATTTCATCCATATCTTTAGAAGGAGATAGCTTAAAACAGCTATAAAACAATGTATAAAAGGAAATAATTTGAAATCTAAATCTGTGGTTGAATACACAATTATAATTAACATCATGTGACAATTTGTTCTAAGTTGTTTTAACATATATTTGCATGTTGTTCTGCCACAAAAATTGGGATGATTACTGAACTTCTGGAATATACTCAGTGACTATTTAAGACTCCAAAGTTAGTCACATAAGATAGGAACCCATGCCATCTATCAGTGAATTATTGTACTCTTTCCAGGCAGTTGTCACCCATATAAGAATTGCAGAAAAAAAAAAAAAAAAGAAATTCCTACATCCTGCAGAGTGTCTGTCTCTCTCTCTTTTTTTTTTTCAACTGTACCTGAATGTTTATTGGAGCTCAACTCACAATACCATAAGATATGGAATCAACCCAGATGTCCATAAGCTGATGACTTAAAGAAAATGTGGCATATACACACAATAGAAATCTTTTTTCCCCAAAAGAAAGCTTTTATTTAAGAAATACAGACTTGATGCATTTCATAAGCACAACTTTAGTGATTCTTCCCACCACACCTGTGCTCCCACCCACTCTTCCACCCCACCTCCTCTTCCCTCTCCCATTCCTAGATCCATTCTCTACAAACATTCAGTTTTGATTAACTTTATACACAGAAGACCAACTCATACTAAGTAAAGTGTTCAACAATTTGCACACAGACACACACAAAAAATAAAATAACTTGTTCCTTAACAGTGGAGACAAAGGCTGATCAATGTCATTGCATCTTGAAGTTAATTTCACTTTTTTTTTTTTTTTTGAGAAACTTAATTAACTTTAAGGTAGTACCCAAGAATGATACATTTTTTTGTGAGCACTTAGACATAATTATTAGCAACATGCTCTAACCAACTCAGCTAACTGGCCAGCTACGACTTAGACATAATTACAATACAACTCTTTGAGGACAGAGGCCCTACATGGGAAGTTAGTGAACAGTGACTCTTGTTAATTTAACATTAGCATTTTTATGTATGATGTCAGTGATCACCCAAGGGTCTTGACATAGGCTGCCTAGGCTTTGGAAGTTTTTTGAATCCACAAACTCCATCCGTATTTAGACAAGGCCATAAGCAAAGTGGAAGTACTCTCCTTCCTTAGAAAAGTACCTACTTCTTTGATGACCACTTTTTTCCACTGGGATCTCACAGAGATCCTTCATGTAGGACATTTTTTGCCGCAGAGTCTTGGCTATCCATGCCTAAAAGCTCTTGTGGGTTTTTCAGCCAGACCAGAATGCCTTAAGGCCTGATTCTGAGGTCAGAGTGCTATTCAAAGTGATTGTAATTCTGTGAGTCTGCTGTGTAGACTGCTTCCCATGTTGGAGAATTCACTCCTTTTTATTTCTATTTATAATTATCACCAGACTCTTAATTGTCTTCATATGCTCATTTTAATACTTAAAGTGAAATTTTTACCACCCAGCTTAAGGGAATTTGGAGCCTCATGGCAAGTTTTCAAACTGCACTCTTAGACTTAAATCCATAGGAATACATGCAGAACTATACAGCTTTACAGTTACAAATTTATACAATTCATAATTACAAGTTTAGGAACATGGTGATTCTTCCCACTGTGCCCACAATCCCAACCATACTCCAAACCCCTCTTCCTCCTCTCTTTCTTATTCCCACTCTTATTTTTTTCTGAGATCTATTTTCAATTGACTTCATACATGTATGTTTAACTCTATGCTAAGTAAAGAGTTCAACAAATAGTATTTAAAAAAGCAAAAGTGTTCCTCAACAGTTAAGACAAAAACTGTTCAAGTCATTGTTTCTCAGAGTGTCAATTTCATTTCTACAGATTGATTTTTAGGTGCTTTATTGATTAGCACAGGTCAGGGAGAACAATGTGATATTTGTCCCTGTGGAACTGGCTTATTACACTAAGTGTGATGTTTTTCAGATTCATCCATTTTATTGTAAATGACCATATTTCTTTTTTTTTTTTTACCATTATGTAGTATTCCATAGTGTACATATTCCAAAACTTCTTTATCCAGTTTTCAGTTGACAGGTGTTTAGGTTGAATCCGTGTCTTATCTATCATGAATGGAGCTGCAATAAACATGTTGATAACTTGTTCATATGCTGATTTCATTTCCCTTGGGTAAATTCCCAGGAGTGGGATTGCTGGATCATAGTTAGGGCTATATTCAGATCTGAGGTATCTCCATAGTGTCTTCCATAGTGGCTTTACCAGTTTACATTTGCAGTGGATTAGGGTAATTTTTCCCCACATCTTCACCAGCATTTGTTCTTTGTTGATTTCTGCAGCACACCCTTAAGCATGTGTTGCATGGCTGGACAGGGGATGACATATTCTTTCAATTTCTGTTTGTTATGGAAGGTTTGCCTTCATCCAAAAATGAGAGCTTTGAAGGGTACAGTATTCTGGGTTGACAGATTTTTTTTCTCTTAAGACTTGGAAAATATCTCATCATTCTCGCCTAGCCTGTATGGTTTCTGATGAGAAATCCATTGTGAGTCTCATTGGAGATTCTCTGAAAGTAATCTGGTATTTCTCTTGTGCACATTTTAGAATCTTTTCTTTATGTTTTACTGTGGAGAGTTTGATCATAATGTGTTGAGATGAAGATCTTTTCTGGTCATGACTATTAGGAGTTCTATGTGCTTCCTATACTTGGATGTCCGTCCTTTCTCCAAATTAGTGAAGTTTTCTGTTATTATATCACTAAAACGTCTTCTAATTCTTTCTTTCTTTCCACGCCTTCAGGAACTCCTAGAACCCTTATGTTGAGTCATTTGATAGTATTTTGTAGATTCCCAACAGTGTTTTTTAGTTTTCTAATTTCTTCTTGTTTTTTGTCTGACTGTTTAATTTCTGTGATTTGTCTTCTAAGTTGGATATTCTTTCTTCTGCTTCCCAGATTCTATTGTTCAGGCTTTCCATTGCATTTTTATTTGTTGTATTGAATTCTTCATTTCCAATATTTTTATTTCTCTTTAATTTCCCAATTTGTGGGAGGAATTTTCTTTCACATCATCTATGGATTTCATTAGTTCATGCATATGCTGCTGATTATTTCTAAGTAATCCAATGATCAATTTTTTTGAATTCCATTTCTGGCATTTCTTCAAACTCTTCATCTTCACATTCTAGTACTGAAGGGTTGTATTCTTTTTGGGGCATCATATTGTGTTCTTCATTCTTATTTCTTTAACTGGTGCAATCATTATTTTTGTGAAAATACTCAGGTTCTTCTTCGTTTTTGTGCTGGTAGCTTTTATTTTTGGACTATGTCTGTGTGGATTAGTGGTGTGTCTGCTTTCAGGGAATACTTAGAGGTGTGTGGTGAGTGTGGTCTGGGAGCTCTGTACAGTACTCCAGGGTAAAGGGAGTGTTAAGGTGACACCTAGGTTGGGTATGGTAATTTTCTCTTTTTTTCTTTCTTTTTTTGTAATAAGAGGGAGGTTTTTCTGTTTTGTTGTTGTAGAATCAGCTCATTTCCTCTCCTCAAAGGATTTTAGTACCTGGGCACTAGCCCCAGTGGGTATAATATTCATCCATACTTCCACAAGGATCACACAAAGGATCTATGCAGTTCAGGATGTAAGTAGATTCACCAGCAATGCCCCTCACCAAGGATCCAGGGGGCCCTGAGCATGTGGAGCCTCCCATAGTGACTGCCCAAAGTCCCAGTCCCACCCTGAGACTTCCCATGAACCCTCATTCTTTTCAAAGCCCTGCAGTCTCAGTATTTTTGCTGTGCTGGCACAAGCCTCCCACAATCATGTGAACCCTGCTCCCATCAGTTTTCCCCACCAGATTCAGGAGTCTCCACTTGGCTGGTTGCTGGGCATGGGCATGAGCTGGAACAGCTGTTACGCATGTCCAAAATGGTGCCCACTCTCTATGGGGTTGCTCCTGGATGCTATTGCAGGGTGATGGGGAGAAAGAAATATGCCCCCCTTTTCTTCTCCTCTAGTTTGGCAGGTGTACTACCCCCCACAGGGCTCCAAGGTGAATTACCTCTAGGCTTTTCCTGCAGCTTTAACTCCAGTGGCTGAGGCTGCTGCAGTCTCGTCTCACCTCTCTTCAAACCTGGTGCAGAGGCTCTCCACTGCTGCAGCCCTGATTGATGCATGCCCATACCCTCCACGTAGGTCCTCTGTGTCCCTCTAATTTGTGTTGAGCTTCCTCTGCTGTTTTCT
The DNA here is from genome assembly GCF_964237555.1 of Oryctolagus cuniculus. Classification (NCBI taxonomy): domain Eukaryota; kingdom Metazoa; phylum Chordata; class Mammalia; order Lagomorpha; family Leporidae; genus Oryctolagus; species Oryctolagus cuniculus. Next base: position 44,457,948 of record NC_091432.1, read on the forward strand.
TCCTCACTTCCCTGAGACTGCACTCTGTCCACTTTTTAAAAATTATCTTCTCCTAGACTAGAGCAATAAGCTCCTTCCCTACTCCACCATCTTAATCCTATCTCCAGAGTGTCTCTTGATAGTCATTCTTGGGGCCAGAGCTAAGGCAGGCTAAGGCTCAGCCTGAACACTGGCCTTCCATATGGGTGCCAATTCATATCCTGGCTGCACCTCTTCAGATAGAGCTCTCTGCTATGGCCTTGAAAAGCAGTGGAAGATATCTTACACTCTTGGGCCCCTGCACCCGAGTGGGACATTTGGAAGAAGTTCCTGGCTCCTGGCTTCCAAATAGCCTTACTCTTACTGTTGTGGACATTTGGGGAGTAAACCAGAGAATGGAAGACCTTTCTCTGTATCTCCCTCTTTCTGTATATAATTCTACCTTTCAAATAAATATTTTTTTAAAAAATAGATACTCATTGTTCTGGACTTGATGTAAGTACTATGTTAAGGAACCACGCCAGGAATAACAGAGTTGTACTGCTAAATTGAAACCACTGTGTTTAGAGGAGATGACCTAAGGGAGCATAATCTAGAGAAAAAAAGGAATAGCTGTAGAGAGGATACAGGATAGAAAATTATGGCTAGGAAAACAATGAAGACTATGAAATCAAAAAACAAAGACAAGATAGCAATGAGACATTGAATCTTATATTTCTATGAAAAAAGTCAGTAACAGGTCGGATCACATGTGCAGAAGGGTAAAGGAACATGGTTGAGAAATAAGACAGTTTACATGTGTATGTGCTTTCCCTGGCTTTTTATCCCAAACCCAGGAAAACTATGCAGTAGATGTTAAAGTGGCTTAAAGAGACACTGTGCTTCAGGCAAAAGCTAAATATTTCTTCAGATCAATAGTTTTCTAACTTTTTTTTTGTAGTATAACCTCTTCTAAAAACTATTCTTGTACAGAAATCTGATATATAAGTGCATAAAAGTAGAATTTTATTTAAGTGGAAGTAGAATAGAGAGGGTCAGGGCCCTGGTTGTCATGCTGGTCCGTCTTCCTTTGGTATATTTTCTAAGTATTAGGCTTACACCATTTTGGCCAATATGAAGCCAGGAGCTAGGAGCTTCTTCTGGGCCTCTCACACAGGTGCAGGTGCCCAAGCATTTGGGCCATCCTCTACTGCTTCCTCAGGCCATAGCAAAGAGCTGGACTGGAAGAGGAGCAGCTAGGACATGAACTGGAATCCATATAGGATGCCAGCACTGCTTATTTTGCTTACTACACCACAGCGCCAGCCCCAGTCTTTCACCATTTGAAAACTACATTCAGTTCTTCTAGTATTCATCCTTACATCAACTCAGAATATTGGAAAGCTACACATTTGGACTTCATTAAATTAGTTAGTGTATCACTGACTAATAATTTAATATACCCTGTGTTTTAAGCAAGGATCAGACTGAGAAGCAGCTATGATAAGCATTTCTTTATCTTCAGTAGAATTGCAATTGAAAATATTTTTCAGTTCTTCTTTAATTTCCCTGAGATTTCACAGGATAAGTTTCTCTGATGAAATAAGGCTCAGGGAGCAGCTAAGCCTTATTTTTCCCTTTTATAATGAACAATGAGGTTGGAAGGATTCTATATACCCCAGAAATTCATAAAATATATAGTCCTACCTAGCTTTTTTGTTCATTTAAATTTATTTTTAACTCAGTATTTGTTCAAGAAATTACTTTAGAGAATTCCTTCAGTTTGTCAGGAAACAGATGGGAATTTGGTTCATGTCACCATTTTCCTTGACCGTCACTCTGCTGCAGTCTCAAAGGTTTCTATCTGTTCCAGCGGTGCCAGCCTTCTTTCTGTATCAGATTATCTGCCGACTTCTTTGGCAAAGCATTACTGAGTGGCTCCTCCGCATGCTTTGGATTTTCAGTATCTTCTTGGATATCTACTTGGAAGATATCAGGTATCTTCTTGGAAGGAATGGCCCAATTCACCATGTTGAAAGTTCCCTCTATCTCCTGCACTTAATTACTTTTCATGAATTTTCCATATGATAGATGCTTAATAAACATTTTTGAATATACAAAAACATGAATTTGAAAATGAAAAATCAGTCCCTTACATCAAGAGGTTATTGTTTTGTTTCTTTTCTTTTCTTTTTTTTTTTTTTTTTTTGACAGGCAGAGTGGACAGTGAGAAAAAGACAGAGAGAAAGGTCTTCCTTTTTCCGTTGGTTCACCCCACAATGGCTGCTGCGGCTGGCGCACCGTGCTGATCCGAAGCCAGAGCCAGGTGCTTCTCCTGGTCTCCCATACGGGTGCAGGGCCCAAGCACTTGGGCCATCCTCCACTGCACTCCCGGGCCACAGCAGAGAGCTGGACTGGAAGAGGTGCAACCGGGACAGAATCCAGCGCCCCGACTGGGACTAGAACCTGGGGTGCTGGTGCCGCAGGCAGAGGATTAGCCTAGTGAGCTGCGGCACTGGCTGAGGTTATTGTTTTAAGTAGGGACAAACTTTAAAAAATACTACTACTATAATCTGCCAATGAAGATGTAGGAATAAATGTAATGTACACATGAAGTAAAAAAAAATAAAATCTATGTTAAGGATTTCTTGGAAATTACATTAGCATTTGAGCTAGTTTTTGATCGATGGATAGGAGCTCACTAAGTAAGGAAAGAAGATAAGAATAGTCTAAGTGAAGGGGAAATATGTCTCTAAATTGAGACTTGGGGCAGTTCATAGGGAAATGATTCACAGAATAAAGTGGATTCAAGATTTTGGAAATAATACAAAATGGAGTTTAAGTGAAGAAGGAATCCGATTAGATCTCAGAATAGAGAATGATTCACTTGTGCAACAGCTAAGAGCACAAATGAATGGTTTTCGGGGCCAGTGCTGTGGCGCAGCAGGTTAACATCCTGGCATCCCACATGGGCGCTGATTCTAGTCCTGGCTGCTGCTCTTCCGATCCAGCTCTCTGCTATGGCCTGGGAAGGCAGTGGAGGATGGCCCAAGTCCTTGTTCCCCTGTGCTCCCGTGGGAGACATGGAGGAAGCTCCTGACTCCTGGCTCCTGGCTTCGGATCAACGCAGCTCCGGCTGTTGCAGCCATTTGGGGAGTGAACCATCGGATGGAAGACCTCTCTCTCTGCCTCTTCTCTCTCTCTGTAAATCTGACTTTCAAAGGAAATAAATAAATCTTTTAAAAATGAATTGATTTCTACACCTTTTATGAAGAAAGTAGAGCTAAATATTAATCAAAGGAGAAAATATCCCATAAGACCGATGGTAACAGACATTTTAACTGTTTCTGGGTGTGAGTATAATATATGCACAATGAACTTTAAAACATGAGCCAAATAACAAGTCCTGATGAGATAATTGCAGTAAAAAGGACAAATAAAATTATGTCTCTAATAAAAAAAAAAAGATTCCTGGCAAATAGAAGCCAATTTTTTTGGAGGGGTATCTCTACCAGGGTCTATCCCTCTTCAATCAAATCTTTTGTTCTAGATTGACTTGTTTGTCAAATTCCAGTTTTAAACATGGACTTCAGATGGTAAAATAGCCAAGTTCTGAAACGTCCATTCCCTAACAAATTCTCTCAGTTTCCTTAGCCTTGTAGGGGAACTGCACTCTTAATAACAGAGAGAATGATCCCCTTTCCCTGCTTGTTACTACTCAGGAGAATCTCTAGCTTTCTAATTACCTCTCAATATTTACTCAATGGATAATCATCATCAGATTAACTTTCAGTCCTATGATGTGTAATTAAACATGTAAATCAGTAAAGCACAATCATAGCTGGGTACATCAACATTTTTATAAACAACTTAAGAGCAATTGAATGAAAAGTGATCTTTTTATATATGATCATAAAGGTTTGTTCCATAATAACTTAAACTTTGAGTTTAACTCTCTGTTACGAGACTAATGCCATAATTACTTTTATAAATAAGTATGTTTGAGATAGTTTAAAAACTTAGCCCAATTTTCCCAAGAATTGTGGTGGTTTTAAATTGAGGCCTTGGAAATAAGATAGAATCTGCTCTGAAGCGGTCTCCTAAAGGGTCATCTCTCCCTTCCTTCCTAGAATGTAGATTCCCTCATGATTCAGGTTATTCATTTGGAAATTTAATGGCCTTTGTGCTTCTACTCTTGTCTCTCCTATACTCCATTTGCTGCTCAGGATTCAGAGTGACATTTTTGGAAATATAAACTCATGGCTGCCTGGTTTAAATATTCTCCATTGGCCACCCATTGTATTTAGAATAATATCCAATGTAGGAAATACAGTCAATTCCAATATGCTCGATATTTTAAAATTACCAATGAGTGTCATGCTTTTCTCAATACTTGTTCAGTATCTATAAAAACATTTTTCTTTTTTAGGTTCATTAATATATTTTATAATAATACATTTGCTAATAGTGAAATATTAAAAATATTATTTAGTAAGTCTCATTTGACCATGGGATGTTTTTGTTTCAATATATTACAAGTATTTATAATCTGCTGCAAGAATTTCTGTCAAACACGTTTTATTTTGGTGGTAGACATTTCGTGCAGCACTGAAGATGCTACTCTGGATGTATGCATCCCATATCAGAGTGTCTGGTTCTGAGTCCTGGATCCCCTTCTGATTTCAGCATACTGCTAATGCACATCCAAGGAAGCAGCAAGCAATGACTCTGCCACCCACGTGGGAGACTCAGGCTGAATTAACAACCCTCAGCTTTGACCTGGCCTAGTCCTGGCTATTGTTGGTGTCTGGGGAAATGAACCCACGGATGAAAGATTTCTATTTCTCTGTTTCTACCTCTCTTTATGAAATAAATAATTTAAAAAACACATATAATTTTGAAAGTTTATTTTATATTTTTACATACGAGCCATTAGTCTGTATTTTCTTTCATCAATGTTAGGCATAAGTGATAAAATTTGAAATTTTTCTTTATTTTCTAGGCTGTGGAGACATAGACATATCATTGCGACAACCAAGTGTTGGAAGATCAGATAGACTTCTTCTGTGATGCTATCTTGTCCTTGGATATATTTGTTGTTTTTCAATATCATTGTCTGTAAATTGGTATATTAAGCTTTCATCTCTACTGTGGTTACAGTAATCTATAAAGTATTCTGCTTCAGTGATTATTTTCCCTTATCAAATCTGATTTTGTATATTGGTGATTCCTTTTCCCTTTGATTAGACTAACTGGTAGTTTACCTACTTTGTTAATTAAAAAACAAGATTTGGATTTACTAAATTATTCCTACTTTTGTTCTATGCTCTACTGTAGCAGTTTCACATTTACTTAATTATTACTTTCCTCACAGTTTTTTGGTCCACTTTCTATCATTTTATTTCATAACAATTCACTTATTATTTTTATGGATATTGAGTTTATTTGTTTATATTTATTTTAGTTTTCTTCTAATATTTCTTTAACTATGTCTCATTAATATTGATGTATGGTATTTTTCTAATTATTTTTTTAAAATTCTGTAATACTGATTTCTGTTTCCATTTCATCTATGAGTTACATGTCTTTTAAATTTTCAGGTTAGGCTGGCGCCGAAGCTCACTAGGCTAATCCTCCACCTGTGGCACCGGCACCATGGGTTCTAGTCCCCGTTGGGGCGCCGGATTCTGTCCTAGTTGCTCCTCTTCCAGTCCAGCTCTCTGCTGTGGCCCAGGAAGGCAGTGGAGAATGGCCCAGGTCCTTGGACCCGGTACCCGCATGGGAGACCAGGAGGAAGCACCTTGCTCCTGGCTTCAGATTGGCGCAGCCCGCTGACCGCAGTGCACTGGCTGTAGCAGCCATTTGGGGGGTGAACCAACAGAAAAAGGAAGACCTTTCTCTCTGTCTCTTTCTCTATCTCTCTCACTGTCTAACTCTGCCTGTCAAAAAAAAAATTCAGGTTAAGTACTTGAGTTTTTAAATATTACTGTAAGTTCATAGATTTATTACACTGTAATCCATGTATGTTGTTGAAATATTTTGACTTTATGGGACTAATACTTTAATGTGCCCTACGTATGTTCCAAAATTCCTTGGGATTAATGTGTGTTCTCTACTATCAAGTTTTAGAGTTAAACATTTTGCCATAAAACCATACTTCTTTGTTATGTTATTCAAGTCCTCTATATTACATTTTATCCACTTGACCTGTCTTATAGAGAGTATGTGAAAATTGTTCCCTTATTAGTGCATTTTTACCAATATATCCTTGTTTATTCATAGTTTTGGGTTTATGAAGATAGTAACTGCCATTTTATGTATGAATATTCATAACTACTCTATAATTCTGAATTGTAGGATTCAACTTTAGTAGAGTCATTAAAAACATCTTTCCTTGTTGAACTTGATACCAAATGTAAATGCTACTATGAAATCAACAGAAAAATGTCTGTTTTGTTGTTTCCTAATGTTTGTCCATCCTTTTGTTACATAACCTTTCTGAATTATTTTTGTATGTTCCTCTTCATACAGATTATAATTGCATTTTTCTTTTGTTGACAAACAGAATACTTTTCCTTCTAAAAGGTGACTTAAGCTTAACTTACATTTATAAATGTTACTGAAATACTAAGTCATATTATTTTGAAATATGCTAATTTAAAATATATTTTTAAATGTTTATTTGAGAGGACAAGTTACAGAGAGTGAGGGAGAGAGAGAGAATCTGCCATCTGCTGATTCACTCCCCAAATACCCACAATGGCTGGAGCTGAGCAAATCCAAAGCCAGAAGCCAGGAACTTCTTCTGGGTCTCCTATGTGGGTACAGGAGCCCAAGCACTTAAGCCATCTTCCACTGCCTTCCCAGGACATTTGCAGAGAACTGGATCAGAAAAGGAGCAACCGGGACACCAACTGGCACCCATATGTGATGCTGGTGGCACAGGCAGAGGCTTAACCTACTACACCACAATGCTGGTCCCTCAAAAGATCTTAATGGTCACATAGCTAAAATGCCTCTTAGAAGTTTTACTCTATTACATTGCAATAAATAAAGAGACAGGATCAGACTTTCTTCTTGACTTCAAAAAACCTAAATTAGTTGATGGGAAGTGGCATGCATTATGAGATGGAGGGTCTAACCAACTACTTAGGATGCCTGATTCCCATATCCGAGTATCTAGGATCAAAACTCTCCTCAGTGTCAGACCAAGCTTCCTACTAATGCTCCTAGAAGGCAGTGATGATGGCTCAGATACTTGAGACCCTGTCACCCATGTGGGAGACTCAGGTGGAATTCCTCGTTCATAGTTTCAGCCTTTTCCTTCCCTGGGTGTCATGAGCATTTGGAGAATAATCCATTGGATAGGAGTGCACTGTCTCTCCCTCCACCCCGCCCTCTGCCACTCTGCCTTTCATATAAATAAATAAATCTTTAAAGGATGATAAAATACCTTATATTTTTAGGAGTATGTGTGTGTGTGTCTGTGTGTGTGTGTGAATGTGTGTGTATGTAGTTTAGTAAGCATTGTTTGAGCTGCTCATAATAAATTCCCCAGATAATATGAACTAATTTGTTTTATGCACAATTTCCTCCTTACCATTCCTCGTTTTGCTGCCTCATGTGTACAGTCATCCCTAGAGTGCTGGGCCATAGTATATGCTTAGTAAATATTTGCTGACTTAATTAAAACATGAATAACTCAGAAGAAGGAACTTTTTGAAAGTTAATTATATTTATTACATTATGTGAGTTCATTGTTCTCTTTGTGGAGTTTTTCTGTTTTTTGGGCAGACGATAGTCTAATTGTTTTAATGCATCTCATTTTCTTGTAATCATTTCTGTCTGTAACAATAAGTATCCAGCTATAAACGCACTATACACTACCTGAGCTTTTAACTTTATCCCCAAATCACATCTCATTTGAAAAACTTTATTGAAAATAAATTGAAAAATATTCTCTTACAAATTCTCAATATATTCATTCACATCACACTTGGCATATGATTCTGATCCCAGCCCCAAGCCTAATACTTTCATTAATATAATTGCTGTTTTTAATGAACTCTGGGAATTTGAAATAATGTTCATATATCGACTCCTTAGAAAAACATTCGTTAACTGATTTGGTAGTACAACTCTCTATCATGCTTTCCCAGGTCTTTAGGTGTTCTATTTTTGTTTGTTTGTTTCCAAAAAAATAATATAGAGGTTTTAACACTACTTTTGGTGTATCTCTTAATTTCTATTATGTTTATTGCCATTTTATTTGTTTCAAGGAAGTTTTTTATTTTCCTTTTGATTTTTTTTTTTTTTTTGACAGGCAGAGAGTGTCGCTCCCCCTCTTCGTGGAGGAACGACACTAAACCCTGCGCTGTTCTTTCGTCTGCTCGGCCCTCCCCGGGTTTGCTGCTGGTTCTTCCCGGGTTGGCTACTATCCCTTCCACCTCCGTGGAAGGGCAGTTCCCCCTGGCTACATTCCCCACTTCCGCAGGGGAGCGGCACACCGCCGGCCGGCTCTTCTCGGGGGCTGCACAGGCGTTCCCCTTAGATGTTCCCCTTAGATGTTCCCCTTAGATGTTCCTGGTGCATGCCGTCTCTCTCCTCCTTTATAGTCCTCCTCCGCCAATCCTAACTCGGCTGCCCACACGCCGAGTACGCTGCTCTCCAATCAGGAGCAAGTCCTACAGTTTATTGGTTGAACTGGAGGCAGCTGTGCGGAAGCTGTTTACTTCTCTCCCAGCGCCATATTGTGGGAGAGCAGATGCATAGAATAAGTCTTAATTCCAGTAACTCAGTCCAGTCCGGGCTGCTCCCCACAGAGAGGACAGTGAGAGAGAGAGACAGAAAGAAAGGTCTTCCTTTTCTGTTGGTTCACCCCCCAGTGGCCACTGTGGCCAGCGCACTGCACTGATCCGAAGCCAGGAGCCAGGTTCTTCTCCTGGTCTCCCATGCGGGTTCAGGGCCCAAGCACTTGAGCCATCCTCCACTGCATTCCCAGGCCACAGCAGAGAGCTGGACTGGAAGTGGAGCAACTAGGACAGAATCTGGCGCCCCGACCAGGACTAGAACCCAGGGTGCTGGCACCGCAGGCAGAGGATTAGCCTAATGAGCCACAGTGCCAGCCCCTTTTGATTTTTTCTGTGACTCACTGTTCATTCAGGAGGGTATTGCTCATTCTCCATATGTTAGCATATTTTCTAGAGGTTTTGATTTTCTAGCTTCATTCCATTGTGGTCAGAACAGATATATGATATGATTTCAGCTTTTTTTTTTTTTTTTTAGTTTACTGAGATTTGCTTTCTGAAATAACACATGATATATTCAAGAGAAAGTTCCACGCACTGATTAAAAGAATGTGTATTCTTCAATTGTGGAATGAAATGTTCTGTAAATACCAGGCAGGTCTATTTGGTCTACAGGGTAGACTAGTTCTGTTTCTTTGTAGATTTTCTGCCTATTTAATTTGTGCATTGATGAAAGTGGGGTGTTGAAATTCCCCATTACTATTTTATTGGAGTCTATGTCACTTTTTAGAACCATTAATTCGGTTTTAAATTGCCAGAAGCCCTGGCATTGATTGCATATACATTAATTATAGTCACATTTCCTGTTGAATTGATCCTTTAATTATTACATAATGCCCTTTGTCTCTTTTAACAGTTTCTGTATTAAAGTCTATTTTGCCTGATATATATGATGGCCACACTTGCTGTTTTTGTGTTCCATTAGCATGGAATATCCTTTCCTATCTTTTCACTTTCAGTCTATGCATGTCTTTGATGGTGAAGTGTGTTTCTTGTAAGCAGCAAATAGATGGGTCTTATTTTTTTAAAATTTATTCAGCCAGTCTATATCTTTTAATTGGAATATTTATGCTATTTACATTCAAGAGTACTATTGATAAGTAACAACTTGGGCCCTGCCATTATTCTGTAAATATTCCTATTTTTGCTTTGTATTTGCTTTTTGCTTTTACTGGGAGATTTTCTGCTTTCATATTCTTTCATAATGTTGACTACCTTTCTGTGCATCTGTGTGTATCACATCCATATGCATCATTTGTAAGGCTGAAAGAGTGGTGAAAATTCTTTCAGTTTCTTTTGCTATAGAAGATCTTTATTTCACAACTTCATTCATAAATGTGAGCTTTGCAGGGTCAAGTATTCTGGTTCACAGTTTTTGTTCTCTTAAGACTTGGACAACATCTCTCCATTCTCTCTAGCTTGTAAAGTTTCTGATGGGAAATCAGCTGTGAGTCTTATTGAAGATCCTCTGAAAAGAATCTGTTATTTCTATCGTGCACATTTTAGAATCCTTCCTTTATGCTTTATTGTTGAAAGTTTGACTACAGTGTATCATGCTGAAGCTCTTTTCTGAGCATGTCTATAAGTAGTTCTATGTGCTTCCTGTACTTGAATGTCCTTTTCTTTCTCCAAATTGGGAAATTTTCTGTTATTTCACCGAACAGACCTTCTAGTCCATTCTTTTTTTCCACACCTTCAGGAACTCCTAAGACCTGTAAGTTGAGTCATTTGATAGTACCTATAAATCTCAAACATTGCTTTTAATTTTTCTAATTTTTTTCTTTTTTTAGTATAACTGAGATATGTCCAAAGATATGGCTATATCCAAAGAATATCTTTGATATTCTTTCTTTTCCATCACCAAGTCTGTTGTTAAGGTTTTACATCGTATTTTTTATTTGACATTTGAATTCTTTGTTTCTAATATTTCATTTTGATTTCTTTTCAAATTCTCAATCTCATAGGAAAATTTTTCACCCATGCCATTTATGGATTTCTTTAACTCATGAATTTGCTCCTCATTGTTTCTGAGCAATCTCCTGGTCCTTCTTTTGAATTCCTTTGCAGGCATTTTCTAATCTAATATTGAATGCTGTTGTGTTCCTTTGGGCCAATCTTCCTTACTCTTGTTTCTTGAATTTCTGTGTTTACCTTTAGGCATTTGTTCAAATATTTGTTGTTTTTCTACTCTGGTGGATTTTATCTTGGAACTAAGCCTCTGTGGTCTAATGGAGTTGTGCTTTTTAGTGAATATCTGGAGGCATGTGCTGGGTGTGGCCAAGGAGCTCTGGTCAGTGCCCAGGGTAGCATGAGAATCCAGAGGGACACCCAAGTAGGACATGGTAGATCTCTTATATTGTCAGCAGAGGAAAGGATATGGTCATATCTGTTGGCATAAGTACAACCTCACCTCCTCCCTTCCAAGGTGTTCAGTGACTAGGGTGGGCCAACAGTGGGTATAATCCCCAATCACACATAGAATCCTGCATGGTCCTCTATGTGAGTAAGGAACCCTATCTAATGACCCACACCAGGGAGATCTGAGACGCTGATGCTAGACACAGTGATTGCAGAGAGACCCAGTTACACCCCAAGTACATTGTGCAGTCACAAGATTCCTACAGTCACAACTCACAAAGCTACCACAGTCACAGGGTGCAGAGGATCCACTTAGCCCCATGATCCTTCCCTGTCCATGGAAAATGTAGAGAGGGTCTCAGAGCCAGCTGTCTGTGGGTGTTCAACCTTGGCAGTTCGTGCACTATGATATGTTGAGAGGATGGAGGCATCTCACAGTCCTATATTGGTGCCCAGCCCCTTGTACAGCCTCCTAGCTGACTCAAATTCAGTTGGGAACCTAATTTTTCCCTCTGGTAAAAATCCCCAGGACAGAAGTGCACACAAGAGCCAACGCAGCCTCTATTGGTGTCAAAATGGCTCCATCTCCTTGCCTGTTCCTGGGCACCCTTGTTGAGGGCTGGGGAAAAAGAAGCATGCTTTCTTTTCTTTTGCTGGATTAGGTAGGTACCCTACCCACCATTAGGGCTCCAGGCCAAACTGAAAGACAGTGTGGTCCACAAGGCCTTCCTTCAAGCAATATCACCAGTGGCAAGGGCTGCCACAGTCTGCTCTCACCTTGCTTCCCAAAGCTGAAATCATCTCTAGTTCTTGGCTGTGTGGATCATGTGTGCTGTCTGCATTCATTGCTACACAGCCTCACCTTCCACACTGCTCCACAATGTCCCCCTTCCTTCTCTAGGATTTTTACTGCAAACTAGTCTCCAATTCTCCCCTGGGGATGCACTTTCTGTGCTTTTCATCTGCTATTTCCCCCTGTTTTAAAAGCAGCACATCTTTTCCCCATTCAGCCATTTTGGAATCTCCTATACATTCTATTTTCTGTCCTTAAGTCTTTAACACCTTGACTACTATAACTTTGTAGCAAGATTTAAACTTAAGATGTGCAAGTCTTCCAATATAATTTTTCTTTCTCTCTCTTTAAAAATTTATTTATTTATTTGAAAATCAGAGTTAAACAGATAGAGAAGGAGAGGCAGAGAAAGGAGGTCTTCCATTGCTGGTTCACTCCCCAGATGACCGCAATGGCTGGAGCTGCTCTGATCCGAAGCCAGGAGCCAGGAGTTTCCTCTGGGTCTCCCACGCAGCTGCAGGGGCCCAAGGATTTGGGTCATCTTCTACTGCTTTCCCAGGCCATAGCTGAGAGCTTGATTGGAAGTGGAGCAGCCAGGTCTCGAACCGGTGCCCACATCAGGTGCTGGCACTGTAGGTCAGGGCGTTAACCCGCTGTGCCACAGCGCTGGCCCCTAATTTATCTTTCGCAAGACTGCTTTGATTTTTCTGAGTCCTTTATATTTCTATATGAGTTTTAGGACAAGTTGTCCATTTCTGCAAAAATAAGATTAGCTGTAATTTGGGTAATGATTGTGATGAGCCAATAGGTCAACTTGAAGACTATAGACATACTTGTAATAACTATATTCCAACCCACTAATGTGGATATGTTTCCATTTAACAGTTCTTTAATTTCTTTCACAATATTTTACAGTTTGAAGTATATAATTGTTCACTGGTATTGTTAAAATACATTCTAAATATTTTATTATTTCCATGTAATTATATATGGAATTATTTCATATTATTCATTTCTAGAATAATACATATGATTAATTTTGATTTCTGAATCTTTTATTCAAAAACTATGCTGAAATAAATTATTCTAACATTTTACTGTTTTCCTTTGAATTTTTTACATATAAAATCATGCTTTCTGAAAAGAAGTTTTATTATTCTGCCTAGAACTTCAGTAACAATATTAAAAAGAAATAGTCAATATCTTTGTTGCTTTCATGATCTCTCATTCACCATTAAGTATTGCCTTTCTCCTGAATTATCAGCAGATGCCTTATATAGACTGGAAATCTTCTCATCTATTGCTAATTTGTTAAGAATTTATCAAGAAAGTGTGTTTGATTTTATCACACTTTTTTGTTTGAATCTACTGAGATATTCATGTGTTATTTTCCCCTCTGATGTGGGATATTACATTAATTGATTTTCACATGTTCAAATTATCTTGCATTAGTGGAGTAAATCCCACTTGGTTCTAGTATATAATGCTATTTATGTGTGGCTGGATTTTTTTTATTTTTAGGGAACTTTATATCTATATTTAGAAGAATTATTCATGCTTATGACTGTCTTATAAGCCTTTTTGTGATGTCTTTTTCTGAATTTGTTATAAAGGTAATACTTGTCTTAGAAATGACTTAAGAAATGTTTCCTCGGGACTGGAACGGTGTCATGGCAGGTTAATCTGTTGCCTGCAGTGCTGACATCTCATGTGGGAACTGATTCAAGTTCTGGCTGCTCCACTTCCAACCCAGATCCCTGATAATATGCTTCGGAAAGCAGTGAAGATAGATGGTCAAGTAGTTAGACCATGCACCCATGTGCAAGGTACCAAAGAAGCTTGTTACTTCCAGCTGTGGCCTGGCCCATCTCCAGCCGTTGCAGCCATTTGGGGATTGAACCAGAGGACAGAAGATCTCTTCCTCTGTCTCTCCTTCTCTCTCTCTCTGTAACTCTGCCTTTGAAATAAATAAATAAATCCTCAAAATTATCCAAAGTTTTTTAAAAGAGAATGTTCTCTCAATATTGCTGAAAAAATTTATTTCTATGAAATGTTTTAAAAAATATATTGCATTTTATTTAAAAATCAGAGTTACAGACAGAGAGGGAGAAACAAAAAGAGATCTTCCATCCCCTCATTCATTCCCTAAACGGCCCCAGCAGTCAGAGGTAGGTCAGGCTGAAGCCAGGCTCCAGGAGCTTCATCCAAGTATTCCACATAGATAATAGGGTCGCAAACACTTGGACCTTCTTATGCTTCTTTTCCCAAGCCGTTAGCAGGGAGCTGGACTGGAAATGGAGCAGCTGGGACACAAACTGGCACCTGTATGGAATGCAGGTGTTGCAGGCAGCAGCTTTACATACTACTTCACAAGGTCAACTCTTCTGTGAAGTTTTAAATACTAATTTTTTGCTCCTATTTGTACTGTCTATTCACACTATCCATTTATTCTTAGATGAAATATTATAGTTTTTTACTTGTTTTTCATGCAATTTCCAAGGATTAATAGGAGGAAAAGGTAGAAATATGCATGTGTATATATATTATTATGGAACTAACAGGCCTGTGTATCCTCAAATTATGGAGATGTTTAAATACTGAAGTCATGCATTAAGGATTGATGGATTAGGAGAATTGATCTAACTATGGTGTCTGAGAGGTGGGCCTGGTGAGAGGAATAAATATAGGCCACTGGGGCCAGCCTTTGGAAGATAATTCTAGCAAGAGAATTGGTTCCCTCTCTCTCTCTCTCTCTCTCTCTCTCTCTCTCACACACACACACACACACACACACAAGGGTATGTGTAATTTTTAAAATTATACCTATATAACTGCAGAAACATTTCATGAGGTTCTTCATGCTGACATTGTGAAAGTTGTTATCTAGTTCACATCCTTTTAATGAATGATCTTTCTCAAATTAGCTACAGTTAGTTTCTTTCAATGGTAGTAACGACTTTAAACATTTTCCCTCCCACAGAATCACAGAACCTGCCAAACTGAGATTTACAACCATATTATGTATAAGGTATTTCTGCTTAAATATGTGCCCTGTAGTCAGAATAAATAAAGCTTTTTATTTGTGCTTATTTATTTACTAGATAACTTAACTTCTCAGGAAATAAGCCAAGTATTAAGAAGTAGTTTCTTACCTCTAATGGTGGGCAGGAGGCCCAGTCTACTGAATAGATTTTTAAAAGAGTCATTAAAAAACATAACATTCGGGGGCCAGCGCTGTGGCATCATGGGTAAAGCTGTCGCCTGTGGCTCCAGCATCTGTATGGCTGCCAGTTCAAGTCCCAGCTGCTCCACTTCTGATCTAGCTCTCTTCTATGGCCTGGGAAAGCAAGAGAAGGTGGCCCAAGTCCTTGAGCCCCTGTACTCACATAGGAGATCCAGAAGAAGCTTCTGGCTGCTACCTTTGGATCAGCCTATCTCCAGTTGTTGTGGACATTTGGGAGAGTGAAGCAGTGGATGGAAAACATCTCTCTCTGCCTCTGCCTCTCTGTAACTCTGCCTTTCAAATAAATAAATAAATATTTAAGAAAAAAACAAAAAATATAACATTTATGTAAGAATGTAATATTTAAATTAACAAGAAATAATACTATATGTTTTATATATATAGTTACATATTCTGATATTTTTAGTTCAGGCATTGTCAACATTTTATGTCCTTAGTTATTAATGTTGCATTTTTAGCCTAGCATTCTTGATTGCACTTTGGAATATTGATGAACTATTTGATATTTCCTTTGAAACAATGGGTATGAATTAACATAAGTCCATGTACAATTTGGAAGAAAGTATCCAGGGATCAGCATTGTGATGTGTTAGGTTAAGCTGCAGCCTGCATTGACCAACGCCCTATCTGGGTCCTAGTTCAAGTCCTGGCTGCTCCACTTCTGATCCAGCTCCCCACTAATGTGCCTGGGAAAGCAGTGGAGGATAGCCACATGGGCATCTGTACCCACGTGGGGGACTTAGAAGAAGCCTCTGGCTCCTGGCTTCAGTCTGACCCAGCCCTAGCTGTTGTAGCCATTTGGGGGATGAGCCAGAAGGTGGAAATCTCTCTCTCTCTCTCTCTCTTTCTCTCTCTTCTTTTTCACTTTAACTCTGCCTTTCAAGTAAATAGAATAAATAGTTAAAAAAAAACAAAGCAATCAATTTCAGTTCATAATTGATCATAATGATAGGTCTAAGAGTCAAAGGGATCACATAAACAAGACTAGTGTCTGCTAATACTAGCTGATAGAATCAAAAAGGGAGAGAATGATCCTCATGGGAAGCGGATTACACAGCAGACTCAGATAATGGCAGATGTCCTAAACAGCACTCTGGCCTCAGAATCAGCCCTTAAGGCATTCACATCTGGCTGAAGAGCCCATGAGTGTATTTTAGGCATGGAAAGCCAAGAGACTCTGGAAAAAAAAAAAAATGACGTAAATGAAAGATCTCTGCGAGTGAGATCCCATTGGAAAGAACAGGTCATCAAAGAAGGAGGTACCTTTCTCTGAAGGGAGGAGAGAACTTCCACTTTGACTATGATCTTGTCTGAATAAGATCGAAGTTGGCAAACTCAAAAGGCTTCCATAGCCTTGGCAACTCATGACAAGAGCCTAGGGAGATTACTGACACCATAAACAAGAGTGTCAATTTGTTAAGTCAACAACAGGAGTCACTGTGCACTTACTCCCCGTGTAGGATCTCTGTCCTTAATGTGTTGTTCAATGTGAATTAATGCTATAACTAGTACTCAAACAGTATTTTATACTTTATGTTTCTGTGTGGGTGCAAACTGTTGAAATCTTTAGTTAATATATACTAAATTGATCTTCTGTATATAAAGAGAATTGAAAATGAATCTTGATGTTAAAGGAATGGGAGAGGGAGTGGGAGATGGGAGGGTTGCAGGTGGGAGGGAAGTTATGGGGGGGAGCATTGTAATCCATAAGCTGTACTTTAGAAATTTATACTTACTAAATAAAAGTTGAAAAAAAAAAAAAACAAAGATAGAATGTGTCCATGGCATTGATCCTATCCCCCAAATGTTCTGAGTTTCAGATATCTAAGAATCATAACATACTCTTGTCCCTTAATATTTATAGGGATTTATCCAGAGTCCCCTGCTGATACTAAAGTTTGCATATTTTAAATATAAATCCATTACACAAAACAGTATAGTATTTTATATACCCAAAACATACCCTCCTATATTTTAGTCATCTCTAGATTATTTATGAAACCTAATACTTTGGGGCCGGCACTGTGGCATATTGGATTAATCCTCCATCTGCAGCACCAGCATCCCATATGGGTGCCAGTTCTAGTGCCAGCTGCTCCTCTTCCAATCTAGCTCTCTGCTATGGCCTGGGAATACAGTAGAAGATGGCCCAAGCACTTCCGCCCCTGCATCCCCTATAGGAGGCCTGGAAGAAGCTCCTGGCTCCTGGCTTCAGATAGGCACAGCACTGGCCGTTTCTGCCAATTGGAAAGTGAATCAGGAGATGGAAGACCTCTCTCTCTCTCTGTCCCTGCCTCTGACTGTCTATAACTCTACCTCTCAATTAAATTAACAAAATCTTTAAAAAAAACCTAATACAATGTAAATGTTTTATAAGTAGTCATTATATACACTTGTTTAGGAAGTGAGAAAATTTTTCTATATTTTAATGTCTATTCTATTAAATTTAATTTTTGAAATGAGAGAGAGAGGGGGAGAGAGAGAGAGAAAGAGAGAGAAAGGGGCTGGCACCCACTGGTTCACTTCCCAAATGCCTGAAATCAGGAGCCTAGAATTCTCTCAGGTTTCCTGTGTGATTGGCAAGGGCCCAAGTACTTGAGTCATCACCTGCTGTCTCCCAGGTAGCATTAGTAGGAAACCAGACTGGTGGTAGAACCAGAGCTCAGAAATGGAATGTGAGCATCCTAAGCAGCAGCTTAAGCCACTGTAAAATAGCACCTGCCCCAAGTATGTATATGTTTAGTACAGCTACAATCTTTTCCCCAAATCCTTTCAATCTGCAGGTGGTTGAATCCCATGAGATGGAGGCCCAGCTATGCATTTATTATTAAAATAAATTAATATATTTTCTTTCATTGATATATGATAACTTGTTTAACCAATTGCAAATATAGAAAATAAATAGATCACTGCTGTCATGAAAAACTATTTTTAGGTAGATCTCTAAAAATATTCTCTTTAAAAATTAATGCTTAGGATTGAAATTGCCTAAAGAATGTATGTATACAAGTGAAGATGTTGCTACATATTGATCAATTATCTTCTAAAATGGTTATATCAGCTCCATTGCCTGAAAATCACACAACCTAGCAAATTTGATAAAATGGTACACATGTATGTAAGCACACACTGGTAAAAGCCAATCATCTCAATTAAACTTATTGAGTTATATTCTTCTCTTGCCATGGACATATGTATAAACTCTCACAGTCATTCTTCACCTTCAAAAGTGGAAAAAACTCAGCTCCAAATGCAAGGGGTCTTTTAATGATGGCAACCAGAAACACTCATTCCAGGGCTTACCTACAGTGGATCCATATCGAATGGAGTCTGGCCTCATCCTCCTTGGAATTCCCCACAACACAGCCTTGAGGCAGCTCTCCTTCTCTACACTGCATAGTACATGAATTCATAACTCTGGTAGACAACACCCAGTTTTTGATGGCTATTGGGAAACAAACAATTCTGTACCATCTCAGATCCTCTCCTGTGAGAGAAATATTGTTAGATAAATGGACAAGCCAAATTCAGATTTGACTACCTGCTTATGTGTCATCCTTTGCTCCATAATACACAGACTTCTCCATGCAATAATCATCTTGGTGAAAAATCGTAGGGAACCAATGTTAGAATTTACGATAATTCATATTATGAAGTGACATTAGGTTTTCTTTCTGTTTAGAGCGGGGTCCATGATAAAGTCTTTTGATAATGTCACAAGTAGCAGTTTCTGGACTTGAATATTTTATTTTAAAGATTTATTTATTTATTTATGTGAAAGTCAATTACACAAAGAGAGGAGAGGCAGAGTAAGAAAGAGAGGTCTTCCATCTGCTGGTTCACGCCCCAGTTGGCCCCAAAGGCCACAGCTGTACCAATCCAAAGCCAGGAGCCAGGAGACTCCTCCGGGTCTTTCCATGCGGGTGCAGGGGTCTAAGGACTTGGGCCATCTTTTACTGCTTTCCCAGGCCATTGCAGAGAGCTGTATCAGAAGTGGAGCAGCCAGGACTTGAACCAGCATCCATATGGGATGCTGGCACTGCAGGTGGTGGCTTTTACCTGCCATTCCACAGCACCAGCCCCAGGACTTGAATATTTTTAGTTTATGTAATTTCCATTTAAACATCTGTGTGTATCAATACCATTGATAAGAGAGTTTATGAACAGAGACCTACCCTATTTCCCATTTGTTTATTTTAATTTCTTTCCCTTTAACACTTACACAACTCCAACATTCTCGGGCATTCCATCCCAAATGACCTGAGATAGAAGAAAGGACATTTTTTGTAACTATAAATAATCAACATAACTTGCAATACTTCAGTGGAGTATGCTGAACAGCAGGTTATACCCCTATGCTACTATATACAGAGTCTATGTTTCCTTTCTTGAATCTCAAAGCAAATATTGTGAAGATGTGTTCTCTGACTCCAAAATTTTTGGATGCAAAAAATGTTGCTGAAGTTCCTTGTCTCAGCACTTAACATAAAATAAAAATGTCTACAACTACACTCGATGAAAATATTCAGTTGTTTGGTTATGCCATTCTCACTCCCATTCTGATTTATACATTGCTGTTTAAAGCAAATTCATTATAAAAAATTACCTGATAGAATAAAAAAGGGAGAGAATGATCCAACATGGGAAGTGAGATACACAGCAGACCCATAGAATGGCAGATGTCCTAAACATCACTCTGGCCTCAGAATCAGCCCTTAAGGCATGCGGATCTGGCTGAAAAGCTCATGAGAGTATTTCAGGCATGGAAAGCCAAGACACTCTGGCAAAAAAAAAAAAAAAAAAAAAAAAAACCTAAATGAATGATCTCTGCGAGTGAGAGTGAGATCCCAGTGGAAAGAACAGGTCATCAAAGAAGGAGGTACCTTTCTCTGAAGGGAGGAGAGAACTTCCACTCTGACTACGACCTTGTCTAAATATGATGAGTTGGTGAACTCAAAAGGCTTCCATAGCCTTGGCAACTCATGGCAAGAGCCTAGGGTGATTACTGACGCCATAAACAAGAGTGTCAATTTGTTTAGTCAACAACAGGAGTCACTGTGCACTTACTCCCCCTGTAGGATCTCTGTCCTTAATGTGTTGTTCAATGTGAATTAATGTTATAACTAGTACTCAAACAGTATTTTATACTTTATGTTTCTGTGTGGGTGCAAACTGTTGAAATCTTTAGTTAATATATACTAAATTGATCTTCTGTATATAAAGATAATTGAAAATGAATCTTGATGTGAAAGGAATGGGAGAGGGAGCGGGAAAGGGGAGGGTTGCGGGTGGGAGGGAAGTTATGGGGGGGGGGAGCCATTGTAATCCATAAGCTGTACTTTGGAAATTTATATTCATTAAATAAAAGTTAAAGAAAAAATGAAGGAAATAAAGTTTTGTCTGTTTATCTTAAAGTACTTTGTAGAATTTACTTAAATTAGTTGAAAAAGAGTGAGGACATACAAAAGCTTAGTTGAATGTCATTGGAGCATTGTTGCTGGGGGCGGGGCACAGACCCTTGGAATGGTACAGATCTCTACTTGTTTCTCATCTCTAGCAAAATATGTCTAATATTTACGTGAAGCTGGTTACCTTATTTCTCAGACTATCTCCTGATATATTCAAAAGGGTATATCAGTGCCGACCTTATAAATTGTTTCAAGGATTAAAGGAGACAATTATTTAAAATGTTAAGTGATTAGCATAATCCCTGGCACAAAGATGATTCTCCACAAGGATAATTAACATCCTCTCATACAGAATATGAGAGAATAAAATATCTGTCCAAGGAAACCAAGTTTTAGGGTGAATTTTTGATTTGAGAAAAAAAAAAGCATGGTGAGGATTCTTTTCTTGTACTTTCCACTACTGTAGTCTCATACATTGAGTACTTACAAATTTCCCGTAAAGTTTTCAAATAATGCTGTTTCTGATCTTTGGTTAGTTTCTTACTACTGCTTATGGTAGGAAGGACACTGCAGTAGTTTCTGAAATCAGCCACCAACCTTGTTGCTGCTGACTGATAGTTTGCTTTTATCTCGTACATCTCTATGAGTACACGTTTGTGTTATCTTTTTAGAATTTTTAAAGTACTTCACTCAGCATAACCTCACATAATCTCCATAATGGCCTTGTAAGGTCACCCATTCAAAAACTGAGTAAGAAGTTCTTACAGGGCATTCAATAGCTACAGAAAACAGAGCCTGTGACTCTTAACTCCTGGTTCACTGCCTGTTCTCTGCAAGTTAGCCACTCAACCCCTCGTGCTTACCCATAATACCTTAGTTTTCTCTTTAAAGTGATTTCCAGTAATGCTTCCTCTTCCCAATGGTCAAATGTCAAGTAACAATCATTTTCCTTCACATTAAAGCTTTGAATAAAGGGCAGATGTCCCTTGGAGAACTAATCTTAAATTTTGAACTTTCCTTTTGATGGCACTGTGAGTAAGAGCCCAGAGAGAAAATCTGCAGGGGAATCAAATACATGAGCATGGGAAAGCAGAACCTGGAAGGCTTGGAAGTCAGCTGTTCCCTCCATTATACGTTTTCCTAGACTTTCCCTGATGCACATTTTCATAAAAACCCATTTAAGGCTAAAAGCAAATTCAAAAAGAGACTAATACTTAATGATTTCAATTTTTGTCCCAAATTCTCCCATGGTATTTTCACATTTTTTTCTCCTATGGTATTTTCACATTTTCATGTGGTAGTGTTTTCTTACAGAACTGAGACACAAGAGGGTTAAATAACTTGCTCAAAGTCATTTTCGATTAAGTGTCTTGGTCAGACTTGGAATCTAGATCAGTCTAAATATGAAACTAATGATTATGCTAAAAATATTAGGTTTTTTTATGTTCTTCCTCAGTTTCCTGGGGATATGGAAAAATAAGATATTGATCACTATTAAAATGTTTTTGTTATGAATTTTAGCAGTGCTATTTAACTAATGATGTGTCAAACTTTGGACTGTCCCTTCCCCAGCTCTAAAATGAATAAATAATGTCTTTTCTCTGGTCCCCATAATATATGTAGCAATGAAAGCCAAGATATCGATAGTCTGACTCCTCTTATCATTCCTTGAATATAATTTAATTCTCATTTTCCAATAAGCTTTCAAGACATAGGGTTTGATATTAAAATACTAAAAATTTAAACTTAATTCCCAAGGGAAGTTTGAAGTAACAAATTCCACATATAGAGATATATTGTGTAACCTTATACAAATCAATATATCTTAGCAAAACAAACAAACAAAAAAGTCCCCCACACATTTACCAAGAGTGAGATATTTAAAACCTTCAAAGGTTTCCATTACTGAGAGTACAAAGTTTGCTGCCTTGTTCTCTACCATCCAAACTAAACTCTCTTTCTTAATTAATAGTCCTGGGGATGGAAAACAAATATGACAGAGAAAATTTTCACTAGAAACTAAATTGATTTCACACACTCACACACGCACACACATATACATCTTTATTTTGATTGCATAAATGTATGAGGAGAGTTTCTTTTTGTAAGATTTATTTATTTAGAGAGACAGAGTTTCAGAGAGAAAGAGAGACAGAGAGAGAGAGATCCTCCATCTACCGGGTCACTCCCCAGATGGACACAATGGCCAGCAGTAGGCCAAGTGGAAACCAGGAGCCA
This sequence comes from Oryctolagus cuniculus, assembly GCF_964237555.1. Classification (NCBI taxonomy): domain Eukaryota; kingdom Metazoa; phylum Chordata; class Mammalia; order Lagomorpha; family Leporidae; genus Oryctolagus; species Oryctolagus cuniculus. Next base: position 44,480,754 of record NC_091432.1, read on the forward strand.
GCAGCTTCTTCCAGGTCTCTCACAAGGGTAGCCGGAGCCCAAGCTCTTGGGCCACCTTTCACTGCTTTTCCCAGGCAATAAGCAGGAAGCTAGATTGGAAATGTAGTAGCCAGGATACAAACTGGCACCCACGTGGGATGCCAGCAACACAGGCCGTGATTTAACCCACTACCCCACAATGCCGGCTCCACGGAGGAGAGAGTTTTATCCATTGCACAAAAGGAGATAACACACATATTAGCAATTATGATCAAAAATAGAGACCACTATTTGATGTTAAAGTGTCCAGTCTTCATGGTCTTTAGGTGGTATACTTTCAGGTGTGTATTTACATTGTTGTCCTATGTCTGTCTGCAGAGTTATGCTGCAGTTGTTCACTTTGAGAATTGCTATTACAATGCATCTTTTATTGGCTTTTTATCTTTAATATTTTACTTCCTCCCTTTTTTAGTGAAATTTTCTTTAGTTCTCATATAATTACACAGAACTGAATCATCTCAAAACCTGCTTCTGTGGCAGACAGACAAATCCAAGCAATATATTCACCAACAAGCAAATGTACTTGGGAAGAAGAAATCTAGGAATATAATTGAGAGAGCAGAGGTGAATTCTGGGTGACAATCTTCAAATATTATGTATTAAACCCTGGCCGTGTCTTTCTCTAGACTTTCAGTTACATGAGCCAAAAATTTTTCTTGTAAGTGACTTTCATGTGGGTTTTCTATTGCTTGTCTCTGAAAGAACTCTGAATAATATATTATTACGTTGTTGATGGTAGACTAAAACCAAATAGAAAAGTATAATAGCCTTACATAAGCAAAGCAAGTCATAAAACCAATTGAAGTAACAGCACTTTGGCAGATCCAATAAGAGATTTCTCACAGGAGAAATCAGGGAATTATAGAGGTTTGGGATCCACACTTTCAGTGTCTAAAACAGGTATTTTAAAATATCTGTTTTTTTCAAAGGCAGAGTACCGGTTTAAAATACCTTGTTTGTTAAAATACCTGGTTTTTTTTATTATTTCTTTTTTATTTTTGAGGATTGTTTGATCAGCTTTATTTAATTTTTTTAACTTTTATTTAATGAATATAAATTTCCAAAGTACAGCTTATGGATTACAATAGTTTCCCACCCTTAACGTCCCTTCCACCCGCACCCTCAAACGTGTGTGTGTGTGTGTGGTGTGTTGGAACATGCCAAAAGCTTTCTTCTAGTTATTTTGAAATTACACTTAACTGTTAATTATAGTCACCAATTTTTCTATAGAAAGTTAGAATTTATGCATGCTGTCTGCTTTCTAATTCAATTTTGGTATTCATTTTCCATCCTCTGTATCTCCTCTGTCCCTCATCCTTTCTAGACTCCAGCAATCTCTGTTCTCTCCACTTCTGTGAGTGTCAGGGACTCAAACCCGATGCCAGCCCCAACCAGCAGGGGGCAGCGCAAACACTCCCCAATAAGGCGAATGGGAGAGGTATGGTCGACGGGTCATGAACACACCACAAGCACCCATGAGTAGTGTGGAAGCAGGAACCGCTTTATTGAGGAAGTGTACAGGCTTATAAAGCTTACGAAGGACATGCGCAGTAGGGGAGCCAATCAGCGAAAAGGTCACGCAGGCATGGGTGGACCACACACAGGGGCACCTTAAGTAGAGTATAGGGATCATGCACTGTCCATGTATCCGGAACTAAAGCGGACCTATCCCTGCACCTGGAACATCTGCCAGGCACCATATTGTAATGGAGATTTTAGGCAATGCCCAACATGTGAGATCATTTTTTTTAGCTTCCAGCCTCTGCATATTAGTGAGAACATATAGTATTTGTCTTTCTGTGTTTCACCTAACATAATGTTCTCTAGTTTCATCCATATTGCCACAATGATAAGATTTCACTTTTTAACGGTTATATTACATTGTATATTTAGACCATATTTTATTTTACATTCATCTATTGAAAACACATAGGTGATATAATTTTTTGGCTATTGTGAAGAGTGTTGAAATAAACAAAAAAATGCAAAAATGTCTTATAGAAAGATTTTCTTTCTTTTAGCTTTATTCCAATAGTAGGATTGTTGGATCATATGGTAGATATATTTTTAATATTTTGAGGAACTTCCATACTGTTTTCTATAATCTTTGTACTAATTTATATTCCCATCACCATTGCTTAGTGTCCTTCTTTCTCCATACTTTTCCAACATTAGTTATTTTTTTTTATTTGACAGGTAGAGTTATAGACAGTGAGAGAGAGAGACAGAGAGAAATGTCTTCCTTCCATTGGTTCACTTCCCAAATGGCCACCACGGCCGGCGCTCCACAGATCCGAAGCCAGGAGCCAGGTGCTTCTTCCTGGTCTCCCATGCAGGTGCAGGGGCCCAAGCACTTGGGCCATCCTCCACTGCCCTCCCGGGCCACAGCAGAGAGCTGGACTGGAAGAGGAGCAACATGGCCATTTTATATCTTTTTAAAAAAAGAAATTTTTATTTCAGAATAATTTTAAATATACAACACGAAAGTTATGACGTAGTAGAAAGTTACTAAGTACCCCACATCCAGTATCCCATATATTTAATATTTTTTTATGTATATGGTAAGATATAGGAGATCTGATTTAGTGAATATTCATATAGAGATCCAATTTTCCAAGCATTATTTACTGAAGAGGCAGTCCTTTCTCCAATGTCAGTTCTTTGTGCCTTTTTTTCAAAAATCACCTGGCTGCAATATCTGTTTTTATTTCTTGAGTCTCTATTCTGTTCCATTCGTCTATTTGTCTATTTTTATTCCAGTGGTAGGCCATTTTGGTTACTATGGTTTTATAGTATGTTTTAAAGTAAGATAATATGGTGGATCCAGCTTTGTTCTTTTAGCTCAGTCTGGCTTTGGATATCTGGATTTTCCTTTGATTCCATATGAATTTTATGATAGTTTGTTTCTTTTTTTTTTTTTTTTTTTTTTTTTTTTTTTTTTTTTTTACAGGCAGAGTGGACAGTGAGAGAGAGAGACAGAGAGAGAAAGGTCTTCCTTTGCCGTTGGTTCACCCTCCAATGGCCGCCGCTGCAGCCGGCGCACCGCGCTGATCCTGGCAGGAGCCAGGAGCCAGGTGCTTTTCCTGGTCTCCCATGGGGTGCAGGGCCCAAGCACCTGGGCCATCCTCCACTGCACTCCCTGGCCATAGCAGAGAGCTGGCCTGGAAGAGGGGCAACCGGGACAGAATCCGGCGCCCCAACCGGGACTAGAACCCGGTGTGCCGGCGCCGCAAGGTGGAGGATTAGCCTATTGAGCCACGGCGCCGGCTCATGATAGTTTGTTTCTATTTCTGTGAATAATGCCCTTAATATTTTTATTGGGATTGAATTTAATCTGTAAATCACTTTGGATCATATGCATTTTATAAATATTAATTCTTTCCTTGCATGAACCTGGATTGGCTTTCTATTTTTGTTTTCTCCAACTTCTTTGCTCACTGCTTTATGATTTTTCACTGTAGATATATCATGGATTAAATTTACTCCTAGGTACTGTTTTAGTAACTATAAATGATTTTACTGAAATTCTTCTTTATATGTCAGATTCCTTTTCAAGGGATGCTATCTGTTATTTCTGGGTGGCTACCATAAGCCTTGATTTTGTTTTGTTACTAGGAGTCTTTTGACACTATCAGTCTTTCAAAGACTTCTTCAGTCTCAGCCGTTAATGTTTCCATTCATTTTTACTCCAGTCTTTGTGCACATTCTTTGTTACTGCTGACAATTCTGTTGGCAGTGAAAGTGACTGGAACTTTCTTAAAAGTGAAAGGTTCAAAGAATAAATGAAACATGGGTCACCTACAGTGGTTACTAACAATATTTTGTAGCACTTTCTTCATTTCTCTGTCTTGGTGAATATACTGAATAATTTATGTCAGTATGCTCAGTGACAATCAATCTAGAGAGCATGATTTCATAAAATCACAAACCTTTGACAACTGACTGACGTTCTGAGGTGATAGCATGTCTGGACCAAAGAACGGAATGCAAGCTGGCGCCACGGCTCACTAAGCTAATCCTCCGCCTTGCGGCGCCGGCACACTGGGTTCTAGTCCCAGTCGGGGCGCCGGATTCTGTCCTGGTTGTCCCTCTTCCAGGCCAGCTCTCTGCTGTGGCCTGGGAGTGCAGTGGAGGATGGCCCAAGTACGTGGGCCCTGCACCCCATGGGAGACCAGGAGAAGCACCTGGCTCCTGGCTTCTGATCAGCGTGGTGCGCCCGCCATAGCGTGCTGGCCATTGGAGGGTGAACCAATGGCAAAGGAAGACCTTTCTCTCTGTCTCCCTCTCTCACTGTCCACTCTGCCTGTCAAAAAAAAAAAAAAAAAAAAAAGATTTTTCTTCTTTTCTCCGTTGTTGTCATCTTTGCTTGATGACAGGTTGAGAACACATGAAAATCAGTGAAATCCTGTTGCAGCTTAATCATTAAAAACTTGTATTGTAGGGGCCAGCGCTGCGGCACAGTCGCTAAAGTCACTGCCAGCAGTGCCAGCATCCCATATGAATTCCGGTTCTAGTTCTGGCTGCTGCACTTCCAATCCAGCTCACTACTAATGAGTCTGGGAAAGCAACAGAAGATACAGCAAGTGCTTGGGCTCCTGTCACCCATGTAGGAGACTGGGAAGAAGCTCTTGGCTCCTGGCTTCGGGCTGGTCCAGCCCTAGCCATTGCAGCCATTTGGGGAGTGAACCAGTGGAAGGAAGACATCTGTCTCTCTCCCTCTCTGCCTTTGCCTTTCTCTCTCTCTGCAACACTGACTTTCAAATAAATAAATATATTTTTTAAAAAGAAACTTATATCCTAATATCTACAAAGCTAGAGATAATTCTAGCAATGCAAACTGTGTGCTTTCTATTTAAAACTTTTTAAATGTGAAAATTATAGCCAAAAGCTGGACAGTATAATGTAGCAGATTTAGATGTTCCTTGGGACTTGCTCATACTGGAGTGCTGCGTTGAATCCCATACTGGAGTGTACTGTTCCATTTCCTATCAATTTCCTGCTAAAGTGCTTGGGAAGCAATGGATGATGGTTCAAATACTTGAGTCCTTATCTCCCACATGGAAGACCAAGATGGAGTTCCTGGTTCCTGGATTTAGCTGGGCCCAGCCTCAGTTTTTGCAGCCATTTGGGAAGTGAACCAGCTGGTGGAAGATTTCTCTCTCTCTTTCTCTCTCTCTGCCCTTCAAATGAATAAATAAATACATAATTTTTTAAAGAAAATTATATCTATGTTTAAAAGGTTCAACAACTGTTAGTGAAACCTAAATGTAAAGAGCAAACTCACAACACATTATCTTAGTAAACTTCATTAAGTACTTCAAATCTTCTAAACTTCTTTGTCAGAACTGTATAATAATGATAGCTTCATTATAGGGTTGTTCTGAAGATCAAATAGTACATTGTTTATTAATTAGTGTTTTTTATATATATATATATATAGTCTCAGAATAATAGATTTTAAAAAAAATCAGTGTTTTATTTTCTTGGTGTGTACTGGTCTTCATTTATTGGTTTCAGCATCACATCAGTATATCATTAATCTTCCTAAATCCCTGTCCAGGGATTAGAAGGAAACCTAGTCTACTCTTCACTTGATCTTAGCCAAAAGGTTGAGAAGCAATAGTCTGCTCTTATTACATGAGATTAACTAAAACAGAAAGTTTTAAAGCTGAAATTTCTTATCTTATAAATAGCCTGGATTGATTGGTTGTGGCTGTATACACTACATATCTAGAGAAAAACTATGGGTATGTGTATGTCTGTATAAGCATATTTAAGTATAAGTATGTGCATATATTTCTGAAATTCTAGCAAAAGTTTGCATGAAAGCATACTGAGATCCACTAAGAATGTCTGCAAGGGCTATGAAAAAAGAGGAAGATTTTGAACAAGCCACATATTTGCTATTTGCTGATCCCAGGCAATCTAATTTCTGTGGAGATATTTGAGATTCATATTAGTGCATGACTGTTCCAACACAGCACAACTAGTCACTGTGTAACTTTCATTTCCCTAGATCTCACCTATGTGGTCATCACAATTATTTTGTGGTATATGAATGAGGTTACTTAAAAAGTTTGTGAGATTGGAATTAAAAAGTAGGTTTATTTTGATGTAAATTTTTTCTGAAACTCCTGCATAAGAGGAATCTTCAAAAAATTTGTTGGCAAAATGTGTATTATGAAAAGACTATGCTCATTTGTAAGGAAACAACTTTTCATATTTTTTCTGCTCTTTCTATCTCATCAAATGTTAGTCCCACAAACTCTTTGATTGGAGCATTTTGTCTGCACTGTAAATTCTATTGATGTAGTGTTTTGTTGTTGCTGTTTTGTTTTGCTTTGTTTTTTAATGAAAATGACTGCCTGCCTCCTACAAAACTGCCAGATGTGCTTATGTTTCTTTTCTTCAATCTGGCTTCAGTCAGGCCCACACAGGTCTCCTCTCTCTCTCAGTTGTCTATACCAAATCCTCATTTTGTCTCTATAACAAAAGTAATAGAACAATAACAGAACGCCCAGAATTACCATCACTAAAAATCTTCCAAAGAACATGCTTTTCTCCTCCAAATTCTCATGTAATCAATTACTGTAAGTGTGATCCACAGTGGAAGGGAGTCTCAGCAAACACCCGAGACAGGTTCTCGGTGAATGCTCAGCAGAGTCCAACTTGTTTACATTAGCACAGATGGGAAAAACAGGCATGCACATGACTCTGTCTATAATATTTTTCAATAGCAAGTCCTGTAACTGAAAATGTGAATATGTATGTCGAGAGAAAAATGTTAGCCAAAAGCTCAATCTTATTTGTTTAAAATGTAAGCATAAAATGTTTAGTTAACATATAGATTTATTGAATTTTTGATGCCCCTACATTTCTCTCTCTCTCTCTCTCACTCTCTCTCTCTCTCCTTCTCTCTCTCTCTCCTTCTCTCTTTCTCTCTCTCTTTCCCTTTCTCTCTATTTTTCACTCTGTAGTGTCTTTGTTGTAAGTGTAAATGATTTTAAGAATTACATTTCTTTTTGGTATTTCTTTTCATTATTCAAACAACTAGGTTGGCAATCATTTCTTATGAGATATTGACTATTTTTTATTGTATGTTAGTTTTGAGAGATAGTTTATCACAGGGTTATATAACCCAGTGTCTCTTTACTGATGACAGAGTAAAGCAAGAAAATCTCTATTAATAACATTTCTAAAAATTTTTGTTGATCTTTTTCTCCTCTAGAACAATAAATTCTCAGGTTTCTGTTATCCTTTTCTGACATATTCTGCCTCCTAAAGCTGCAAGACAATCCAACCATATTTAAGGATTCTTTCTCAAAAGTCTTCCCCAATGAAGTAGGTTATTTGAACTTATCTTGACCTCATTCTAGTTTTGCCCAGAACTTACAGAATGTAGGGAAATGCCATGAACTTGTTCTGTCAGCTCCCCTCTTCCACAAGTCTGAAACTCCTCTGATTCAACAGAGAAGGAGTATGGCCAAGGATGCTTCCCTTCACATTACTTCCTCTCTTCCATGACTAGACCTGAGACACATTCACCTCTGCTTTTCAAGTCTTCTCGCAAAGGCTGAATGCCTTCCTTTATAATTATTCACTATAAGTTTCCAAGTTAGGAGGTACTCAAATCCAGAACAAAAGCATGAAAAATTGGAATTCTACTAATATCTTGAAAAGATAGCTTTGTGGTAACTGAGTGAAATGGGATTATTCTTTTAAAGCAATTAACTGTTAAGAATAACCTGATAGTATGCAGGCTACACTTTCAAATATAATGGAGCATGCTAAAAATAATGAGTTGTCTTCAAAAGTTCAATTTTCCAAGTATCTGATGCAGTTAAAAAGCAACACAGTTATGTCTGCGAATATGAGCTTGGCAATTATGCAGTTAAGTAATTAAAACTATTATCTGTTATGTGGAATTTTCTAAAATGTCTCTGTTAATTGATATTGTTCTTGTCCGGAGAATGAAATTTCTCTATCAAAGAAAAATAATACATGTCTCTTAATTTGAAGTTTAACTTCTGCTTTTATGCTTAAAAATAAAAGTCAATAAAGTTATAGACAAATATCTCTGGAGTTAAGTATTTCCTTTTTTAAAATATAAATGTGGTTTAAAATGAAATAATTTAGTAAAGAATAGGCTAAATTTGCTTCCTGAAACCAATTTTCAGTGTTCTGTTAAAAACCCAACATAGTGGGATTTTATCTTTTGGTAGATGTTTAAAAATAAGGCTACTTATGTAAAAAAAATGAAGACCAAGGGTACTAGTGTCAGAGCATAAAAAAACCTGCATAGTCTATTGTTTTCCTGGGTCTGCACACACTTGCATCATCTCAGAAGCATAAACCCTGCTTAGTCCCAAGAACACACTAGCAAAGATTGATGATGGAAACAGGATCTGAAATACAAAAGATTGATAATGGAGAACGATACTGATGCAGAGTCACTTACATAATATTTTTTTAGCATGAATACTTGTTTGTGTCTTTATTCTGGAATAATGAATTGGAAAGTGGTTATTTTGATAGTGTTAAGGAAGAGGCTGAGATTTTGGATGTATTTCTTTGCTGACTCGTTAGCCTGCAATGGTGCTGCCCATATATTGAATAGGAATCAGTTATGATTTGATTTAATGTGTCAAAAACAAATCAGATACAGTGCAGGAATAGTATGACCTAAAGACTTGCCTGATTTTTAAGCTAAACAACATGACTGTGAATATCCTAGCATAAAAATAAAAAAGATCACTGTGGAAATTCAGTGTTTACATCTGTTGAGAATAAGTAAATTCTACTTTAAAAAACAAGTCAAGATACTGTCCATACACACAAATCACCTTGATCTTCCCTTGAAATCTTGTGAATTGAATTTACTGACCCTTCAGAAAGTAGAATTAAATCTGTTAAATTTAGCAGAGCTGAGAATAATCATTTTGTGCATTTATCTTCTAATATAAGCTCTTCCTCTAGGGAATTTGATCCTAATGTCTTGCTCTCACATCTATCTCCTCATCCTGTTCAGCAATCCAGCATCTTAAACTACTTTCTCTGACTATTTTCACTTATTCAGATACTACCCTTTCTTGGAACAGATAGAGAAGTGACTTTGTAGAAATATTTCTTGACCCATCCAGCCCACCTTAATTTAGTTTTTCTTATGTATTTCTATAGCTTTCATTCTCTGTACTGTTCATCAAACACTCGTGTGTTTTTTCTGTACTGAGTCATATTCTCTATTCATAACTTTGGACATCCAAAATAACTCTGCAAGTCTAATGGGTATTGAAATTCATTGAGAGACAAGAATGTTCTCTGAAGGGAATTGGGTTTGATCATTGAAACCACTGTTGCCTATTTTAGATGCTACTGAAAATTCTTAGAACTGAGCAGACTCCAAGAAAATAAAGACTGTTTTGTGTGAAGAAAATGTTTTACAATGACTTTTTATTTTTCCATTAAGTACATCAGACCCATGAGCATGTAGCATGGTGTTCAAGTACCAGAAAAAAATTCGTGAGTTTGGAGCAGAGTAACTTAGGAAAAGAGGAGAGGACCAAATAGGACCAAGTTATGTGGGGATTTGTAGGCTAATGAAAGAATGTTGGTTTTTCCTAAATGAGGAAAAGATTTGTGACATAAGTGAAAAAGCATGATTTTTATTGGAAACCTCAAAAAATTTCTTTGGCTAGACCAATTTGCAGGAGTAATTATTACTTACAAGGGCAAGGTTAACAAGTCTGTGTATATTAGAAGTGGGAATCAGAAATTTAATATTAAAGTTTGAAAGGCATACTAGAAATCCAAGCTGAGATGTAATATAACCATGAGTGCAGATAAAGTAGAAGCGGAAATTTAAGACGAGAGGTAAATTTGTAGGGTGTACAAAATGGAAAACCTGAATGAAATGACATAAAGAGGGAGAATAGAGAAAGAAGACATGCAAAAACTGAATCCTGAATCATTTCCATAACTAGTGGTCAGAGAAATGAAGTCAACAAAACCAATAGAAGGAATCCTTTTATGAGCCAGGAGGAAATCTAAGATAGAATGATGACACGGATGCTAATTGATGACAGTTTTATAAGAATGGAATTGGGATCAAATAAATATTGGGATCAAATGTATCATATGCAGCTTTCTTGAATAAGGGGAGAAATAAAAAAAATTCGTATGATTCAACCCCACAGAAACACTTAAGAGACCATTGGAGATATTCAAAGGTGTTAGTTTGGAGAAAGTAGTGGCAAAAAATGTTGGTAAACTTTGCGTGGAGAAAAAGAACAGAAGTAGAAGAACCTAAGACAACGAACATAGACAGCATGTTCATGATTTTTTTTTTTCAGTCAAGAGGAAAAGAGAAGGCTATAAGTGGAGTGGAAACAATATTGAGATTGTTTTTTCATATTAGGATCTTTTGAAGCAAATTAAAATGTTGTTGCAAATCATTCAATAGAGAAGGAAAAATTGATGGAAAAGCTGAAGCAATATCTTAGAGGAAGCAAAGGAAGAAAAAGAAAGGGGAGCAAGCTGGGAATTGGCCTTCACATGGCAGTATTTCCTTCAGATACTGGATAGGATACAGAAGGGCAGAAAATACAGGGGCAGATAAGAGTAGGCTAATAGATGTGTGTTAAGGACATAGAGAAATCTCTTTTGCCTTTTCAGTCTTATTGAGTGGGAAGTGAATATTTCAGGGACTACACGAGATTTGATATTGTAACAAACTCAACATAGATGTAGATGTAAGAATCTACCTGTCTTCTATATAGCCAACATTGAAGAGATTTGCAATGTTTAAAGTGATAATACTCTTTTCATCAATTTAAAATTATTTTTGAATGTACACCTATTATTCATGAAACATTCATGCCAATATACAATGAATTTGTGTTTTAAAATGACTAATGTATGTTTTGACTTTTATGATTTAATTTCTAATATGCCAAAAACTGTTAGATAAAACCCACATAAACAAAAGTTCTTCCTCACTCCAGTTTAAATGGCTGATATCAAAATGGCAAATGATAACAAGTGATGGTGAGAGGACAGAAAGGAAAGAGAACACTTACACTCTGTTGGTGGCAATTCAATAGTTTTAAAAAACTTTTTTATTTCAGAATAGTTTTAAATTTACAGAATAAAAGTAGTGGAATTTTGCAAAGAGTTCCCATATATCCCAAACCCAAATTCTCTTTTTGTTATTATCTTACATATTTATTACAATTCAGAATCAGCCCTAAGGCATTCACATTCACCTAAAATAAGCCCATGAGAGTATTTCAGGCATGGAACGATAAGACATTATGGCAAAACAAACAAACAAACAAACAAAACCTAAATGAAAGATCTCTGTGAGATCCCAGGCAAAAAAAGCAGGCCATCAAAAAAGGAGGTACCTTTCTCTGAAGGGAGGAGAGAACTTCCACTTTGACTATGACCTTGTCTAAATAAGATCAAAGATGGCGAACTCAAAAGGCTTCCATAGCCTTGGCAACTCATGACAAGAGCCTAGGGTGATTACTGAAGCCATAAACAAGAGTGCCAATTGTTAAGTCAATAACAGGAGTCACTGTGCACTTACTCCCCATGTAGGATCTCTGTCCTTAATGTGTTGTACCATGTGAAGTAATGCTATAACTAGTACTCAAACAGTACTTTACACTTTGTGTTTCTGTGTGGGTGCAAACTGTTTAATCTTTACTTAGTATATACTAAATTGATCTTCTGTATATAAAGAGAATTGAAAATGAATCTTGATGTGAATGGGATGGGAGAGGGAGCGAGAGACGGGATGATTGCGGGTGGGAGGGAGGTTATGGGGGGAAAAAGCCACTGTAATCCAAAAGCTGTGCTTTGGAAATTTATATTTATTAAATAAAAGTTTAAAAAAAACTCATAAAGAACACCCAACTTCTGTTATTTTTTTAAATCAAATTCTCTCTGTCCTTCCCACTACTCCAAGCCTCTGGTAATGAACACTCTGTGTTAACACTGAAGGCTTATTTGTAGGGAGAACATGTGTTTTGTTTTGTTTTTTTTTTTTGTCTTTTTATGCCTGCCTTATTTCACTTAACATTATGCCATCTAGTTGCATCCATTTTGCTATAATTGACACAATGTACTTGTGTTTTTTTTTTTATGGCTGAATACTATCCCATTATGTGTGTGTTTGCTTTATTGGATGATGGATATCTTGGCTGATTCCATATCTTGTTTACTGTAAACAGCACTGCAGTAAGAATGGTAGAGCAGGTATCTCTTTGATATAGCCTAAAGTAATCTATAGATTAAACATAATTCCTATCAACATAATTATGATATTTCTTATAGAATTAGGGAAAATTGATATGGAATCACAAATGACCCAGAATAGTCAACCTGAGATTAAAAAAAATGTACTAGCATAAAAACCAACACATATATTAGTGGAACATAATAAAAGGCCCAATTTAATCCATATGCATATCAACAACTAATTTTTTTACGAAGTTGCCAAAAACATAAATTAGAGAAAGCATAGTCTTTTCAATAAATGATGCTGGCAAACTGGATATATGTATGTGGAAAATTGACATTAGATCCCTACCTCTTACCATATGCAAAATCAACTCAAGATAATTCAAAGATTTACATGTAATATCTGAAACTGAATTTGTTGGGAGAAAATATAGGGGAAAACCTTTAAGACTTTGGTTTTTGTCATGATTCCTTGGATAAGATCCCAAAAGTGTAAGCAACAAAATTATAAACAGACAAATGAGATTATATCAATCTGAGATGCTTCATTATAACCATGGAATCAGTCAGTAAAATGAAGAGACATCCAACAGAATGGGAGAAATTTTTTGCAACCTACTTGTTTGACAAAGGATTAAAATCCAGAATATATTAAAAACAAAAAAACTCGACAACCAACAACCAGTCCAGTTAAGAGATGGACAAAGAACCTGAATGAACTTAAAAGAAATCTATATGTCCAACAATATATGACCAGTGTTCAACATCACAAGCTTTCAGAAAATGCAAATCAAAACCACAGTGAGATAGTGCATTATCCCTGTTTGGCTATTAACAAAAAGATTGAAAGAAACAAATGCTACTGAGGATGTGGAGCAAGGGAACTCATATATACGGCTGGTGGGATTTCAATAATTTTTAAGAGCATAAAAGAGTCCTCAGACAAAAAAGTTTGAAAAAGGTTGGATTATAGACATCTAGTACTAAAGATAAACTTGAAATAAGTGGTTATGCATTTGTATAAAACCAGTCAGTACTTTAATGCTTTCCTTTCTACAAATTCAGATGCCTGGGCCTATGCATGATATAGATGAAGCACTTGATAATCCAGGGATGGATTTTAGCAGCCAATTACAATACAGGGAGAGTGATCAAGAGAGTTATACTTGCCATTATGAATGAAAGCTTGATAAGAAGTTAGGACTTCATGAGTCTTTAGCAGGGGAAAGAAGAGTGTTCAATGAGTTGTATTTCTATGAGGTTGAAAAACTATTCTGAATCTGGATAGCAAAAGCAGGAGGCAAGAAGGAGAGTAGTTGGTTGGAGAGTGTGCTATCTAGAACCATTATTTTGAAAGTAAGCAGTCAGTGATTCAGATCAGGAAATGGGATGCTGAATACAATGGGGGTTGAGGTTACTGGAGGAAAGCACAGTGTTGAAACTGTCAGAACAAGGTAATCCATATATGATAAACTTGCAAATGTGAAATTTTTGAAGGAACATTGTGCTTAGACACAAATAGGGTTTATTACTAGAGATTTTAGAGACCCAACCACATGGAAAAGCACCTGGTCCTACCAATGGAAATGCAAATGAGTAACTAAATCCCACTCTCCATTTGCTCTATAACCTCTTGGAGCCATAGTTACTTTACCATGACTTGGGTAGATTAGTCCCTAATTATAGGGTGGTTTTGAAAATAAATTGAAAAAAAAAATATATATATATAATACCTACCTGGAAAACACTCTGAAAACATTAGTTATTGTGAATATCTTTCCAGAAAAATTAGTTTTAAGGAAAAGCATCCTATTTCAATCATTTTAATACCCTCTCTACATCTATTCAAGAGCAAGGTATATTATAAATGGTTGTTAGATTGAATTTATATGACTTCACACATTTTCTACTTTAAGCAGCATTTTTCAAGAAAATGGTATAAATTAGAAATTTAAAGACATACCTTGATATTAAGACTCTCATCAGTGCCTAGCAGAAGGCCAAGAAGTGCTTTGTTAAATGCCTGAAAACACTAATCTCCACCTATGCTTTGCAGTCTCCATAAAATGAGGATAATGATATAATACATATTTACAAGTGGTTTTTGAGTCTGTACATGAATGAAGAACTGGAATTAAATTGTTGCCATATATAAGCTAGTTCCTGTTTACTGTGAGATGCCACACAAATTCTGAGCTTTTTTTTATTATTATTTAAGTCCATAGCAAACCTATAGTTTTAATTCTGGAACAGACATTGTAGCTGAAGAATTTTATATTTGAGTTCAGAATTGCATTATTTTAAAGATTTTATTTATTTATTTGAGAGGTAGAATTACAGACAGTGAGAGGGAGAGACAGAGAGAAAGGTCTTCCATCTGCTGGTTCACTCTCCAGATGGCCGCAATGGCTGGAGCTACGCCTTTCCAAAGCTGGGAGCCAGGAGTTTCTTCCAGGTCTCCCATGCGGGTGCAGGGGCCCAAGCACTTGGGCCATCTTCTACTGCTTTCCCAGGCCGCAGCAGAGAGCTGGATTGGAAGAGGAGCAGCCGGGACTAGAACCGGTGCCCATATGTGATGCTGGCGCCACAGGTGGATGATTAACCTACTGTGCCACAACACTGTTCCCCCAGAATTGTATTTTTTATTATAATGTTAACCGTTTGTTGATAATTTATAGTAAAAATTTTGAGAAGCATATAATTAATTCAAATCTGTCTTGAAAATGGGGAAAAGACCATTTACTCTTAACTGAAGCAAGTGTCTGACTATATTTTGCCATAAGAAAATCCATAATTGCCTTTTTAAAATATGGAGATTAATTCTGGGCAACCTCACTGTTTTCTGCAGCCAAAATCAGACCTCTCTAAGTAACTTAAGTTCAGGCAGTACAGACATGAAAGGGAGTTAAAAGTAATGAATTTTATAGGATCACATACCTACTGCTTATTGTGTGCCACATATTTATTAATTTTTTTTTTTTAGTACTTTGAACTCTCACAAAAGCTCTGATAGTGACAGGTGCCATGATCAGTTCCATTACACACATTTGAAAACTTAAGTAGAGAGAGATTGTTTAACCTATGTAGAGTCACCAAGGTAGTAAGTAAGGTGCCTAGATTCAAACCCAACATTGTGATTGAAGTGGTCACATTTCAAACCATGCCCTGAATACTTATACACTAACCACTAGCGCTTTTTGATACAAGAGTAGACTCCAATGTGTTTCTAGTTATAGTCATGCCGTGCTTAGATTACTTCTGCATTTTGGCTAAGATCAGCATTTCTTGTGTCATATTTTTAAAAGGCCTTGGAAATATAAGAAAGATTTTTATGATGATGATATTTTACTTCTAAGAAGATATTCAATGTGTCAGGTAAGCACAAGGCCATCACTTGTCTACTCAAATAAGGAAACAATTAATCAGTGCTTGCATCTCTAAGTATGTCTTTCACCCTCCAAAGGGGTGGATAATTATTCCTTTCTAATGGGATTGTTGAATGATTAAAACTAAAACTTTGCTGGGATAATATTTTACATGTTATTGTGATGACAGTGGTTGATGTTCCGGCATACTGACTCTTCCTGTGACACTGATATCCCATGTGGGTGCCAGTTCATTTCCTGGTAGCTCCACTTCCAATCCAGCTGTCTGATAATGCACCTGAGAAAGCAGCCAAAGATGGCCAAAGTGTGTGCTTCCCTGCACTCATGTGGGAGACCCTAAAGAAGCTCCTGGCTCCTGGCTTTGGCCTGGCCCAGCCCCAGCTGTTGTGGCCAGCTGGGGAGTGAACCAGCTTATGGAAAACCTCTCTCTCTATATATATATCTCTTTCACTCTCTGTAACTCTGACTTTCAAATAAATAAAATGAATGTTTTAAAATGTGTTTGTGATGGAATATCACTATATACGGGCAAGATTTTGTCTTGTAGTGAAATGCTATGATATTTGCTATTAGCACATAATATAAAAAAGAAATATGAGCGTACTCAAAGTAAGCAGTTGTATCAAAGTTATGTAAGCATGGTATGACCTAACTGTAGGCTTAAATGCTTCCCTATTTCATTATTTAGCTTACAATGCTTTGAAAATTAAAATATCTACTTTGGGGCCAGAAAAAAAATTCTGGACAAAATAGAATGAATATTGATTCAGATGTCCCCAAATATTTCTTCAAATTCCTGCTTTGCCTATAAGTAGCTGATACTGTAGGGGGAATTTGTTTTCCTTTTTATAAAATAAAATGTTGAACTAGAGGTTCCTTTTATTCTTCCCAACATCTATTCTAGCATTTCATTTTCACTGATCCTTAGTGCACAATAAATGTAACTACTACTTTCTCTCCTGTTTCATTCTCTATCTTTCTCTCTCTCTCTCTCTTTTGCTTTAATCTCATAGTCTATAGGCCTTCCATGAGGAAATGAGAATTTTGGGTTTCCAGATGGTTTACTCTAATGGTTTTTGAGGAACACATATCTGAAAATTAGGACATAGTACTGTGAAGGAAATGAACCATACCATATTCTTATCTCCATATGGAACTGCCATTTGTCATAGACATTCAATACATCATCCACAATCTATTATAACTCTTGTATGTATTACTCTATTTAATTAAATATTAAATGATCGACCCTTGCCTAAATATACATCTTGTTTAGGACAAAAATTATGATCATTCTGCAATAATTTGTTGCCCTGACATACATTATTATGGTATCATAAACCCATAACAAACATTTAAACAAAAACTCATGTTCTTTTAAGCTTCCGAAAATACTGCCAAAGTTCATGCCTTGAGAATTTTTCTTACAAATTCTCTTTTTGCATTTTCCTGTCATGATCACTCTAGGTTAACCTAAGCATACCCAAATGTATGAGGCTTATGACTCTTCTGGCAAAAGTTTTCCAATATGTTTATGAAAATTATCATACTTTCCCACCCACATCTAACTCCTAGTCAAGTGTCAGTGTGACTAAAATAGATATGAAACTTATTTCTGGGTACTATGCTTGTATGAACAATGTAAGTGGACAGTTATTGATTAGCTGTCTAAACTGATTGACACTAATTTTAATAAGTTGGGACCTTTCTCCCTTATTTCAGGCAGCTGTTCATGAGTTCAAGACTTTATTCCTTCATTAGTACTAATATAATGGCTCACTGACTTTTCTTAAAACCTTTCTGTGGTCAGAGAGACAAGTTATTATTGAAGCCCAGAAGCTGAATTGTGATTTTATAAAGAAGCATTTGGTCTTTTACTGTTTAATTTGCTATTTGACTGCTTTCCAGATAATTAAAATGTTCTTCTTCCAAGCCCCTAATGTAAACTAGGAAACCTCTGAGAATTTTACCATAACTAACATGATCATTGTTAGTTACAAGATTGTATTTACTAGAGCTATGTAACTATAGCTGGCAAGTGAACAAATTAACTTGGATCAAACAAATGTAAAACTCTATTGGAAGAATGTAAATTGCAATTGTTACCCTTGACTTGGGAAGAAAAAAATATAGGTACCACAAATTCATGTATTTTAAAGCCAGAGCTCTTACCACCACAAGATGATTTTTGAAAATGTCTTTGACAGCTAAAGATACGATGATAAATGGGAAGACCAATATAGACAGCAGTTAAATCACCAGTTTAATGACTTTTCTTCTCCTCACCATTATCTCTGCTCCTTGTTTTAAAGTTTATGGATGAACTACAAGCCAGTAGAGGTCCTATTTCAAAGGATATTACCAAAAATTAGTAGCAGTTAGTTTGATATTGAGGGGATAAATCTCTATAATAAAGGAATAAATAATTAGAAATGTGCTGAGTTGGTTTCATTTTTCTCCCTTCTGGGAATCTAACTTTCAGATGAGATGATTACATTCCAATTTGTTTTCCTACAAATACAATCAATGTGATTATATTTTTTGTTTATTTCTGAAAGCAGACAATGACAACTAATATTTCTCCATATATGATTAGTAATGAAGATGTCCACTTTAACTTCATCTTTATAAAGGAATATGCCCTGCCAAGTGCTCACACCTGCAACAATGTTTTCCAGCTCTTCATTTTCTTCTCTAATTGTTCGCTGATTGTGGCAAATTCTCCAAGCTCTAGTGGAAAGGAAATCATTGTCTTTTTATCACCTCCCTGGGGAGCTTATTCCACTTGTTTACTGATGTGTATGGCTGACTGAATAAAGTGATTCCTAATTAGCATATATGAAATAATCATTGGTCTATCTGGAGTCATAATTAATGCATTAGGAAGAATTTACTGAGTGTCAAGAAGATAGGTATTAGCATAAATGAGCTTATTTTATCTGTATTGAAACACAGAGGATACCTTTTAGAATTAGTGTTCATTAAAACGCAGCAATAATAATATGGCAATTTACTGAAATCATTAGTGCACATCTTTGGAAATATAGATTATTCCATTTAAATTTCCTTCTATGTAACATGCCACACAGTAGCAGAAAAATGATTTCATACATTAATAAATGTAGCCAAAGGTTCAAAGAAAATGAAAATTCACTTATTTTTCCACAGTGCTCCTTTAATTATTAATATCACTTTTATTTAGCATTTCCTTGAGCTTGGGGAAACCTCACTTCCTAAGTGAATTTTATCTTTATTTGGAAAAATGAGAAAAAGCTTTAGATTACTGTAAGAATATGTTTCATTTGTGAATAGGAAAAGGCAGATGTTTTAAGTTAAGAACACAGAAGGGTCAAGAGGTCTAAGGATAAAACTGGCTGGCAGCCAAGGAGTGCAAAAAGGTCATTGGAGAATTTACGGCGGTCCACTAGCTGGCTTTCAGCCTCACCACCTCAAAGACACAATTTTTGTAGCATATTGAGAACACATCAGTCTTTGAGCAATGAATTCTCACAAATCAAGCTCAGGATTTGTGATGTAGAAAGCAAAGTCTATATTATGATTTACAATGAGAAATATAACTGTCACAAGGCTGAGAATCTTTGCATCAATGTGACCAATTTATTCTTTTGCTATGAAAATCTTCATGGGAAGTCACATTATAACCTATCTTTGCTTGCTGGGCATGGATATATTGAAAACAGAGACTTAGTTGAGTGAGTGTTCAGTAGCATCAGGCATAATCTCAGATGTTTTAATGAAACCATGTCCACATTAGAAATAATTAGCCAAGGGGATTAAGATTTGAGGACTTGTATCAGGCCACTCCCTAGCACAGGTGCTACCTGTCCTGGCCCTCCTCCCTATTCCTTTCTGCACTGCCTGGCTGATGAATCTTATCCTAATGGGCATGTCCTTGAGAACACCTGATCCTTGGATCAAGTGCTTGGAGTCTGTCATCTCTTTGAGCTATCTTTATCTGTCTTAAATCTCTAGTCTCATGTATTAATTCTATATTTTGAGTCTTAGAAGTCATAATTTTTCACAAAATCTTATAGGAAAATCTTACTATTAACCCATATTAAATATCTTCACCCAAAAACCTAGAAAGAAATATAATCATGACAGTGTCAGTTATATAATTGTTTGAACTGAAAAGCCAGATCCTTTGCCCAAGAAGCCAGAGTCACAGCATTCATAGACCTGCTCTGTGGAACAGATACAGCATTGGCCTTCAGCACACCTGGTGGTCTGCCATTTCTGTGCACAGCCTCCTAGCTCCTCAGGGGCTCTCTTTTATCCCCTTCCTCCACTTACCTTTATCTCCATCCCCCTTTACACACATACATACTGCTCACACCTGTGGGGAGGAAGGGGTAGATGAGTGTTAATGTGGAGATGTGCCCTCTGAAACCCCTTATAGTACAAGCACTCCTACTTCTTTAACCTTTTGATAGAAGGTTCACTTTTTGGTATTCTATCTAAAACCTGCCTCCCATCTGCACACTCTATGTTTCCTGATGCTCATTTCGGGAGAGCCAGCTCATTCTCCCTAAAGCCAGCTTCTGCTTTAATGCGAATTCCAAAAAGATATTCCTTGTTGCCAAAATTCCCTCTTTCTTTAGATGTATGCTTCTGTGGTCTACTACTGTTTACACTTCCTTATCGCTGTCTCTATTGATATTTCTTGTCTCCAAACATATTCTTTACCTATCCTATGATTACATCTTCTTGATGCCCTTTTAAATTCTAAGTGAATAACAATTTCCTTTTCTTAAGATTTTATTTATTTATTTGAGAGGTATAGTTACAGAAAGAGAGAGGGAGAGACAGAGAGAATGATCTTCTATCTGCTGGTTCACTCTACAAATGATTGCAACGGCCAGAGTTGGTCCCATCCCATGCCAGGAAGAAAAGCTTCTTCCAGGTTTCCCACACAGGTGCAGGGGCCCAAGCACCTAGCCCATCCTCTGTTGCTTTCTCAGACCCCAGCAGAGAGCTGGATCAGAAGAGGAGCAGCTGAGACTTGAACCAGCACCCAGATGGGATCCAGCACTTCAGGCAAAGGCTCAGCCCACTACACCACAGCATCGTCCCCTGGGTAGCAATTTTCAACACCAGATTCACACGTTCTCTGTAGCACAGTTCAGTAGTCTTTAACTCCAACCCAATAATTTCTAATCTTTGTCATATCTAGGTCATTTTCCACTTCCAAAATCTCAAAATTTTGACAATTTAACTGTAACTTCTTATTTTTCTAGTCTTTCTAGCTGACTCTTAGACCTGTTTTTCCACTTCATACAGTCTGCCATTATTTTCATTCTTTGAAGTGTTAACCATACTGATTTTTATTACCTTGCAAGCTCAAATGTTCAGGCTTCTCTCCCTCTCTGTTCCGGATTTCGTAGTCTATCATCCACATAACTTTCTCACCGAAGTTGTCAATTCCCACAATCTATGTTTACATATGTCTTTAGAGTAAATGACAGCATTAAAGCATTGCTTCTGGGGCTCCTGGAGAATATGGTTGGAATTACTACAAATGCTCATATCATGGAAAGCTGGTGTCATTTTTCTTGAAACAGACACGAGCAGCTTCCCAAGGGAGATACACACAGCCTGTTTTACTCACAGTGATCCCCCATGTCGAATTGTCAAAAGAGTTCAAAATTACACATAAAGAGTTGAGATAGAATGGATAATTAGAGCAATTATAACATATCACAGTTAATTTTGTACTGAAAGTTGGAGTTTTTCCAGTGATTTGCATATTTCATATGAATTTCCACTCCTCCACATTATAAGCACTCTGTCATAGAACATTAGACTTGAGGCAGGATATTGTTTCATTAAATTAATCTGATAATTGCCTCAATAATCCACTTAAATGTGTACCTGTGAAAATCTGTATCTTCATTCATGTTAGAACATGGGTACTGCAAAATATTCATGTAAAACTGGAATTAAAAGCTAAGCTCATTTTTGAGAAAAAAGGTGTTTGAAATACATGCCCAGGAGAGGTCTTCAAAATGCTCATGGAGGTTTGTATGATGAAAAAGTTGTGCATGGATTTCGAAAATTTTTTGCTCAAATAATTTTCTTTTAATTTCACTTCCCCCACTAACCTTTTGAAATACCTTTGTATATATAGATAAAGAATTGTATGTAGACTAGCATTTCCAACACAAATTGATAACTTAAAAATGGGGGGGGGGGTTAAATGTGAATAAACTTCAAAATCTGAGTTCAGAAAGACAAACAGGGCTCTTTAATTGCAGGATACCTCAAAATTTGTAATAAGCTGTTATAAAAAAATATAGTTACAGAGAGTCCAAACTTTATTTGATTATGAGCATTTCTCTTAAAAATCAATTCCCAGAGCTTTAATTTTTGCAGAGCAAACGCTTGTAAATTTAATGGTAAGTTTATTTTTTATAACTCAATGTTAACCATGACTGTTGGTCTTATCAAAAGACAGATAAATTGGCTTGAGTTCAATCTACCAGTAGATTGTTAATAAAACAATGGGGTGGATAAGAAATGTTATTCCAAGTAAGGAAAAGATGAGGTAAATAAATTATAGATATTATATAATGGATTACTACTCACCATTAAAGGGAATGAACTATTAAAATCCAAAAAATATATAGCATGAAAGCATCTTCAGAATATTACTCTAAAAGGAAGATGCTATATATAAAATAATATAACTGCATTTGATCTGGAAAATCAATATAAATTGATAGAAATCAGAAAAGTAGTTGCCTTTAAAAGGGGAGGTTTGATTAAGAAAGACATTGATAGGACTCTGGGGTAGGAAATGTGTGCTATTTCTTGATCTGAGTAAGGACAACTCAAGAAATTTCAATTTTTAAAACTCATCCAGCAGTACACTTTGATGTGCATATCTACTTTATTGTATATAAATTATATCTCAATACATGAGATATTAAAATAACAAGGTATCATGCAAAATTGGAGATGATATCATTTGTTTCCAATAATTTATTCCAATGGAATAAATAATATTGATGAGAAAAAAAGAAGTGTTCTACAAGTGCACTGCACTACACAAATACAAGAGTCTGTCATTACTATTTTGCTCATCAATTTCAGGGTCAAAATAAAGATTATCTTAAGTTTGTTTCCCAAAAAAGCTATTGCAAGGTTTAGGTGAGAATTATTTTTTTTTAAGATTTATTTTATACTCTGTAGGTTGATGTCCTTAACAGTTTTAGAAATTCTTCATCATTCACTCATCTAATCTTACTTCTACCTCATTCACTCTCTGCCTCTCTGTCTTGTTTCTCTGATCTCAAGCACATATGTTTCAGAGATTTTTAACTGTGTCCCACTAGTCTCTTGATATGTTCAACTGCTTTCCTTTGGCTTTGTGTCTATTGACTTTTGTTGGAATGCTCATAGTGTATGAATTTGGGAGATGCCCAAGATGATGTTATATTAATCCAGAAGAGACTCTCTCTTCCCTTCTGGGCACAGTTAGGGCTGATGACCTCATTTCCATCAAGTACTGTTGTGACTAAGTCTTCTCATTTAACCGCTTCCTAGCTCACATTGTTAGCTGAAAACTCTGTATTCCATAGTGCCGTTCCCAGTGGCAGGTTCTGAACTCTGATTTTTCCTGAATGGTGCAGGTCTAAGTTTCATTTTTCAAAGGCTTTCAGTTTAGATTTTTTTAAAAAAGATTTATTTGAAAGGCAGAGTTGGGGAAGGGACGGGGCAGAGAGATCTTCCATCTGCTACTGCATTCCTCAAATGGCCCAACAATCAAGGTTGGGCCAGGCTTGGAACTTCATCCTGGTCTCCCAAGTGGGTGGCAGGGGCCCATGTACTTGGGCCACCTTCTGGTGCTCTCCTAGGTGCAATATCAGGTAGCTGGATCTTAAGTGTTACAGCTGAGACTGGAACCAGCACACATATGGCATGAGTGTATTACAAGCAGCGATTTAACGTATTCTACCACAACACCATTCTCTCAGCTTAAATTCTGAGACTGCAATATCATATAGTTTTAATCTTGCAAAATATGTTGAACAGAAACCTGGACAAGGCCCTTTTAGTTTTCCACTTGGGACTCTGAAAACTATTCTGTGTAATGCCTAGCTCTTCATCCTCATGTTGTGTCCCACACATATAGAACAGATGTATGTCCCCAGGGAAAGGGTTGCCAAGAGATCTGGTCATCTTTTTTTTTTTTTTTTTTTCAGTTCCCTGTTTAAAAGAACCTTGACATCTTTTAGTTTGGCAAATACTGGGTGGGATCTGTATTCTCTGGTATTAAAAGATTTTTTCCTCCCCTAGTTCGGAACCTCCACAGAATAAACCAGCTGGGGAAAGACCATACAATGTCCTGCATTCATGGTCTGCTGCGTCTGGGGTAGAGCTTCCTGCTACCTTAGGGGTGCCTGAAATAAAGGAGCCTCTGATACTGTCTGACTGCAGTTGCCCACAACTTATTTCATTTCTGGAACACATGCCTGGCGAGGGAGCGGAAATTGTGCTATGTTGGTACCCTACATTTCCAGAGAAATACTATGCCCCCTGATTCTGATATCAGCTGAGAAAGATCTCTGTTTTTGGCTCAATCTCCATAGAGCTAAGCTGAGGGAATGGGAGACGGGAAAGAGGAAAGAGGCGGAAGCTGGTCACGATTAAAATGACACAGATTCTTGCTGTTTTTAACCCTAATTCAGTACTTTTTTCTCAAGATATTTGTTAGGTCTATTTTTAGGAAACTTATTAAGTATTTCTTATTAGTCATTGGTTAGTTGGAAAGAGGGACTATGGAGCTCATCACAACACATCTGGAAGTTAGCCTTAAGAGCAATTAATATTTGTGAAGGAATTATGATCCCACTGAGAGGAGATCTTTCCTTATGTTGTGTCTTTTCATCCCTACAGCAATAAGCCTAATAAGACAATAGTGATATTATCTTCAAGGTGGAAATGAAGAGGGTGACTCCAGGTATGTTAGATAATTTGTCTAAGTTCCCAGGTCTCTGATTTGAACACAGATTGATTAATTCTAATGCCCATGATTTTGGACACATCGTCTTTCCTGCCTTCCATGCTCCACTACTCTATATTAAGTTAATTCTCAGGAGGAGGCCATGGCATGAACAATGTATTCAGAACAAAGCTTTTTACATGAATCAACTGTTCACATTTGATAAAGGCGGGACTTGCTTATGCAGTGAGAACTTAACTGAGTGATTGCTGGGCAAGCCAAGCCAGCTGTTGGAGAATTGCATCCTTGTGTAAATCAGGTCCCCTTTTTATTCTTGCCAAAGTTTTCGGGATTTCCATACTCAGAGTTGATTCTACATTCAATGTATAATTGCAATACAAGATTGAAAATGCTGTTTACAATGCAATTCGGAAGTAGTTTATACTTTTGCATTTTTGAAACGGTTTGCTTGAAACAGCTCACTGCACTCAGGAAAGCCCACTTAGCTAAGTAGGAGGACTTTCAAGTCCATTCTTAACAAAATGCAACAGTAACCAGGTGAAATATTTCTTATTGTTGACTGATTTTTTTGTAAATTATTGCATATATGTTAAAGTTTTTCAGTTTAAGGTGATCATTCCTTCCTTTTATTTCCATAATATTTGGGGAAAGCATATTTATGATTTAAAATTAATGAAAAGGATTCTTTGATTGATGAAAACTGTGAATGCATCTCATGAAATTTAAAAGGTGTTCCAAAGGTTTTATTATCATTCCTCAACAAAAGCACTAACAGTTGGATATTTTTTAAAAAGATTTGCTTATTTTGTTGAAAGGCAGGGTTACAGTGAGATAAAGAGAGACTGAGAGGGAAAGAGAGATCTAGCATCCACTGGTTCACTTCCCAAAGAGCTGCAAAGTTGAGGGCCTGGCCAGGTCAAGGTTCAGAGTCAGGAGCTTCTTCTGGGTTTCCCATGTGGGTGTAGGAACCTAAGTTTTTTTCCAGGCACTTTGTCAGGTGCTGGATCAGATGTGAACCTGGGATTCGAACCAGCACTGGTATGGGTTGCCAGCATTGCAGGAGGTGGTTTAACATGCTATGACACAACACTGGCCCAATGGTATTGTTAACAAAATGTTTATGATATTTTCTGGAATGAATTCTTCAACTTTGTTTAAGGTACACATTTTTTTTTAACATTTATTTAATGAATATAAATTTCCAAAGTACAGCTTATGGATTACAATGGCTTCCCCCCCCCATAACTTCCCTCCCACCTGCAACCCTCCCCTTTCCCGCTCCCTCTCCCCTTCCATTCACATCAAGATTCATTTTCAATTCTCTTTATTTACAGAAGATCAGTTAAGCATATATTAAGTAAAGATTTCAACAGTTTGCATCCACATAGAAACACAAAGTGAAAAATACTGTTTGAGTACTCTAGTTATAGCATTAAATCATAACGTACAGCACATTAAGGACAGAGATCCTACATGAGGAGTAAGTGCACAGTGACTCCTGTTGTTGACTTAACAAATTGACAGTCTTGTTTACGGCATCAGTAATCACCCTAGGCTCTTGTCATGAGTTGCCAACTCTGATCATATTTAGGACTTTTGAGTTCACCAACTCTGATCATATTTAGACAAGGTCGTAGTCAGAGTGGATGTTCTCTCCTCCCTTCAGAGAAAGGTACCTCCTTCTTTGATGACTTGTTCTTTCTACTGGGATCTCACTCATGGAGATCTTTCATTTAGGTTTTTTTTGTTTTTGCTTTTGTTTTTTGTTTTGTTTTGTTTTGTTTTGTTTTTGCCAGAATGTCTTGGCTTTCCATGCCTGAAATACTCTCATGGGCTTTTCAGCCGGATCCGCATGCCTTAAGGGCTGATTCTGAGGCCAGAGTGTCGTTTAGGACATCTGCCATTCTGTGAGTCTGCTGTGTATCTGACTTCCCATGTTGGATCATTCTCTCCCTTTTTGATTCTATCAGCTAGTATTTGCAGACACTATTCTTGTTTATGTGATCCCTTTGGTTCTTAGTCCTATCACTATGATCAATTGTGAACAGAAATTGATCACTGGGACTAGTGAGATGGCATTGGTACATGCCACCTTGATGGGATTGAATTGGAATCCCCTGGTATGTTTCTAACTCTACCATTTGGGGCAAGTCAGCTTGAGCATGTCCCTAATTGCACATCTCTTCCCTCTCTTATTCCCACTCTTATATTTAACAGTGATCACTTTTCAGTTAAGTTTCAACACTGAAGAATAACTGTGTATTGATTACAGTATTCAACCAAAAGTATTAAGTAGAACAAACAAAAAAAAATACTAAGAGGGATAACGTATTAAGTTGTTCATCAACAGTCAGGGCAAAGGCTGATCAAATCACCGTTTCTCATAGTGTTCATTTCACTTTAACAGGTTTCCTTTTTGGTGCTCCGTTAGTTGTCACCGATCAGGG
The DNA here is from genome assembly GCF_964237555.1 of Oryctolagus cuniculus. Taxonomy (NCBI): domain Eukaryota; kingdom Metazoa; phylum Chordata; class Mammalia; order Lagomorpha; family Leporidae; genus Oryctolagus; species Oryctolagus cuniculus. The sequence continues at coordinate 44,507,855 of NC_091432.1, forward strand.
AAAACATATGATATTTGTCCCTTTGGGATTGGCTTATTTCACTCAGCATAATGTTTTCCAAATTCCTAACAGGGATCACTTTTCAGTTAAAATTTAAAAGTAAGGGATGTGAATATTTTGCAATGTTCTTTCTGTTCAAGGTCAACTTCTACAAAGTATCACATATTTCTATGTTTTAATCAACAAACATTTATTTTTTTAAGATTTATTTTTATTTATTTGAAAGACAGATGTACAGAGAGAGGTAGAGGCAGAGAGAGAGTTCTTCTATCCACTGGTTCACTCCCCAGATGGCCATAATGGCCGGAGTTGCACTGATCCGAAGACAGGAGCCAGGAGCTTCTTCCGGGTTTCCCTCGTGGGTGCAGGGGCCCAGGGCTTCTTCTACTTTCCCAGGCCATAGCAGAGAGATGGATCAGAAGAGGAGTAGCAGGGACTAGAACCGGTGCCTATATGGGATGCCAGCACCTCAGGCCAGGGCATTAGCCCGCTGTGCCACTGTGCCGGACCCACAATCAACAAACATTTCTTAGTCACCTAAGATTTAGGAATCCATACTAAGTGTCATGAAAAACACTGGAAAAGCATAGAACATGGCCCTTGTCCCCCAGATCACTACTGTATGCCTGGGGAGAATAGTACATATTGGAAACAGGTATAATAAGTTCAAATTCCCACCCTAAAACTAGTAATATAACTTTCAACAGGTTATTTATGCTTCTGGATTTTAGTTACTTCATCTATGAAATGAAGCTCATAATGTTCATTTTGAGGTTTTTCTAGAAAACCTTTAAGGGGCATATATGAGTTTATTGATGTAAAATCCAGCAACATATAAACCACAGAACAATAATTATACATGCTAGGGATGATGATGATAGTAAATATATATATATCATATACACATATGTATTACATGTACATATAATATACACATATCTAGACATATATAATATATATTAATATATACACACATGTATATATAATATACATGTGCATGTATAATACATATACATAATCTTCGAAAACTACGATTGTTATACATTTGTAAAAGCATGTCATATTATAGGCTAATATAATCTTTTGAGTATTTAAATAGACATGAATAAGATATTAATGATAAATCAACTTCAATATTTGTAACTTGACAAATAATTAACACTATTCATGACTGAAAAATTTGTTTGGTATAAGTCAATGCGTTTCTGTTCAATGTATCACGTCAGACAGATGCTAATCAGATGACATGTCTGAGTCTGAAGAATGACATTGGTAAGAGTGGGGCGAGTTTCTTGAGAGTCAGCAAGGTGGAGAAAGCGTAAGAAAAGGCAGAGAAAGGCACTAGGGCAAAGGTTTGTTCCAGAGAGCAACCTGACTTGGATTCAAACTCTAATTACTTTCAGTTACATGAGTTGGGAAAATAATGAAACCTACCTCCTCTTGGAAAAATGTAACATATATAAAAACTTTAAAGCAAATTTTAGAAGAGACCAGAGATTCCAAAATATAAGTGACTGTTCTTTAGCTCTTTGTGAAAATATCCATTGAATTGGAACTTTGTTTGCATTTCGATCTATGAAATATCCCTGCAAAGGAATTCCTGGATATAATATGTGCAGGAGCTCAGGTCACTGATAGATCAGTACCAAAAAGTGGATTCCTTCCTAAAACAGATGCCCCCATGAAATTTCCAGTGAAAGTAGTTCACGGAGATTCCACACTGAAAATAAGTGCCAGTTACGTGCAGACTGTTTCATGTGCATAAAAATGACCGTGGTCACTGTAAAAGCTGATTATAAGTCACAAGATGTCCACCTCTTGGCAGCACTGGTTTTCCATTAAACAACAGGGCCAGGCACCCTGAAGAACTCAAGTTGCTGGACAAACACAGGCCAGAATTGCTCTGAGATTCCCTCTCTCCAGAGACACAATAGGATAAAATGTGTAATCCCATTTACTACTCAGGATTTGTGAGGCTAGAAGGAAATGAATATGGTTGGCAAATGTAATGAGTGTGTGATTTCTGCGTATGTTGCTCTGAGGCACAGAATACTGCATGGAAGTTTGGGGTTTCTTAGTTGACCTAATACTTTCGCAGTGTTAAATACTTGTAATGCATTTTGTTTGTTGGAAATATGTTTTGATTATCCCAGAAAAGACCTCACAGAAGAGTGTTCATTGAATATGTGCACATCTAGCTATCTATACTCATATATCAGATATTAAATTACAAATTCAACCTTTTGGTTTGTGCACTTGTGATAGGCAGAATTTTAAAATGACCCCCAATGATTTTCTCCCAAGCAGTGTGTGCAAAACCTGTGACTATGATCAAACATCACTCCCACAGTATTTTCACTTTATATGGTAAAACGGATTTTCAGATCAACTTTCCTAATCAGATGAGTAAATTGAAAAGATTATCAGGGTTGGCCTGATTTAATCACATGAGTCTTTTAAATCTGTGTCTAGGGTTAGAAAAGCAAAAAAGCAGAGATCCAGGGTAGCAGAGACATTCCCCCACTGGCCCTGACGGTGGACCCGCAGTGTTGTGAAAAGAGCCACGTGGCCTGACTGACAGACAGTCACTAACAGCTAAGAATAATCCCTGATCGAGGAACATGAATAAAACAGAGATCAACTGTAGTGGCAAGGGGATGAATCTGCCCAGATTGGAAGAGGACCCTAATCCTCAGTTGGAATAACACAAGCCAGCACCCTGACCTCCCTTTGCAGGTCCCGAGCAAGAACTTACTGACCCCATGCTACACTTCCTCATGCATAGATATTCTAGCTAATAATTCTGTATTAAGTCAATGCTATGCAGCAATAGTAATTGAATACAAAGCCCAAGATAAAAAATTGCAAATCTGCTACTTTGAACTTCATGTTTAAAGACCTGAACAAACACAAATGTACCATAACTGATCATTGTGTGCACATTGTACCTGTTTAATTAAAACATCATGAATCTCTTATGCAATTAATAAGCCAAGTCCTCGGAAATATGCATAAATGTGAAAGAGGATTAGCCCCTGCCTTCCAAGAATCTCACAATCACACAGGATCCCTTTTTCCCAGATCTTGTTTGAGGCCCAGGACAGAGGAATCTTTGGAAGTGTACCCCTTGACATCGTGACTAATTCAGGTGCCCCTTCTGGGCTTTACCTTGATTTCAGCTGAAATTCCTTACACTGCTTTACAATTTAGAAGAAACATATCTCTGTTCCAAATTTTAGACATTCTTCCAGGAAATTCATTACAAGTCGGAAACATCAAGAATAATAGATTGCTTCCCCAATCCTCGTTTACACCAAGAGCCAAAATGCAACAGAATCTGATGTCATAGGACAAAATTATGTAAATGATGCTGAGAAAACACTGCCCATCAACAGATAACTACATAATTTAAGTAGTTCTAAGCAGAGGATGCTGCTCCAATTTCTAAAATTCCTTTTTATTATTCTCATTTTTGGGGGGATCTAATTGTGATTTCTCTGAATAATAGGCATTCTTGAAAGAAGGGATGAAAAATGACAATAAAAAGCCTAATAGAAGGTATGCTTATTCCTCCCCACTCCTACAATCCCTACACCACTGATTTACAAATCCAGACTAGCCATAACTTATTATTATTATTTTACAATATAGTACTCTTCTCCATGCCTTAAGATAACCTTTCTCTGGGCCGGCTATGTGGCATAGCAGGTAAAGCCACTGCCTGCAGTGCTGGCATCCCATAAGGGCGGCAGTTAAAGTCCCGGCTGCTCCACTTCTGATCCAGCTCTCTGCTATGGTCTGGGAAGGTAGTAGAAGATGGCCCAAGTCCTTGGGCCCCTGCACCCATGTGGGAGACCAGGAAGAAATTCCTGGCTCCTGGCTTCGTGTCAGCACAGCTACAACCATTGAGGCCAACCAGCAGATGAAAGACCTCTCTCTTTTTCTCTCTCTCTGCTTCTCCTTCTCTCTGTGTGTGATTCTGACTTTCAAATAAATAAGTATTAAAAAAAAAAAAGATAGCCTTTCTCCTAACCACACGTTCCAGGATGAACACAGAGAGAGGGCATGAATGGGTGCATTTGACGAGAATGAGTTTACCAATTCTATCAGGGTTTCCATTTAGCAATAAACACTGAAATTTTAGTGCCAAGTAAAAAGCATTAACTCAATTGAAAATTTTCATTTCTAAGTAAGAGAGAATACAACTTTTTTAGTTCTATGGTACAGAGGGCATTAAGTCAGCTCATTCATTTATTCAGATTTCTATCCATTTCTATATGTAATAACGTGCTAAAGACCAACTGCAGTGAATGCTGACTATAAATATAGATAAGATATTTTTCCTGACATAAGAATTCTCAATTAAGAAAAAGAAAAATTAGTTTTCCAACCACTTAGACTCAAATGACTGGAGTTGTAAAGAATTTAGAAGCATAGGAGAGGTATGATTGATTTAGGCTGGGAATGAAAAGGAGGGCTATTTCACACAGGAAGCACTCAATGGTCAGTTTTCTAGAACTTGGAAAATCTGGATTGCACATGTTAAACAATATTGGAGGAAGATTTTCAAATTATTCTACAAAAACTCAAACATTTAAGTTTATTTATTAATATTTGGTATGCTGAATTTGCATTTTTCCAGAGAACAGGATTTCTTGACTAGTCAACTTTTTGATCAGATTGTATATATAACTTAAAATTAAAAAAAGAAAACATTTAAACTATCCTTTTGTTTCCTTTTGATGACTTTGCTACTGAAGACATTTTCATCTTTTTATTCAATGTTTCTTACCCTAAGATGCATACAGGAATTCTTTAATTTTAATGTTTTGACAAGTTTACTCACAGATTAAGGGATGAACTTATCACTGTCAGACACAAAGAAGTGTATTTCCCTTTTAACTTGCTTGGTAGGAAACTGAAAGGTAAATTATTGATAAAACTTATGTTTTGATGCATATAACTATGATCCTATAACTATGTAGCTCCTTTTAAGGTAACAGTAAATATCTATATTTTATTGTTAAACATTTCAAATCTTTTCAAATAGATGACATGTAAAATCAGAAAAACTCATAATGTCTATTCTCTGTCTATATTTATTTCTATATGATATATAGCTTTATATAATGTATAAATTTACTTGAATCTCACTCGCGCAGTGGAAAGAACGGGTCATCAAAGAAGGAGGTACCTTTCTCTGAAGGGAGGAGAGAACTTCCACTTTGACCATGGCCTTGTCTAAAAATTATCAGAGTCAGTGAACCCAGGGGGCTTCCATAGCCTTGGCAGCTCATGACAAGAGCCTAGGGTGATTACTGATGCCATAAACAAGAGTGTCAATTTGTTAAGTCAACAACAGGAGTCACTGTGCACTTACTCCTCATGTAGGATCTTTGTCCTTAGTGTGCTGTACATTGAGATTTAATGCTCTAACTAGTACTCAAACAGTATTTTTCACTTTATGTTTCTGTGTGGGAGCAAACTGTTGAAATCTTTATTTAATGTATGCTAAACTGATCTTCTGTATATAAAGAGAATTGAAAATGAATCTTGATGTGAATGGAAGGGGAGAGGGAGTGGGAAAGGGGAGGGTTGTGGGTGGGAGGGACGTTATGGGGGGGGGAAGCCATTGTAATCCATAAGCTGTACTTTGGAAATTTATATTCATTAAATAAAAGTTTACAAAAATTTACTTATACTTGAATATATTTCTACGTATAATTATATACAAAGTTACATATGTAATTACCTATACTTGTATAAACACATATGGATAAACATTTGTATAAACATTTTCCAAAATAAATAATCCAAATTAGTAAAATACGACCTAACTATAAAAGAAAGCTTAAGTGTACATCCTAAGGCAGTTTTTACAAGAAATTAGATGTTTTCTTCAAGCAAGCTTTCACTTAAAATTTTTAAAATATTCATACACCTGGAGCTGGTGTTGTGGTATGGGCTAATTGACACCAGCATCCCATATGAGCACCTGTTCAAGTCCCAACTGCTCTGTGTCCTACCTAACTCCATGTTAATGCACCTGGGAAAGCAGTGGAAGGTGACCAGAATACTTGGGCCCCTGATACCCACACAAGAGACCCAAAGTTCCAAACTCCTGGCTACGGCCTGCTATAGTCTTGGTCGGTGTGGCCATTTAGGGAGTAAACCAGTGGATGAAAGATCTCTGTCTGTGTGTCTCTCTGTCACTCCACCTTTCAAATAAATAAATTAAAATCTTAAAAAATTAATTTACCCATGATTTTATTAATGTGCATAACAAGGTCAAATGATCTAAGATAGATGAATGAATGGATGGAATGATCAACTGATTGTTTCATCCTTTTTTTGTTCAATTCACCAGACACTAAATTCCAATTACTAGATTCTAAAAAGCTTAAAGTGAGTACATCTTTGCTTTGCCTTTATGAAGCTCCCTGTATCAGCACAATTCACAATAGCTAAGATATGGAATCAACCCAGATGCCTATCAGCTGTTGACTGGGTAAAGATATTGTTGTTTGTATATATATATATATATATACACACACACACACACACACACACACACTATAGAGTACGACTCAGCTGTAAAAAAAAATGAAAGCTTGTCTTTTGCAATAATATGGACGCAATTATACTTAGTGAAATAAGCCACTCCCCAAAAGACAGATATTATATGCTTTCCCTGATTTGAGGCAACTAATAGAGTACCTGAAATGTAATATATTGGAGTGAAATTAACATTTTGAGATTCGATGATTGTTCATAGCCCTTGTCTCTTCTGTTGAGGAACAGTTTTTTTTCTCTTCATTCTATTTGTTGAACTCTTTTGCTTACAGTAGGGTTAACTATTAAGTAAACTGAAAATAGATCTTTGTAACAATCAAGAGTGTGAATGTGAGGGGTGAGGATGACGATTTGGAGCATGGGAGGGAAGGAGGGTGTGAGGGAATCTCACTATGTTCCTAAATCTGTACATGTGAAATAAATGAAACTTGTATAGCTTAAATAGAATTAAAAGAATAAAAGAAGTTTATGTATACTACAGATATAAAAAGTAAATGTATAAAGAGAGAGAATGTAAATAACTATGATAAAGTGGACAATGTGCAATGTAAACACGGAGGACAGAATATTAACTAACATTAATATGACCAATCAATACACTATTAGTAATAGCAATAGTAGTAGCTCTGAATTGATGCACTTTCAATATAAATTAGACTAGCTAGTTGAATTAGTTACATATGTGTGTATATATATATATATATAATCTGTAGAATCATTTATGGAATTCATGCAAAATTAAATATCTTCAGCAAGGTTTAACTTGATTCAAATCAGTTTGCCTGTATTTGTTAGAAATCTGTCTTTTGGAATTATGAAGACTCCTGTAGAGGATATATTTGATCTGGATTTTGAAATATAAATCGAAATGTTTCTTAAAAAAAGATTTATTTGTTTATTTGAAAAGTAGAGCTACAGAGAGAGAGAGAGACAGGGAGACAAAGAGGGGGTGGGGGTTGGGGAAGAATTTCCATCTTCTGGTTCACTCTCCAAATGGCTGCAACAGGTAGGACTGTGCCAGGCCAAGGCCAGGAGCCTAGAACTCCATCTGTGTCTCCCATGAGTATGCAGGGGCCAAAGTCCTTGGGACACCCTTCACCAGTGTTCCAGGCACACTAGCAGAGAACTAGGTTGGAAGTGGAGCAGCTAGGACCCAAAATGGTGCCTATATGGGATGCTAGTTATGCAAGCGGTAGCATTAACTCACTGTAGCAGAACACCAGCCCTAAACATAAATGCTTTTAAATATAAAGTCAGATTCAAATGAAAACTGGTGACATATATATAAAGAGTTTTTCATTTACCATTCTAATTCAACTACTGATGCATTTAACTTTTTATTCATCTTAAGTTGGTTTAGGTAATCTATATTTTTCTGAGAGATAATCATTATATCACAATTTTAATAGTTTCATATTAATTTATGCATTTTTATTATTTTTTGATTTAAAAAACTCAATCTCACATAAGTCACTTTTAATTTTCATTCATAATGCTGTGATTTTATAATTTCACCTTTTTTTAAAAAGATTTATTTATTATTTATTTGAAAGGCAGAGTTATAGAGAGAGAAGGAGAGACAGAGAGACTCTCCCATTTGCTGGTTTACTCCCTAAATGGCAACAGCAGGTGCTGGGCCAGGCCAAAGCCAAGAGCCATGAGCTTCTTCCAGGCCTCACACATGGGTGTAGGGGCAAAAGCACTTGGGCAGTCCTCCTCTGATTTCCCAGGCACATTACCAGGGAGCTGGGTCGGAAGTAGAGCAGCCAGGACTCAAACCAGCCCTTATATGGGATGCTGATGCTGCAGGCCGAATGTAGGTTTACCCGCTATGCCACAGCATTGGCCCTTTAAACTTTCATTTTATATTTTGACCAATCTTGCTATTTAAATTAGCATTTTACAAAGAAGTAATATTTTATTAATATCATCTTCTGAAAACAATTTTGGCTTTCTGCTTTGTTAAATTCTATTTTTTCATGTATTATTTACTAACTTCTACTTCGTTGAATTTAATGTTATTCTTTTCCTTTATAAATTTTTTTAAATATTTATTTTATTTATTATTTGAAAGTCAGAGTTACACAGAGAGAGGAGAGGCAGAGAGAGAGAGAGAGAGAGAAAGGTCTTCTATCTGCTGGTTCACTCCCCAATTGGCTGCAACGGCTGGAACTGCACTGATCCGAAGCCAGGATCCAGGATCCAGGAGCTTCTTCCAGGTCTCCCATGAGGGTGCAGGGATCCAAGGACTTGGGCCATCTTCTACTGCTTTTCCAGGCCACACCAGAGAGATGGATAGGAAGTGGAACAGCAGGGTCTTGAACCACACCCATATGGGATCTGGCGCTTTAGGCCAGGGCATTAACCCGCTGCGCCACAGCACTGGCCCCTCTTTTATAAATCTTAAACCTTAGCATTTTTTGTTTTCTAGTTTATTCATTTAAGATTATGCACTTTTCTTATAAATACTACTTTGATTACATTGTTAAGTTTTTGGATATGCATAAAATGTACTTATTTGTTTCAATGATCTCAATATTCTAATAATTTGCATTATATTTTGGAGACTGAATTTTTTGACACATCAATGACTCTTGTATTGCAATTTAACACATAATGATTTTTTTCCATCTTTTCAAATTAATGTTTACCTAAAATTTGTGTTACTACTTGAATAATAAAGTATGGATTTATTTGTTATTTCTCAATACTTCCTTTTGGGCTAATTACTAAGCTGTAATGTATGTTAAATCTTGCAAATGTTCCATGTGGATTTTCATAATATTTGTACCAATGGTTGTATCCAAGAGAGAAAGGTTCTTTGTTGTTTTGTTCAGAGAAACAGTAATAACATCCCACATACCAATTGCCTTTTAAATATACATAAGTCTAATATATGTTTCTACTGGCCATGTATGAAGTCTTCAATATAGATTTTCCTTCTCCCCACAAAACAAAGCATTCGGTGCTTTATTTCTTATCTTCCATTTCTCCTTTTATAGTTGCCTTGTACCTACCTTCCATTTTGGTTATACCTTATGTTTTTATTTCTATGTATATTCAAGCTCACTCCTACATTAAAGCCTAGGGCTCCAATTTTTATTGCATGTCCATTTGTTTCTCATCATTAAATTGTACTCAAAGGTAATCCAATGTGTAACTGTAGGATGAATTTATTCTGCTTTTACTATATAGTTAGTAGATTAACTTCATAAATATATATAAACAAATCAAGTTTATAGGATCAATTTTATGTACTCTTTTTTAATGCACTGTATTTTTCTTCAAAAGTAATCCATGAAGATGCTTTTAAAAATTAAACAATAAACAAAAACTTATAATGAATTCAGCTATTTCCATCACTTCCCTTTTTCTGTGTAACTCTGACTTTCAAATTAATTAAAAAAAATAAAAAAGACACCCATCACTTCCCTAATGTCTTTGAAAATTCTCTTTGGGCTTCCTTGACTTTTATTTAGTTTTTAGTCTGTGGACAGACATAAATACACTACACACACACACTCATACCTCAAATTTTCTGATGTATTGATTGATCTAGTATTATGATATAAAAAAGTAAAATTTTTACCTTTTATTCCTCCTCTCATTCATTCAGTATAACTTTGCCATAATTATTTGTTAAATCAATACTCATAATGTTAATTACCTATAAACAACTTTATTGATGAATGAATATTCCTTTCTGAAATGGTTTTTCATTATTTCTCATACTTAATGATTTAATAATAAATTTCTTATATTTCTTGCCAAATCTCTTTCAACCTTCCAAATGTTTTGTAAAATACATTTAATGCAATATGACTTAGAATTGAATTCATCAAATAAGATGGGCACTTAGGTATGAATGAACTCTGTAACTACTCCATTCTCTTACTACAAAACTACCTTTTCTGGGCAGCCAGGTATTCACATCCTGCCCTGCCCTGACCCCTTCTACCTGCTATCTCTCAGGTGCAGCCCAACATCTGCATTTCAAATACCCTGCTCCAGATTCCAATTCTCTAGGGGATCCTGCCCACCCTTCCTCCTGTCTGATAACATTTGCATCCATAAAGTCCTTTGTTTCAGACCTTCAAGGGAAAACTCAGAAGTTTTTCTTTTTATATCCAAAAAGCCCTTTGTTCCAAGAGGAGCAGAGGTGGGGAAGCAAGACCCATCTCCTTAAAAACCCCTGGCCTCAACCGAATGGCCTGCTCAGCCCTTTGCCTCTCTGCTGAGTGGCCCGCCTGGTCTGGCCAGGTGTAATCTCTGCACTCAACCATGTAACCTCGCTCCCCCACCCCACCCCGCCCCCAGTCTCTCAGGCTCCGTCTGGAGAGGTGCCCATCCATCCTTACGGATGTCCCTTCCCTAATAAACCTTGCTATTTTACCTCCCCTCCCCCCCCGCAAAAAAAAAAAAAAAAAAAAAGAAAGACTACTTTTTCTACTCTCAAAGTTTATGGATACTTTGGCATGGCTTTTAGATTCTAGGTTGAAAATAATTGCTTGTCTGAATTTTTTATATGCTGTTTTATTGGTTCAGGTTTCCACTGCTGATGTTAGCAAGTCAAACACCTTCTTATTCCTTTGCAGTCATATATGTCTATGAAACACTTGTCTGAAAGTAAAATTTGCATTCTTTTTCTCTTAATTATCTCAGGTGAGATGATCTTGGTGAAGGGATTTAGATTTTGGGTTGGTTTAAGAGAATAAATTCCAAAGGATTTTAGAATTGACCAGAGTAGAAATAAAAGTTGAGACCAACAACAATACAGAAAAATATTACCTGAGTTACTGATAGACTGTGAATAGGATATTGTGGCTTAGGTGTATGTGTGCCAACAGTTGAATTCCTAATACGAGGCTTAATTGAACAAGTTTCACTCCCAAATTATAGGCTGTGCTAGGAGAATAATGCATCCTCACATTTCTCATCTCTGTAATTTCATGATGTGGAGGAGCAAAATAAAAGACAAGGATCCCAGTTCCAGCCAACTCTCAAAGAAAAAGGAGAAAGAAGAGACATTAGAGATACCTAGATACTACCCCCCAAACACACATTCCGAATTTGCTCGCCTTCCCGGAGAAATGGGCAAATGAGGACACAGAGAAAGACCAAGTGGTGCATTAAATGTTGTCCTTTCACATGTGCTCAAGGTGTCTCGGACTACTATAGGACAATACCACACATTTGGCTGTTTTAAACAACAGAAATTTATTCTCCCACAGTTCTGGATGCCGAAATTTGAAATCAAGTGTTGCCAAGGCTGCATCCCTCTATTGTGGTTTGATTGTGACCCATAGTATTTATGCATTGGCAATTGGATCCTCAGGTAAACAGTTTTAATGTTGTGCCTTTTGTGGGGAGCAACTCGGACTAGACTAAGTTACTGGAATTAAGACTTATTCTATGCATCTGCTCTCCCACAATATGGCGCTGGGAGAGGAGAAAACAGCTTCTACACAGCTGCCTCCAGTTCAGCCAATAAACTGTAGGACTTGCTCCTGATTGGAGGAGAGCAGCGTACTTGGCGTGTGGGCAGCCGAGTTAGGATTGGCGGAGGAGGACTATAAAGGAGGAGAGAGACGGCATGCACCAGGAACATCTAAGGGGAACACCTGTGCAGCCCCCGAGAGAGCCGGCCGGCTGTGTGCCGCTCCCCTGCGGAAGTGGGGAATGTGGCAGGGGGAACTGCCCTTCCACGGAGGTGGAAGGGACAGCAGCCAACCCGGGAAGAACCAGCAGCAAACCCGGGGAGGGCCGAGCAGACAGAAGAACAGCACAGGGTCCTGTGTCGTTCCTCCACGAAGAGGGGGAGCGACACCTTTAAGAGGTAATAAGGCCATGAAGCCCTGCTCATGAGAAGAGATTAATGACATTATCCAGGGACTAGGTTAGTTATCATGGGAATGAGTTCCTAAAAATAGACCAAGCTTGATGGCCTCCATTTTCCTACTCTCATCTCCTTATAAAATAATTAATTTGTTTACTCTTTCCTTCTACTTTCTACCATTCAACTAGAGAGCAAGAAGGCCCTAACCAGATGCCAGCCCCTTGACTGTGGACATCCAATTCTCCAGAACCATGATGCAATATATTTCTCTTCATTAGAAATTACCTAGTCTCAAATAGTCTGTTGTAACACCACCAGAGACAACCTCTGAAGATGACAATGGGACAAATTCTATTCCCTTAATAAGCATGTGATAACTCCTTACAGAGATCCATCTTTGTTAAGAAGATATTTTAATAAACATGCTACCAGGTAGAAACTGAGCTGCCAAGGTTTGAGTGTGGTACGACTGAATCCTAGAATTTGAAAGAGTCCCAAGATTCTGATTGAGATGGATGCAGAGATTTTTCTTGCTTCTAAGAAAGAAATAAGTGAGAAGGAAGAGCTTGGGTCTGCCTAAAGGAATGGTGAGAGGAGAAAATGTGTTGTGCTGCTGGCAGTGGAATGAGGTGCTCAAATGTGTTTTAGGGGAACCAAAAATGACTAAAAGATTTTGAAGTGGTTTTCTACAGAGTATGTGTCTTTTACCCCTACTTCATACATCTAAATGAGTTGTAGCAGAGTCTACATTGATATTAATGTGTCCAACAATGGAGAATTATTCTGCAAAATACAAGGTTGTGCTAAATCAGATACAAGATTGGCACTGGGCAAAATCAAACACTATTCACCTAGATGCAAGATACAGAATCTTCCTACCTAAGAAAAATAAATTTATGCCTAACAAAAGCAAAACAAAGGATTTTTCCTCACAATTTTGTAACAATTTTTCTCACAATTTTTGTATAAAAAATTTATAACTGACCTTACAATCTTGTCTTGGAAGTAATAAAATGGCAGCTATTTGAACAGTTTCATGTCCAGAGTTCAGCGTTTTAGTGAGATTCTTGTTAGCAACTTCAACATGGATTAAAGACTTAAATCTACGACCTGACACCATCAAATTATTAGAGAGCATTGGAGAAACCCTGCAAGATATAGGTACTGGCAAAGACTTCCTAGAAAAGACCTTGGAGGCGCAGGCAGTCAAAGCCAAAATTAACATTTGGGATTGCATCAAATTGAGAAGTTTATGTACTGCAAAAGAAACAGTCAGGAGAGTGAAGAGGCAACCAACAGAACGGGAAAAAATATTTGCAAACTACGCAACAGATAAAAGGTTGATAACCAGAATCTACAAAGAAATCAAGAAACTCCACAACATCCAAACAAATAACCCACTTAAGAGATGGGCCAACGACCTCAATAGACATTTTTCAAAAGAGGAACTCCAAATGGCCAACAGACACATGAAAAAATGTTCCGCATCACCAGCAATCAGGGAAATGCAAATCAAAACCACAATGTGGTTTCACCTCACTCCGGTTAAAATGGCTCACATTCAGAAATCTACCAACAATAGATGCTGGAGAGGATGTGGGGAAAAAGGGACACTAACCTACTGCTGGTGGGAATGCAAACTGGTTAAGCCACTATGGAAGTCAGTCTGGAGATTCCTCAGAAACCTGATATAACCCTACCATACAACCCAGCCATCCCACTCCTTGGAATTTACCCAAAGGAAATTAAATTGGCAAACAAAAAGCTGCCTGCACCTTAATATTTATTGCAGCACAATTCACAATAGCTAAGAACTGGAACCAACCCAAATGCCCATCAACAGTAGACTGGATAAAGAAATTATGGGACACGTACTCTATAGAATACTATACAGCAGTAAAAAACAATGAAATCCGGTCATTTGCAACAAGATGGAGGAATCTGGAAAACATTATTCTAAGCAGTATCTTAACTGCAGTATGAAATGCAGCCCCAAAGAACCAAACATTTTTATGATCAGCTTGCCATATTTGTCATTCCACATATCTCATTTCACAAGCCAGAGATTTAAAAATCATCTTTGCTAGTTTCCTCTGCTCTTATCACTCACATCTAATTTTAGCAATCCTCCTCAGTATTGTCTCTTACACCTTCATTCACACAGTCTTTGTTTTGATTTTGGACCTGTGTTTGATTCCTGCCTATGAGGGCTATTCCAATAGGCTCCTAACAAGTATATCTCTATTCAGTCTGGTTCACCCAGTTCATTCACCATTGCAGCCAGAGTGATATGTGATATTTTACAAATGCAAATCTGTGTGTGTGTGTGTGTGTGTCCCTCACTCTGTGTCACTCTGCTTTTCAAATAAATAAAAATATTTTAAAAATACTAAAAAATATTTAACACTTACTCCTTGCAGAATAGTTTGCAAGACAATGGATTAGTTTGCTGATGCTTTTCAAAAAAAATGATCTCTGACTCTTCGTTTTTGTAAAAATCATCCTTCTACACTTTTGTAAGGCCTGCCTTAAAACCGCACATTAAATGTTCCCTCCGTTCTTGCCTCACAAAAACCTAGATAAATATTTGGCATGGCAATGTTGTAATTAACTCTGATTAGTGATTGAGCCAATAAACAACCCCACCAACTCCATCCTTTATTTTACACAACAAAAAAGAAAATTTAGATGTTATTAGGCATTAATGTAAATCATTCATGCATAGCTATAATGCTACTTATGAATATGCATAGGTTATGCATCAGTTGTTATTCTTAACAGTGAAGAAGTTACCTCAACCAGTGTTACACTCATTTAGGATTAGAAAACAGACGGAGATATTGGAAAGCAATTCTGGGGGAAATATTGGGCAGGAGCCAAGCACTCTTACTTGTGCTCCATATGGAAGTGGTCCCTAGGCCTTTCACCATATAAATTGAAGCTGCTGATTTAAGATCCCAGCAGAGAAGTTATAGCAATCTTTAGTGACAGCTTGGAATAACGCTGATGTTAGGGATATAAAACAACATTTAGAAGCCGCACAGTATAGTGGAAAGACTCTGGCTTCAGGCAGCCCTGACTTACGTGCTGTTTCTTTCCAGCTGTATTAACTTAGGTAGACAGTTAGTCTCCTTGGGCTTCAACTTCCTCAAATGCAAAACAATGATAGTAATATCATCTCTCAGGGTGTTTATCTACATCAATATAAAAAAGCTTAGTTTCAAAATAATACTACTTAGACACTCATATTTTGAGAACAAAATCTAAATAAACCAAACTGATGACACTTCCTCTTTCAATCATGTTGGAAATCATTTAAAATTTAGAATTAAAAATTTTGCTTAGATAGAAATATTTGTGTTCACTTGTAGTCAAATGGCTAATCTAGAGCCTAGTGTTTATATGATACATACTGGGCTCTCCCTCTCCAGAAGAACCAGCATCTTCTCTCTCATTTACTGTATCAAAGGAAGGAATTTTCTATCACCCAATTTCCTGGCTAACATGTCAGACCATCCTTGGCTATTCTAGCCCTGTCCTCATGCCTACTACTGATTGGACCAATAGAGAAAGCTTGAAGGTAGCCAGATAAAACACAGAATAACCAATTACATTTGAATTTAAGAAAACAATATATATATATATAATATAAATATGCACAAAATGTTGATATTACACATGTATTTGCTATATCCTGCAGGTCTAACCTGACACAAAATCATATTTTCTTCTCTAGGTATACAACTGGGATAAAAAGATCTGGTTAGTCCACCATGGCTGGGTGGGGGATCTCATCAGTCATATAGATCAGGCTTTGTACCATCAGAAGCCGAGAACACTGGTCTGCAGAGAGAGAAAGGACAGAGATTTCAGAAGTACAGAGATGAGAGACTGCGTGGCCACAGAGAGCTGGAGAGAGGAATCTCAGTTTGTCACTTAGCACTTCTGTGATTCACTTCCTTGTGAATGCAGACTGTATACTTTCTGCTGTTGCACTGCATGAAATGGCCCTAGGGGCAATAAATTTACTTCTTTGTGTAAGCTAGTTTGAATGAAGCTTTGGCTCTTGCAGGTGATATTTCTGCCATGAAAGGATCAGTTTTCACTCACTAACTACACCCTACCCAACACTTCCTCTGTGGTTCAGAAAAGCTGTATCAGAAACTTTGTTACCCAGTATTAAAGACTGCTTACTTGTAGGACCATGCACTAAGCCGTGTTGAACAAACACATTTTAAAAATTGTGATTGCTGAGAATAACTGAAATCTTATATATTCAAATTGATAAATTTTGACTCCTTTTTGAGTTTGAAAGTAAAAGGAAACAGAAAGCATTGGGAGAAGCTGTAATCTTGTTTCTCTTTAAGAAGCATTTCAACATCAGGATGAGATTTCTCCAGAGTTTTACCACCAGATAAATGGATTTAAATGTTAATGAGAAACAGCAGATCTCAGCCAAACTAGCCTTCAGTTCCTTGTCAAACAGCCTTTCAGTTCAGTTCAGTTTGTAGTTCCTTTCCAATTCAGATCTCTATAATTGATGTACTGCCTTTTATTGGATCTTTCTAGAGACTAATGGTTGAATTTGAAAATTTTAGCTACGAATTCTTTAAGGAACAATTGGTGTCCATATCCTTGTGTTTCATTTTTTTTTCCCTTTTCCATCTTGTATTGCATTTTGTTCTGATCGATTCCCTATTCAAATTAACTGAGCTTACTAGTGTCTCTATTATTGTTTATAACAGCATTCATAGCTTACCGTAGATAGGGGTTGCTTTTTGTTTTGAACACAAATGCAATCATTAGTTAAGTGAAGATAAATAGTAATGAAGTAATGAGTAAACAGCAATGAAAGATACTGCAGAAAAATAAAATAATTTTAATGTTTTCTTAGATTTCATTTATTCACTTTATAATATGTTGCTTAATTATCAGTTAATTTTCCAAGTATGTACTTTTTGTCAAAAATTAGACAGTCACCAGCCTATGTTCTTATGTAAAACCAGAGGATGTCCCCATGGTAAGGACAGCCAAGTGGGGGCGGTGCTGTGGCATAGTGGGTAAAGCCGCCACCTGCAGTGCTGGCATCCCATATGGGCAAAAATTTGAGTCCTAGATGCTTCACTTCTGATCCAGCTCTCTGCTACGGCCTGGGAAAGCAGTAGAAGATGGCCCAAGTCATTGGGCCCCTGTACCTGCATGGGAAGACCCAGAGGAAGCTCCTGGCTCCTGACTTTGGGTCAGCCCAGCTCTGGCCATTGCAGCCAGTTGCAGAGTGAACCAGCAGATGGAAGACCTCTCTCTCTGCCTTTTCTTCTCTCTCTGTGTTACACTGCTTTTCAAATAAATAAAATAAATCTTAAAAAAAAGACAGCCAAGTAAGAAAATAACTTAAGGTTGGTTAAGAAAGGAATAGAAGTGAGGCAGCCTGTGGCACATTGGGTTAAGTCTCCACCTATGATGCCAGCATCCCATATAAGCTCTGAAGTCCCATCTGCTTCAGCTCCAATCCAGTCCCTGTTAATGTGCATTTGAAGGCAGTGGGAAATGGCCAGTTACTTGGGTCCTTGTAGTAAACATGAGAGAAATGGGTGGAGTTCTTGGCTCCTAACTTAAACCTGGCAGAGCTCTGGTCTTTTGGACATTTAACTAGCAGATGGAAGAGAGTCTCTCTGCCTCTGTGAGTCTCTCTGTGTGTGTGTGTGTGTGTGTGTGTTTCCTTCTCTCTATACAACTCTACCTTTCAAATAAATTTTTTAAAAAACTAAATAAAAAGAAATAGGGGAGTATGCTTGAGCTTCCAAGAAGAATTAAAAGAATCAAATAACAAAGAAGAATTTAGGATTTTTTTTGTTTTGTTTTCTGAAACAGAAACTAGTGCTTTCAAACTCTTATACGGGAACATGGATAAGTTTGGATGCTTAAAATAGTTTTATAGATTAAAGAAAAATATTCATTGATTTGTTCATTCACCAATATATTCTGTGAAAGGTGAAGACTGGAGCAGTAAGCAGAAGGCCAGATCAAAAACAGATTTCTATACATACCACAATAATGAGATCAGGACCTATTCGTAAAGGGAGGAATTTTAAGAAGGACAGGTAAGATCAATTTTGCATCCTAAGAGGATCGCTTGTTACTGACCTGGGGTCTTTGACTGATGTTAATAGAAATTAACAAGACACCAACTTGCAACCCAGGCAAGGTTTATTGGGTTTATGTTCGAACTCAAGAGAGACAGTACAGTGGGAAGAGTCTCTGCCAACTGCTTCTTACTGAAGCTGAACAGTTTTTACGGTGTTAGGGAGGCAAGCAGCTTCTCTGTACCTGCTACTTAGATCTGCACCCAGCCTTTAGTTCTTGGTTGTTCCCTGGGGCACATTACTCCAGTGTGCAGCATCTTTGTTTTCTGCTCAGAGCTGCTGGTGTTTTGTTCATTTCTGCCCTGATAGAAAAAGTTGCATTGTGCTGTTCTGTGCGTGCCTGCAGACTGGGGAAGTCCATAATGTCAATAGAGTCTTCTGAGATTAGCATCTGGTTGTTCCTTGTTCACGATCAGCTTGGAGATGGAGATGGCTACGTAATTAGATCGAGAGATGGATACATGTCTGGTCCAAAACAGCTTGATTTTAGTGAGCTTGCTTCTATCATCATTACACTCAGGTAAGATAATGAGAAAGATTTTAAGATTTTAAGAACTATCAAGTGGGCCAGCGCCATGGCTCAATAGGCTAATCCTCCGCCTTGCGGCGCCGGCACACTGGGTTCTAGTCCCCGTCGGGGCGCCAGATTCTGTCCCGGTTGCCCCTCTTCCAGGCCAGCTCTCTGCTGTGGCCAGAGAGTGCAGTGGAGGATGGCCCAAGTCCTTGGGTCCTGCACCCTCATGGGAGACCAGGAGAGGCACCTGGCTCCTGGCTTCAGATCAGCGCGGTGCACCAGCCGAAGCGGCCATGGAGGGTGAACCAATGGCAAAGGAAGACCTTTCTCTCTGTCTCTCTCTCTCTCTCACTGTGCACTCTGCCTGTCAAAAAAATAAATAAATAAAAATTAAAAAAAAAGAACTATCAAGTGGAAATCTGAGTATTTCAGTAAAAGAGACATGATACTGCTTGAACTAAAATATTGACAAGAGTAAGTGGCTGTGTCTATGTTTGAGGGTAGATTTGAGTACTTAGGGAATAGAGTGGACAAGTCTTAGTCATTTATTGGTAATAAAAGAAGAGAGAAGTGTCAGTCTCTTGGCATACCGGGTAAAGCCCCAGTCTGTCATTCTGCCATCCACTATGGGCCCTGGTATGTGTCCCTGCTGCTCTACTTCTGACCCAGCTCCCAGCTAATGGCCTGAGGAAAGCAGTGGAAGATGGTCCAAGGGTTTGGTCTCCTGCCACCCATGTGGGAAACCTGGATGAAGCTTCTGGATCCTGGATTCAGCCTGGCCCAGCCCTGACCATTGAAACCATCTGGGAAGTGAACCAACTGATGGAAGATCTCCCATAGTGTCTCTCCATTTCTCTCCCTATAATGCTAGCTTTATTAAATGTTTATTTAAAAAAAAAAAAAAAAACAGCACAGCAACACAGAATGTATAGTCTGCTATGACTTCCAGTGTTCTGCCTTAGCTGACTGGTGATGGATATTGAAGAATCTCCTACTCTCTCTCCCTTTCTCTCCCCACCTCACCCTTTCTGCAGCCATAAGTACATTGTATCATGTGTAATTACCTTGTCATCAATACAGTGTAAAGAACTGATTATTGGCTGGCGCCGCGGCTCAGTAGGCTAATCCTCTGCCTGCGGCGCCAGCACACTGGGTTCTAGTCCCAGTCGGGGCGCTGGATTCTGTCCCAGTTGCCCTTCTTCCAGTCCAGCTCTCTGCTGTGGCCCGGGAGTGCAGTGGAGGATGGCCCAAGTCCCTGGGCCCTGCACCCACATGGGAGACCAGGAGAAGCACCTGGCTCCCGGCTTCGGATCAGCGCGGTGCGCTGGCCGCAGCAGCCATTAGAGGGTGAACCAACGATAAAGGAAGAACTTCCTCTCTGTCTCTCTCTCTCACGGTCCACTCTGCCTGTCCAAAAAAAAAAAAAAAAAACACTGATTTTTTTCCATAGTCTTTTCTGTCTCCTTTGGGATCCCCTTCTCATTTTTCCTTTTCAATTTCTTACTCATTCCTTACTTTCCTTCTGTTTTTAAAAATTATTTTTATCTATTTATTTGAGAGGTAGAGTTACAGACAGAGGACAGAGGGAGGGAGAGACAGAAAGAAAGGCCTTGCTTCTTCTGGTTCACTCCCCAAATGGCCACAAAGGCTGGAGATGGGCTGTTCTGAAACCAGGAGCTAATAGCTGCTTCTGAGTTTCTCATGTGGTGCATGGGCCCAAGCACTTGAGCCATCTTCCACTGTTTTCCCAGGCCATAGCAGAGAGCTGGATCAGAAGAGGAGCGGCCAGGACCTGAACCGGTATTCATATGGGATGCTGGTGCTGCAGGCAGCTACTCCACAGCACTGGCCCTATCCTTCCTTCCTTTCTTTATTCCTTTTCTCCCATAGACACCAATAATTACTGGGCATATGATGACATCCAATGTTCAAACAACAGCTGATTTCAATAATTTGGGAGAAAGTCATATTTGCACTCATAAACCCAAAAGGCTATTAGAACCTCATGAAAAACTATGATGTGTCATTGTGATCTCCTTTGCTTTTTGGTTTCATATACAAAAAGCTGTATAAATTTCAGTGTAGTATATAAGGAAAAAGAGAAGAAAGAGACATCCAAATTTTGGGCTTCATGAAAATATTTTTTTCTGTTTTATACCAGGATAGACCCCATCCCACTAATGTAAACCCTAGGCCACATCATGATAGCAACCAAAGAAATCACTATACCTCACTGAGATAATACAACCTTTCGAAGGTACATGTTCAAAATACCATTTAAAAGCTGCTAATCCTGGAAGAACAAGTCACCGAAACTTGAACTCAATTTTCCTTTCCTTTCTTCTGGTCTAAGGCCTGAAGCTATGATAGAAAGACCAGATAACATTAAAAAGTTTTCTATCAACTATAAAAGTATACCCCCAGAGTATCTTCTCTGAAAATGTTTCTCGAGGCTTCCTCTGGGGCTTTGTGAAATCAAAGATGACTTTTAGCTCATGAGTGTGCTCACAGGACTTTGAAATTCATATGCTCTTCTCCAATAGGTTGGTTAGGAGAAAATCATGGGTTTCCTACTTTGGGGATGTTAGTCTTAGCCCTAAAAATCTTTTGTATCTTAGTAGAGAAGATAAGGAAAGAAAGGGATAGTAAAAGTGATGGACATTTTATGAATGCACTTTGTAGGCCAGTCACTCTTGTGTTTTCACTTTTGCCTGTGTCAGCTCAGGACATTTTTATTTTCACACTGCCAGGGAGTTTCTGTTAGCTCTAGTTTAAAATGGAGTAAGTTGAGTCTTAGAGAATAGAAATTTCTTGTGTGTGGTTGATGCATTGTGTTATTGACAGAGTAAGAACTCACACCCACTTGTGAGTATCTTTGAAACATTTTGGCTTCCTGTGTTTCTTCTGTTCTACAGTTGATAAAATATTCTATCTACAGGAAACAGAATATCAGATAAGTCATTCTATGAAACCTTCAGTTGAAGGAATTACTGAAACCATGGAGAGGCCATGCAAAGAAGATGTTTCTGTTAAGCTGGTGAAACAACATTGTATAGAAAGCTAAAAACAAGTTGTTCATAATATGGCAAGGATTGGTGGAAGGCAATCATTACAAACTGCTTGCTATATATATTGCCAGCAAGTCCATAACTTTGGTGTTAGGGGATTTGAGAATGTTTTGGAATTAACTCCCTTAGCCCAGCAGTTTTGTCTTTTCTGTGTTCACTAGCTAAACTTTTTTAGTCTTTGGGGAAACTAATAACTTTTAGGAACAACTGTTGTTAGTAGTGTGTTAATGAGTGCTAAATAATGGACTCTGTGGGGAAAAAAGAACACCTTGACCACTTACCACTTTTCATGATGAAAGTATTCTTGCCATTGCTACTTTCAAGCTATCAATGTGTCATAACTAAATATCAAGTTGAAAGGAGATTCTCCATAGCTCATCATTATAGATAGTTCCATGTAAATTATTTTGAAAGCATGGAAATTAACAAAATTCAGTAAAATAATTAGGAAGTCATGAGTTTTGACTTAAGAGTTTTAACTCTTAAGATGTGATTTCTTAAATTATGAAATTTAGCTGTTTTTTAAAAAGATTCATTTATTTATTTGAAAGGCAGAATTACAGAGAGGTAGGGGCAGAGAGACAGAGAGAAGTCTTCCATCTACTTGTCATTCCTCAGATGGCCACAATGGAAAGAGCTGTGCTGATCCAAAGCGAGGAGCTTCTTCCTGGTCTCCCACGTGGTTCCAGGGGCCCAAAGACTTGGCCATCTTCTACTGCTTTCCCAGGCCATAGCAGAGAGCTGGATTGAAAATGGAGCAGCCGGGACTCGAACCAGTGCCCACACAGGATGCTGGCACTGCAGCATGCCACAGCGCCAGCACCTATGCCACAGCGCCGGCCCCATGCAATTTAATTTTTAATTATGGCCATGCCTAAAATATGGATCTCAAAATTTAACACATGAGTCTCAGAAGTTGGCATGAGACAGCTCCAGCATCCTACCCTGATAGTTTCATACTACTCTTGACTTCTTTGGGTTCACCTCAGACTGTCCTAACCAGTGTCATTGGCCTGCCCGTCTGCCTTGAGTCCCATCAAAATTGACTTTTGCAATATGCCACTCCTTCATGACCATGGTGAAGACAAATTTGAAGGCTTTTTAAAAGATGAAGTATACCAAAGACCTTTGTAGATTTAATACATTTATAAGAATGTCTTAATTAAAATGAATAAATGCCTAATGATGGAAATTTCAGGGACCAGAGCAGCATATTGGGTACATATTGTAAGCTGATGGAATTTTCAGTAACCTGAAAATTTCGATGACCACTTAGTTATCAATGAATAATACAGGCCCTGAATCCAGAGCTCCTGGCATTGTCATATGATAGTCAAGTCATCCAATTTTTCTTCTGATATAAAATCAGATCTGAACTTACACTAGACCAAACTTAATAGTGCTGATGATTTTTCTGGGATTCCTTAAGTAAAGAGTCATTTAATAGGTAGATTATTTCTTTGATTGAACTGATATACTGCAAATGTCATTGAGGATTTAAGCAAATAAATTCCTAATCTTAGATCTAGAAGGGATGTTGTCAGGTTATTGAGGTGAGTTGAATTGAGACCTTCCTTTAAATAGAGCTGTGCATTTATCATCAAACATATATGAGGGCATTTTTCTTTAAATATCTTCCTATAGAAGTTATTTATAGCAATTGCTCTTGCTTAAGTTCAGGGAGTAAACTTTTTAATGCTAGCTATCTATTCTATCATGTCTTAGTGTTTCCTGCTATACTTTATGTTTATGTCTTATTTTCTTATGCCATCGACAAAACTGACATTGGACACTACCTTACATGGTTACAAAGCAGAAGCATCCCTTGTAAATTCTTAATTAGGTTTCTGTCTTCTATTCCATTCCCTTTATATTTTTGAACAAAGCAAATGCCTTTAACTTTTTCACAGGAATCTTATTTATATGTTACACTCAGTTTAAAGTTTCAATGTCTTTGTAACTAACTAAATGGTGGAGATTTATCAATACCACCACTCACTACCCTATTTCCATTTATTTTGCTAACTGTAGTGGCATTTTACATTTGCGATTTCATGAATGGCAGCAACCTGCTGCCACCAAGAAAATTCTACTACTTTGTGAACTGCTTTTTACCTGCATCTTCTCTTTTCTGCCTTTGATGTCTGAAAAGGAAACATGAATGTCTGCTGCTAGGATGCATCTGTAAGGAAAAGAATGACAAAATAGATGCCTAACAATGATAGAAGATAAAAAAACATCTTCAGATTCAATTATGATTATGGCGAAGGTAGTACACAGAATGTTCTACTCCTATACTATTAATAATGATGCAAGCCCCTAACCATGCTTAGTCACTTATTAGCAGCATATTTAATGCAATGAGTCTTATATTACAGGTCAGGGGATTTATGCTTGGCTCTGTCTTGATTGATGACTTGAACAATTCAATTCCATAAATATTATTGAGCACCTATATCATGTAGAGCAATATGTGTGACACTATGAACCAAAAAAATGTCTTCTGTCTTGAAAGTATTAATGATGCAGAGGGGAAAATCAATCTCAATTCAAAGCTAGAGAAATAGTATCTCGAATCAGAGTGCTTGGGATCAAGACCTATCTTTGCTTCCAATCCAGCACCCTGCTAATGCGCCTGAGAGGCAGCAGATGATGGCTCACATGACTCTTCCACCCATGTGTGAGACTTGGAGTTCCTGATTAGGCCTGGCTATTACAGGAATTTGGGGCGTGGATACAGGGAATAGACGATCCCACTTATCACTCTGCCTTTTAAATAAACTAATAAATAAATCTAAAAATTGTTGTGGCCAGAAGTCAGCAAGAAAGGAAGGAAGAATAAACCAAATACAGAGGACTTTTAGGGCAGTGAAACAACAATGTATGATACTATCATGGATTGTAACAAATGTGGTTCTCTGGTGGGGTATACTGTGAATATAAAATAATACAAATCTGTGCTAGGCATGGATGGGAAGTTTCTGTACCTTCAGCTCCATTTTTCTATGAGGCTAAAACTTCTCTAAAAATAAAATTATGTGAAATAATTAAAAAACATTTCATCTCAATTCCAAGATTTGTAAAATAGAACTATGACTTTAGATTGAACAATTCCCAGGGTCATCCTGAACTTTTCCTTGCCGGTATTTAAGTTGCTGAATTCTGAATATCATTTATTCAAATTATTTTATTTATTTTACTTGTATAGAAAATCATATAGAATTTGCACAAGCTGCTTTCAGCAACCATCTGACAACTGATGACCTAGTGTGAAATTAAACGTTTTTCTAACTCTCAGAAGCTTCAGATCCCTCATTAGCAAAGTCAGAATACTAATACATACTTTGTAAAGATCACAACACTAAAGTAATAACTTAGGAAAGCTCTGGAATATAGAAATGACTCAATAAGTTATAATTGTAATTATATTGATTGATTTTT
This sequence comes from Oryctolagus cuniculus, assembly GCF_964237555.1. Classification (NCBI taxonomy): domain Eukaryota; kingdom Metazoa; phylum Chordata; class Mammalia; order Lagomorpha; family Leporidae; genus Oryctolagus; species Oryctolagus cuniculus. The sequence continues at coordinate 44,533,430 of NC_091432.1, forward strand.
CAGAAGGATGAAATAAGATAATTTATATAGAGTACCTAGTATGGTGCTTGGTGCATAGAAAGCTCTTAAGTAAAGGAGTTAATATTGTTGGAATATTATTATTATTATTGTTTTTAAATCATGAACATTATCTCATTTCATGAATTACATTAATTAAAAATTCAGGAGATAAAATTTTAGTATCCATTAAGAATAATACTCATAAAGCATAAATTATTTGTTTGAGATCACATAGATTCTCCTTTAAAGAAAAATCTAAACTGTAATATAAAAAGGAATTGTTGAATTTAAAAAGAATCATGACATCTCAACAATTATTAAGATGCAAAATCAACTTGTCTAATCAGTTTAAAGACCCTGAACCACAGAGTTCTGTATGTAGTCACTGATAGTCAAGGCATGGGCATGTTATTTTCTTTGATCTTTTAACAAAATCTGTGACACTACCATGGGCCAGGAATGACACTAATGGTGGGAAATAGTTAGCAAAGACAGCCTCTGCCTCATGAGCTGAAACTCTAGTAAATGAGAAATTTAACAGCCAATGATTACCCCCAAATTAAAACCAGGCTCTAAGATGAGGTGTGTTGACTAGCAAGGGTGATCTGGCCAGAAGGTAAGGAAATTTTCCCAAGAGGAAGTCATTACATAGCCACCTGATTCTGGAGAATTAATAGGAATTGTGTAAGTGTTAAGAGTCACAGAGTTGGACACATTAAACATGACTAAAGCAAGAAAGCAAACAACAGAGTGTTGTGAAAAGAAATAGAGTAAAGGATATAGAGAGTAAATAGAGAGAGTAAAGGAAATAGAGAGAAAACCAGATCATAAAATTGTGTGCGTCTTATTCATATGCAGTCATTATCATAGAAGCAATGAGAAATCAGTGAATAACTATTGACAACTTATCATATGCACAATGATTAAAATTAAATTTATCAGAGACTTTACCTCTTCATGAGAGTAAGCTGACAATAAATAAAGAAAACAAGGTGTATTTAAGCTTATAAATCTGTCAGATTGCAATTAGTGCTATGAAAAAATTAAGCAGCTCCAGAGAAATCTTCACTGAGATGCTGTTATTTAAGCAGAGATGTGGAGGAGCATAACTGGGGAGAGTGTGTTTTAGGGGAAAAATCAACTAGAAAGACACAGGGTTGGGAGAATGTGAAGGAAAAAGAAGGCCACCTGAGTGGAATAGGTAAATAAGATTTGAAAAACAAATGATGAGGTAGAGAATAATATTCAATATGGAACAGACTGTGCAGGGTCTTAGAGATTATTTTTAGAGTTTTAGATTTTATGACTAATCTGCAAAACCATGGGAGATTTTTGAGCAGATGGCTAGTGTCAAGATTAGAATTTATTGTTTTAATCATTACCCTGTCTGCTGGGCAAAGTAAATAATGGAATAGAGTAAGGTTAGAAAGTGATAAAGGACAGATAGCAAGAGAAAATACCCATATCCATCTCTACACCCATACGTCAGCTTCAAAGTAGCTACAGAAAATGGAACTCCATCTATGTATCCAAAAAGAATTATGGGTATTTCTCTGTTAAGGGGGAATGTTAGGTAGGAAGTCAGAAATGAGCTTATATGTGTGTGACGAGGGCTTAAGGAATTGACATCTAAGGGGTCCAGCATCTGCATCTCAAAGTCAACCCAATAACCTTCCAGATGCAGCCCAGTATCTGCACGTCAAAGATCCTAATGACCTTCCAGGGAGTCCTGACCCTTCTAACTGGCCTGATAAACATCCTTCCTCTAAGGTGGGGCGACGCCAGCCAGCCAGGCTTCTCCTGTCTGATAACTTCAGTGGGAAAAACCCAGAAAGGAATTTTTCATATTTACACCCAACAAGTCCTTTGTTTGGGAGAAGAAGGAGAGGGGGAGGGAAAAGGCGGGAAGGCAAGACCCATCCCGTTAAAAACCCTAGCCGAAATATGAACTATGCACTCTCAGCTTCTGTCTGGAGAGGTGCCCATCCATACTTACAGATGTCCCTACCCTAATAAACTTTGCTATTTTGCTTTCCACTGCAAAAAAAGAAGAAAGAAAGAAAGAAAGAAAGAAAGAAAGAAAGAAAGAAAGAAAGAAAGAAAGAAAGAAAGAAAGAGCGGGGGGAGGGAGGGAGGGAGGGAGGAAGGAAGGAAGGAAGGAAGGAAGGAAGGAAGGAAGGAAGGAAGGAAGGAAGGAAGGAAGGAAGGAAGGAAAGAAGGAAGGAAGAAAAAGTGTTAAGATAATCCAGGTAAGAGATAATGGTTGTTTGAAGAGAGAGAACAATGGAATGGACTTAAGTTCAGATTTTTTTATATATTTTGTAGGCAGAGCCAAAAGGACTTGCTAATTGCTTAGACTATGAGAAACATGATTTTTAGAAACATAACTCCAAGACTTTTGACCCAAGTAATAGCATACAGATGGAAGAGATGGTAAAAGAACAGATTCTAGAGGGGAATGCTAAAGTTGGTTTTGGACATATTAAGGATGTGTGACCTATTAGACATCAAAGTGGTGATTTTGATTGGATAAGGCCAGAGTTTGGAGAAGAAATCAACTTGTGAAGAACATGGGACTCATCAGTTTATAACTGAGCTCACCAAGAGGATGAGCACGAAGAAGCGATCCCAAGGTCTAAGTGCTGAGTCAATCAATGTCTTATACAAGAGATGATGATGAAGAATAACTAGATTCAGGCCTTGTAATCTGTGTCATGGGTAGAAAAGTAAGGGAGTGTGTTGCCTTCATTCCAGGTGATGAACATGCCTCAAGAACAAAACAGTTATGCAATATGTTAAAAGTGATAGCCAAAGAAGACAAGGGCAGAGAACTGAGGAACCATACCCCGTAGTAAATGGAAGGAAAGGCTTTAGAAGTTGGTGACCTCAGTCATTCTGAATTCCAAATAACTCTCATAAGAATAATTATGTGTATGTTCCTAGGGCCCAACAACTAAACCTTAAAAATGCTAGTGTTATGGCATGCCTTTCTCTTATATACACCATTAGTTAAAATGGGTTATACCTCAAGCATGTATGCCTCTTTCCTTGAGATAAGAATTCTCATATACAAATATATACAATATAATATATATACACATATATACTTACAGTAAATGATCATTCAGATAAAATTATTGCATTATAGGGAAAGAATGTCAGATCTGTAGCTGTAAAATCAAGAATAAGCAGATACAGGCAGTACTATACATGCTATATCAGAGAAAGCTTTGATCTAGGCTTGGACTGAGTTCCACATCCCACATGGAATGCCTGAATTTGTTTCCTGTCTCCAGTTCTTGATGCCAGCTCCTTGCTGGTGTGTACTTGGAAGACAACCATGATAACTCAAATAGCTGCTTTCTTATCACCACTTGAGGGGCTGGGATTGAGTTCTAAGCTCCTGATTCAGGCTTCAGAGAAGCTCTAGCTGTCATGGACACTTTGATGATATTAATATTTCCAATCTCTGAACATGGAAGTTTTGTCCATCCATTTGTGTCCTTTCTGTTTCTTTCTTTAATGTTTTCTAGTTTTCACTGTAGAAATCTTTGATTTCCTTGGTTAAATGTATTCCAAGATATTTAATTGTATTTGTGTCTATTATGAAAGTGAATGATCTTAGAAGTTCAATAATCAAGATAGAGATTGAATCAGTAATAAAGATCATCCAAATTGGTTGGCTTCACTGCTGAATTCTTCTAGACATTTAAAGAACTAATTACAATTTTTTCTCAGGTTATTCAGAACAACTTAAAGGGAGGGAATCTTTCCAAACTTCTTCTATGAAGCCAGCTTCACCTTAATTCTTAAACCATAAAAAGATACAGCAGAGAAAGAGAATTATAGACAAATATCCATGTTAAACATAGATGCAAAAATCCTCAAAAAAGTACTAGCTAATGAATGCAGCAACACATAAGAAAGATCATTCACCCAGACCAAATGAGATTTATCCCTGGTATGTAGGGGTGATTCAACATACAAAAAATCAGTAAATATGATGCATTACATTAAAAACTTAAGAACAAAAATAAATGATTATTTCAATAGGTGCAAGGAAGCACTTCATGAAATACAACGTCCTTATATAATGAAAAACTTAAGTAAATTGGGTACAGAAGGAACATTCCTCGAGACAATCAAGGCTATCTGTGACAAACCCAGCCAGAATCTTACTGAATGAGGAAAAGTTAGAAGCATTCGCACTAAGATCTGGAACCAGACAAGGATGCCCACTGTCACCGTTGCTATTCAATATAGTCTGGAAGTTTTAGCCAGAGCCATTAGGCAAGGAAGATAAAATCAAAGGAATACAAATTGGGGAAGAGGAAGTCAATATCCCTACTTGCAGATGACATGATTCTGTATATAGAGGAACCTAAAGACTCCACTAAGAAGCTATTTGTATCGCTTTTCGGCCTTTTGGCTAAGATCAAGTGTAGAAGCTATTTGTTCTCATACAAGAGTTTGGTAAAGTGGCAGGATGTAAAATTAACAAACAAAAATCAATAGACTTTTTATATACAGACAATACCATGGCTGATAAAGACTTTCTAAATACAAAATACGGCTGGAAGAGAATGTCAGTTGTCAGTCTAAGGCCAAACAGAAAACACAGTCATCTAACTTAGGGCACTTTTATAGGTTTTAGTTAAGAAAAATATGGAATTCCATGAAGCACAATGCTGTAGCTTATCAAATTTGGTATAATTTACACATTGTAATGGATCCACAGAATATAGTGCTGCAACTTATGGAGACTTACTCAATTGAGACGAAGTGTTGTAGCTAGGCAAAAATGCACTTCAGCTGGAAAGATAAACAGTTACAGAAGGTAAGCGAAAACTAGTAAGTTTTCATTGTAAGTGTAATATAATGTTGATATGCTATCTCAAACACAGATATCTTTCCTCAAAGCAATTTAATAATCTTCTTATTGGTGGTTATTTTTTGATTTCAGGCATTTTATTATCTACATTGAAGCCTAAAAATCTTGATAAAATTTTAAATTAATATAAGCAAGTTTGACCCAAAACTTGCATAGATAAAATAACAATATAATAGTAACAGTTTTCTATTCATCTCAAATTTTAGACTACTTCAAATATATTATACATATTAATTCATTAAATTTTTAACATGTTTTAAAATAATGAGGCCAAGATATTTCAACTAGTCAGTCAAAGTCACATAGAGATCAAGTGCATCATTGAGGTGATATAATAGGACAGATCTTAGCATTGTGGAATCTCTCAATTAAGGTAATGTTAATATTACTTAAAAAGATGTCTTTTGCTTTACCTGGTATATCCATGATGACTACTCTTTGAGAGAGTGATTAATTGATTTGTGTTATTCCAACAATTATGAAGTGGCTGTTTCTTCATAAATATTCTGTAAGGGTCCTAATATGAGAGTGTGTGTGTGTTGGTGGGTGTGCTTTTGTAAGTATGTATGCGTGTGATAGTAAATGATTGTGGTAGAAGAGAAAATTTGCAGTATGAAGGTAAATTAAAAAGTATTATCTCTTTATTATACATTTCTGCTATATTTTTCATCTCTGATTTTATTGATTTGGATCTTTTCTCTTTTTAGTTAGTTGGGCCAAAGGGTTGTCAATTTTGTTTATTCAAAAAACAAGCTCTTCATTTGGTTGATCTTTTGTAATTTTTTTTTGATTCAATTCTGTTTATTTCTTCTCTAATTGTAATTATTTCTCTTCTCCTACTAGTTTTGGGTCTGGTTTGCTGCAGTTTTTCTAGATCCTTGAGATGCATTCATAGCTCATTTATTTGGGGCCTTTCCAATTTCCTGATGTAGGCACCTATTGCTATAAACTATCCTCTTAACACCGCTTTTGCTGCATCCCATAGTTTTGATATGTTGTGTTGTTATCCTCATTTACTTCCAGAAAGTATTTGATTTCCCTTTTGATTTCTTCTATGACCCATTGTTCATTCAGGAGCATGTTGTTCAATCTCCATGTGTTTGCATATGCTCTAGGGATTCCTGGGTTGCTAATTTCCAGCTTCATTCCACAGTATCCTGAGAAGCTGCATGGTATGATTTCAATTCTTTTAAATTTGCTGAGACTTGCTTTATGGCCTAGTATATGTTCAATCCTAGAGTACATTCCATGTACTGCTAAGAAGAATGTGTATTCTTTAAGTGTAGGATGAAAATTTCTGTAGATATCTGTTAGATACATTTGGGCTATAGTGTTGATTAAATCTGCTGTTTCCTTGTTGATCTTCTGCCCAGTTGATCTATTTTTGCGAGTGGAGTATTGAAGTCCCCCAATACTATGTATTGTAGTCTTGAGTCTCCCTTTAAGTTCCTTAACATATCTTTTAAATAAACCAGTGCCCTGTAATTAGGTGCATATACATTTATAATAGTTACATCTTCCTGTTGAATTGATCCCTTAATCATTATATAGTGCCCCTCTTTGTCTCTCTTAACAGTTTTTGTATTAAAGTTTTCTTTGTCTGATATTAATATGGCTATGCCAGCTCCTTTTTGGTTTCTGTTGGCATGGAATACCTTTTTCCAACCTTTCACTTTCAGTCTGCATGCATCTTTGTTGGAAAGATGTGTTTCTTGTAAGCAGCAAATAGATGGGTTTTGTTCCTTAAGCCAATCAGCCAATCTGTGTCTTTTAACTGGACAGTTCAGGCCATTAATGTTCAATGTGACTATTGATAAGTAGTAACTTTTCCCTGCCATTTTCCCAAGATATTTCCAATATATGCTTTGAACTTCCTGTGATCTTTTACTGGGAGGTTTTCTTCCTTTACCTTCTTTTGTATTGATGGCCATGTTTCTGTGTTTCTGTGTGTAACATCTTTAAGCATCTTTTGCAGGGCCGGATGAGTGGTGACAAATTTTTTCAATTTCTGTTTGCTATGAAAGGTCTTTATTTCACCTTCATTCACAAGTGAGAGCTTTTCAGGATATAATATTCTGGGATGGCAGTTTTTTTCTCTTAGTACTTGGGCTATATCTCACCATTCCCTCCTAGCCTGTATGGTTTCTGATGAGAAGTCTTCTGTGAGTCTAATTAGAGATCTTCTGAGAGTAATCTGATGTTTCTGTCTTGCACATTTTAGAATCTTTTCTTTATGTTTCACTGTGGAGAGTTTGATTACAATGTGTTGTGGTAAGGATCTCTTTTTGGTCACATTTATTGGGGTCCTATGTGCTTCCTGTACTTGGGTGTCTCTGTCCTTCTCCAAACCCAGGAAGTTCTCTGCTAGTATCTCACTAAAAATGCCTTCTAATGCTTTCTCTCTCTCCATGCCTTCAGGATCTCCTAGAACCTGGATGTTGTTGTTGTTGTTGTTGTTGTTGTTTTAATATTATCTTGTAGATTCCCAACAATATTTTTTAGATTTCTAATTTCCTCTTCTCTTCTTTGGTTTGACTGTATACTTTCCTGTGCTCTGTCTTATAAGTCTGATATTCTCTCTTATATCTCACTGATTCTGTTTTTAAGGCTCTCAAATGTGTTTGTCATTTGATCTATTGAATTCTTCATTTCATTTTGATTTCTCTTCAATATCACAATTTCATGTTCTACTAAATTCATCATTTCATTTTGATTCCTCCATAAGATTTCATTTTCACAAGGGAGATTTTCTGTCCTGTCCAGTATGGATTTTTGTAGTTCATAAATTTGTTTTTGATAACTTCTAAATGTTCTTATCATAAATTTTTGATATCAGTATCTTGCATTTCTTCTATCTCATCATCTTCATAATCTTGGAGTGTCATGTTCATTTGGGGGTGACATAATGTCTTCCTTTTTCTTGTTTCCTTGGTTTCTGCATTTGTTGTTTGGCATTCTGGAGATATTCTTTGGTTTCTTCTTCTTCTTTTTTTTTTTTCCTCGCTGTGGTGGCTATTCTCGTCATACTATTACTCTAGATTAAGTGGACTGTCTGCTTTTGGTGAATCTCTAGAGGCTTGTAGTTGGTGTAGCCGGAGAGCTCTGTTTAGTTCTTCAAGGTGAAGGGTGTACCAAAGGTGACACACCCAGGTTTGGTGTGGTAAATCTTCTCTCTCTCTCCCTCTCTCTCTTTTTTTTTTTATTCAGAAGGGAAGTAATTCCACTCAGCTGAGCTCTTTTACTTGATGGCAATCAGTGCCTGAGCACTAGCCCCTGTGGGCATAATATTTGTCTGCTCTGTCCCAAGGACCACACAAAGGATCTGTGTAGTCCTCAGTGTAAGCTCAGATTCCCCTGCAATATCTCCAACCAGGTTGCCAAGATTACCAAGATTGTGGCCTCTCCAGCAAGAATACTCAGGTCCCAGGCACACTGTGAGTTCTCCCACACACCCTCAGTTTTTTTTTTTTTTTTTCACAGTCCCAGTTCATAAGCTCCACACATTCATTAGGTCTTAATCTCCTGTTATTTCTCCCTACTAGAGTCAGGTTTTTCTGCTTGGCTGAGGGTGGGCACAGCCCTGAGCTGGCACAGCTGTTGCGTATGTCCAAAATGGCACCTGCTGTATTTTTTTTTCCTGTCTTTGTAAGGTGAGTGGAGAGAGAGAATCATGTCCGTACCGGTCCCTTTTATTTATTTATTTATTCTCTCCTCTAGTAGGCTGGTGAAATTTCTCCCATGGGGCTTCAAGCCTCGTTCCCTCTAGGCTCTTCCTGTTGCTTTCCCACCAGTGTCTCAAGCTACTGCAGTTTTGCCTCACCTGCCTTTCCAGTGCTGGTGGGTAGACTCGTCAGCTGGGATCCTGAGCCGTGGGTGCCCGTGTCCTCCACATAGGTTCACTGTGTCCCACTATTTCCAGAAGAGTTTCCTCTGCAGTTTTTTCCCTAACTCTTCCCTGAGACTCTAGTATCTCCACTTTTATTAAACTATCTTTTCCTAGACTATCAATGTGCTCCTTCCCTATTCCACCATCATGGAGCTCCTCCATTCTAGTTTCTAATCTAAAGCACACTGTTCAAATTCACAAAGTTGGGATGATTTAATCATCAGATTTTGAATTCTGGTTAGGTATTTTTCCCTTTTTCAATTTCATTCCTTTTTTTTTTTTTTTTTCACTTTCAGCTTGGTTGTTGATAAAGCATGTGGAGCAAGAGTTTAAGCCTCCACCTGTGGCATTAGCATCCCAGATGGGTACCAAGTCATGTCCTAGCTGTTCCTCTCTCAATCCAGCTCTCTGTTATGGCCTAAGAAAGAGTGAAAGATGGCCCAAGTGCTTGGGCCTATGCACCCACGTGGGAGAATTAAAAGAAGCTCCTGGCTTCTGGTTTTGGATAGGCCCAGCTTCAACCTTTGCAGCCATTTGGGGAGTGAACCAGTGGATGGAAGATTTCTCTGTATGTGACTCTGCCTCTCAAATAATTAAGAAAATATATATATAAAGGCTGAGAGGAGACAGAAACACTGCTGCAGGCAGTCACATGGTATACCCAGCTACTGGTTGTGAGTTGCCTTCACCACACATCAAGGTAGAAAGAAACTTCTGTGCACCCTACTGCTTGCAGTTTTAGCAGAGAGGAAATTCTATAACCCACTGACTTTTATGTCAGCCGTGGGAGCTGATTGGGGTCTCAACAGCTGCTAGGCTTGGAGCAAGGAAGCTGCCTTGGTTCCTTCCCCTCCCCCACTCCCACAGAGTGCCATTCTTAAAAGTCAGATAGTGTGCCTCTTTTCTGCTCCTATCCCCATCAGAATCAGTGTCAGGAGGAGACATTATATTCCCAGAGAGAAGTGAGAGAAATCAGAAACCAATATCACTGCTGATATTGCCTGAGGGACAACCTTGGGAACCACAGTGACTTTGAGTCTGACCTGGAGCATTAGCAGGGGCAAGGTATCCACCTAACTCCATGAAGAGAGACCACATGACTTGTTTCCAACCCCACCCACCAGGGTCTCACAGTGACTAGTAAAGAGGAAGGGCTCTCTGAATAAGTTGAGTACAGGCTGCTGAGGCTCATGTGCATGCAACTAGGGGATTTTATCTGAGAGATAAATCCATGGTCTCTCTTGACTTTGAATCTGACCTGGAGGTTTGGCAGAGGGCAAGGCACCCACTTAAGCTCCTCTCCCCTCACTTTATCATAGGCACCTGTACTCAAACTCCCTCAGCTGGACAGCGACAGGCAGCTAACTCTGTGGACAGAGCAGGCTTATGGGGCTGAGAGTGGATCACCTGCTCCCTGTGACTTTGGGAGCTCTGTGCCCTGTGACTGTGGGAATTCTGTGACTGCACAATAGGATATGGGGTATTGTGGGGGATCTCTGGACAATCACAGTGTGTGGATTCAAAGGCACAGAGTTTCTTGAGTGACTGGAGTAGATCATAGCCAAAAGCAATGTGCTCATACTGAGGACTGCACAATATAGTTCTGGAAGGGTTAGCCAGAGACATTTGGCAAGAAAAAAGACTCAAACGGATACAGATTGGAAAGGAGGAAATCAAATTATCCCTGATTGCAGAAGACATGATCCCATATATAGGCAAACCAAAAGACTTCACTAAGAGATTATTGGAATTCATACAAGAGTTTGGTATAATTGTAAGATATAAAAACAACACACAAAAATCAATAGCTTTTGTGTACATAGAGAATGCCATGGTTGAGAAAGAACTTGTAAGATCAGTACCATCTGCAATAGCTGAAAAAATTTAAATATCTTGGAATAAATTTAGCCAAGGATGTTAAAAGTCTCTACAATAAATATTACAAAATACTAAAAAAAGAAATAGAAGACACTAAAAAGATGGAAAGATCTTCCATGTTCCTGGATTGAAAGAATAAATATCATCAAAATGTCCATACTACCAAAAGCAGTTTACAGATTCAATGTGATACCAATCAAAATACCAATGTTGGCCGGCGCCGCAGCTCAATAGGCTAATCCTCCACCTAGCGGCGCCGGCATACCGGGTTCTAGTCCCCGTTGGGGCGCCGGATTCTGTCCCGGTTGCTCCTCTTCCAGCCCAGCTCTCTGCTGTGGCCCGGGAAGGCAGTGGAGGATGGCCCAAGTCCTTGGGAGACCAGGAGAAGCACGTGGCTCCTGGCTTCGGATCAGCGCGGTGGCCATTGGAGGGTGAACCAATGGCAAAGGAAGACCTTTCTCTCTGTCTCTCTCTCTCACTATCCACTCTGCCTGTCCAAAAAAAAAAAAAAAATACCAATGTTATTCTTCTCCAATCTAGAAAAAAAGTGATGCTAAAATTAACATAGAAACAGAAAAGAACCTGAATATCTAAAACAATTTTAAACAACAAAAACAAAGCAGAGGCAACACAATGCCGGATTTGGAGAAATACTACAGAAAAGTTATAATAAAAACAGCATGGTACTAGCATAAAAATAGACATGTAGGCCAATGGAACAGGAAGAAATCCCATAAACTATTCCACGCATCTACAACCAACTAATCTTTGACAAATGAGCTGCAATCAAGCCCCAGAAAAAGGACAGTCTCTTCAACAAATTTTGCCAGGAAGATTGCATCTATGCACACAGAACTATGAAACAAGACCCCACCTTTCACATTATATAAAAATCCACTCAAAATGCATTAAGGATCTAAATCTATAAACTGACACCATCAAATTACTAGACGAAAACATCAGAGAAACTGCAAGACATTGGGATCGGCATAGACTTCTTGGTAAAGACCTCCAGAAACACGGGATATCAAAGCAAAAATAGACAAATGGGATTGCATCAAGCTGAGAAACTTCTGCATTGCAAAAGAAACACCCAACAAAATTAAGAGGCTACCAAAAGAATGCGAGAAAATATTTTCAACCTATACAACTGATAAAAGATTAATATCCAGAATCTATAGAAAGCTCAAGAAACTCCACAACAATAAAACAAACTATCCAGTTAAGAAATAGGTGGGGCTGGCACTGTGGTGTAGCGTGTAAAGCCGCTGCCTGCAGTGCCGGCATCCCATATGGGCACTGGTTCGAGTCCCATCTGCTCCATTTCTGATCCAGCTCTCTGTTATGGTCTAGGAAAGCAGTAGAAGATGGCCCAGGTCTTTGGGCTCCAAATGGAAACCTGGAAGAAGCCTCTGGCTCCTGGCTCCTGGCTCCTGGCTCCTGGCTCCTGGCTCCTGGCTCTGGATCGGCGAATCTCCAGCCGTAGTGTTCAACTGGGGAGTGAACCAGCAGATGGAAGACCTCTCTCTCACTGCCTCTCCTTCTCTCTCTGTGTAACTCTGACTTTCAAATAAATAAATAAATCTTGAAAAATAGGCAAAGGACATGAACAGACATTTTTCCAAAGGATAAAATTTAAATGGCCAACAGACACATAAAGAAATGTTCTGGATTATTAGCCAACAGGAAGAGACAAACAAAAATTAAAACAGTAAAAAACATAACAGGATGCAGCCAAAGCAGTTCTGAGAGAAGCTCATAGCAATAAATAATAAAACATAAAGATTTCAAATGAACATCTTAACTTTATATCTCAAGGAACTAGAAAAAGCAAACAAGCAAACAATCAAAGCCCGAGTTATCAGAAAGAAGGAAATAAAAAAGATCATAACAGAAATAGAGAGTAGAAAGACAACTCAAAATAACAGATAAAAAATTTAAAGATTAAAAATGCAATAATTTTTAGAAAAGCTAACCAAGAAGAGTGAACTAAAACAAATAAAGTTGGACATAAACAAGAAGGCATTACAATTGATATTACATAAATGAGAAGAATATGAGAGCAATGTGAAAATTATTTAGCAGCAAAATGGATACTTAGAAGAAATGGATGCATCCCTATATTTGTTCTTAACAAGACCAAATCATGAAGACATTTAAAATATGAAAAGTTCCTAATAAGGAAATCCAATCATTGATCAAAAATTTTGCCACAATTAAAAATCTAGAACCAGAGGACTTCAGTTGTTAATTCAATAAATGATTTAAAACAGAATTATTGCCAATCCTTTTTGTGATTTTCCAGTATATTTAAGAGGTGACAACATTTCCAGACACATTCAATGAGATGGACATAGAGGATTTAATGCAAAATAAAGCAAGCCAGATACAGAAAAACAAATGTTTCATGGTTTTCCTTACATGTGGAATCTTAGTGACATTAAACTCATAGAAACCAGAGTAGAACAGTGGTAGCCCAGGGCTGAGGCTGGAGGAAATGAGAAGTTGTTGATAAGAGAACATGATTTTTAGTTTTATAGAGTAAGTTTTGAGAAATAACTGTATATCATGATAACTATAGGTGATAATACTGTATTATGTACTTAAATTCTCTTACAGAGGCCTTAAGTGTCTAAACCAAACACCACACACACACAAATACACACACAAAATTCTAACTATGAGGTGATGGATGTACTAGTTAACTTGGTTGGAGTTCATTGTGGCAATCATTTCACAATGTGTAGTTATATAAAATGATTATAATGAATATCTTTAATAAGCACAATATATATATATATCAATTATACTTCAATAACTGAGCAGAAAAACTGCATATTTTTATATGTATATATAAATCCCCCAAAATAAATTATGTGATCCAGGTAAATTTTTAAAAATGATACTTTTTTCTTCATTCAAATTTCTGTGAGGCAAATAATGCGTGGGCCAATAAATCATTGCTAAATGTAGCTAAAATTTGAAATAATGAGGATATCTGTCTGCTTCCTGTAGTGGTTTAGAATTAAACAATTTTGAGTAATAGCTCTGGTACTTCACTACTGTGAAGCCTTGGGCAAGTCTTTAAACCTTAGTTCTTTCACCCATAAAGAGAAGTAATAACAGCTATAATGCAGAGTGACTAAAAGGATTAAATGAGATAATTGATGAAGTGATCTCAGTACTCATTAAGTGCTTTCAAACTGGTCACACTTAATGATTGTCATCACCCTGTGTAGGGTGTTCATGATGGTGCGTTCCCTTCAGGGATCTAGGGTTCATTATTTAAAGCCACCGTGTCTTATGAGTGAAGATACTACTTTCCTTTACATGTAGATGAGAAAGAATCATGCAGCTTTCACTTCTGCGCAAAGGAAGAGAGATTTAAAGCAAGGGTAATACTCCTGCAAGAGTTTATTATGACCATCACCCCAGACCCCAACACCTGACACTACACAGCATAAATTCAAGACTGGGAAGCCATAAGCTAAGATTGTCTCCTAAGTTGGGCATTGATTTATCCTTTGCATACTTATTTGCATTCATGGGTTTAGCCTTTGTTTTGAAGTAAAAGCTAAATCCTCTGACTTGTTTGTACCTTGGCCATCATCTTTGACTAACCTGAGAGAAATGAATGTGCCCTATATTTTCCTCTGGAAAAAAGTACAACCTAATTGCTATAGAGAAAGGCAGAAAAATGAAGTTTGCTTATGTGAAATCTGCCAAAACCCCTCTTATATGTGGCAATTTTGTGAGAGACTGGACACTAATGGATTTTCTGCTACAGATTCTTCAATAAAAATATAAGGTCCCTCACTCATCTAGAAATATAAATCACAGCTAATAAGTGGAATTTGGAGCTGTGGCATATCTGGTAAGGCCACTGCATCCAGCGCCAGCATCACATTTGGGTGCTGGTTCCAGTTCCGGCTGCTCCATTCTAATCCAGCTCTCTGATATGGCCTGGTAAAGCAGAAAAAGATGGCTCAGGTCCTTGGGTACCTGCACCCATGTGGGATACCCAGAAGAAGCTCCTGGCTCCTGGCTTCAGATTGGCACAACTCCAGCTGTTGCGGCCAACTGGGGAGTGAACCAGCAGATGGAAGACTTCTCTCTCTCTGCCTCTCCTTCTCTCTCTGTGTAACTCTGACTTCCAAATAAATAAATAAATAAATCTTTTAAAAAATATAGAGGAGCATATCAGTCTTCAAATCACTCAGTACTTCTCCCTACTACTTAAGTTACATAGTGGTTAACTTCCAATATTTGTTGTAAAGAGGGACATCCAGATTCTATTTGTTTGCCAAGTTTCCATTTTGATTTAGATTTTAATTAGATGGCTTAGAGGTCTCTTTTTTACCATAGATGTTTGAATCAAAGTGCATTTTCCTCTTCATCTATTTGTAATAGGTCTTCAGAGTTTTCTTGCTGCAAGACTCAATTATTATAAAACAGCCACAACCAATAAACATGCAGAATATCTGATAAAGAGCCTCTTTGGAATCCAACAGGACATGCCCACCATAAGTTGTGTTAATTTCCTCAATGCCAGAGAGATATTTGTATTTTATTTTGTCAAGTGTAATTAAAGGTTATGTATTGCAGGAGGTTTGGTGGCTTGGTGAGAAGGGAAAATACTACATTTGTTAATCAGCCACTATACCTTAGGCTATGCTGGAGGGAGGGCTGGGGGGTTCATTCAGTCTTATGAACTAAGTAACTTTATATTAATGGCATATATTCTAGGTTAAATGTCAAATTAGAGGGGCCAGCACTGTGCCATAATGGATAAAGCCTCCACCTGCATAGATGACATCCCCATATGGGTGCCAGTTCATGTCCTGGCTACTCCACTTCTGATCCAGCTCCCTGCTAATGCACCTGGAAAAGCAACACAGATGGTCTAAGTCCTTGAGCCCCTGAACCCAGGTAGGTGACCCAGAAGAAACCCTAGCTTTTGGATCTTGGCAGGCCCAGCTCCTTCCTGCCATTGTGGCTATTTTGGGAGTGAACAGCAGATGGAAAAATCTCTCTCTCTCTCTCTCTCTCTCTTTCTCTCTCTCTCTTTCCTTATCCTTTTCAAATACATAAATGAACTTTATTTATTTATAAATAATCTTTATTTATTTAGAGAGGTTAAGTATTTATACATAGCTCAAAATGAGAAATACTAAATTTTAAGCTCATCAGGCACCAAAAAATTATACTTCCTGCATGAAACTAGAATAAATCTGATACTCTTAGATTGTGTATATGTTTTACTTTTTAAAGTAAAAAATTGGAACAACTACAGTGGAGCCCACTTTTCCTTAGTTTCTGAAAGACATGAACTTGATCATAATACGTTAAAGATTTAGGTGGACTACATAATATGTGTGTACACATAAACAAAATAATTTGTGTTAAGGGTCCAGAGACACCAGCCTCCCACACATGCAACATGTGTGACACCATTTCCTTAAAGTATTATCAATTTTATGCCACACTATCAATGTAATGCAGCTTTTAAAATCACTTAAAGCTATTTTTATTGTGATAAAATATGCATAGCATAAATTTATCATTTGAAGTGCACAGTTTGGTAGCATTTTCACAATATTATGCATTCATCACCACTATTTGGCAAACATTTTTCATTACCCCAAAAAGAAGCCTCCTATCTATTAAACAATTACTCCCCTTTCTCCTCTGCTCTCAATCACTGGAAAACACTAATTTATTTTCTGTCTCTATGGATTCGCTTATTCTGTATGTTTCATGGAAATGCAATCACATAGCATGTGACCAGTGTTTCAATTCTTTCCCTTAGTATAATGTCTTAAAGGTTCACCCACAGTGAAGTATGTGTGAGCACATCATTCTTTTGTATCGGTTGATAGGATTCCACTTTTTGGTTATATTACTTTGGTTTGTACAAACATGAGTTCATGGTCATTTAGGAGAGGGAAAAATAAAACTATACATTATAAAAAAATTATCCACTCAAAGTTGCATCCACCCCTTCAGAAAGTAAATGTATAACCAAATATGTGTGTTAAAATTGAACAAATGAGGTCACTTACAGAAAAAGTCTATTAATCTACATCCCTCTGTTTGCAGTTTTATAGAATTTCATTGACTAAGCATCAGTGTTGTTATTTTCATGTAAAAAATCATCAGAGAAGAAGAGCTGGCAATTAAATGAGCCAAATTATTGCTTACTAGTCACTTGTCACAGTTTCATTCATTCTAGTATATGTTTATTCTAAGGAGCACATAAACAAGACTAGTGTCTGCAAACACTTGCTGATAGAATAAAAAAGAGAGAGATCGATCCAACATGGGAAGTGAGATACACAGCAGACCCATAGAATGGCAGATGTCCTAAACAGCACTCTGGCCTCAGAATCAGCCCTTAAGGCATGCGGATCTGGCTGAAAAGCCCATGAGAGTATTTCAGGCATGGAAGGCCAAGACACTCTGGCAAAAAAAAAAAAAAAAAAAAAAAAAAAAAACCCCTAAATGAAAGATCTCTGTGAGTGAGATCCCAGTGGAAAGAACAGGTCATCAAAGAAGGAGGTACTCTTCTCTGAAGGGAGGAGAGAACTTCCACTTTGACTACAACCTTGTCTAAATATGAGTTGGTGAACTCAAAAGGCTTCCATAGCCAAGAGCCTAGGGTGATTACTGATGCCATAAACAAGAGTGTCAATTTGTCAAGTCAACAACAGGAGTCACTGTGCACTTACTCCTCATGTAGGATCTCTGTCCTTAATGTGCTGTACATTGAGATTTAATGCTATAACCGAGTACTCAAACAGTATTTTTCACTTTATGTTTCTGTGTGGGAGCAAACTGTTGAAATCTTTACTTAATATATGATAAACTGATCTTCTGTATAAAAAGAGAATTGAAAATTAATCTTGATGTGAATGGAAGGGGAGAGGGTGAGGGAAAGGGGAGGGTTGTGGGTGGGAGGGAAGTTATGGGGGGGGAAGCCATTGTAATCCATAAGCTGTACTTTGGAAATTTATATTCATTAAATAAAAGTTAAAAAAAAGAAAAGTGAATTTAATCTGTTTCTGCTGTGAACTATAAAATACATAAAATGAAAATGGATATCCTCCTTGTACCTGAATGTTCATAGCAACATTATTCATAGTAGTGTAAGCTGAAATCAACCCAAATATCAATTAACAGGTGAATGAATATTCAACCTGTGGTGTATCCATACAAAGTACTATCCAGCAACAAGGAGAAGATATAGAGACATGCATTATATGAATAGATCTCCAAATAACTATGCTGAATGAAAGAAGTCAGATAACATATGAATGCTATGTTATTCCATTGATATAAAACTCTAGACAATGCAAACTACTCAGTAGTGACCTAAAGTAGATCAATGGTTCTTTGGTCAAGGGGCAGGATGAAGGAGGAAAGCATTATGAACAAGAATGAGAAATCTTTGGGGAATGATTGCTAACTTTGCTATCTTGATTGTGATAATAGCTTCATGGGAGTGTATATAGGTCAAAATTTAATTTATGAAATCGTGCATTTATTCTATCTCAATTATATTTAAGTAAAGACAGTTTAAAATACATGAGTAACGAGGCCAACAATGGGGGTAGCAGCTAAAGCCAGTGCCTGAGACACTGGTATTCCATATGGGCTCTGATCTGAATCCCGGTTGCTCCATTTTCAATAATTCTCCTTCTAATGGCCTGCGAAAAGCAGTGGAAGATGGCCCAAGTGCTTAGGCCTCTGCACCCATGGGTGAGACCCAAATGAAGATCCTGTCCCTGGTTTGGCCGGTTCCAGCTGCAGCCATTGAAACCATCTGCGGAGTGAACCAGTGGATGGAAGATCTCTGTCTCTCTCTCTCTTTCTCTCTGCCACTCTTTCTTTTTTTCCTGATTTTTAAACTTTTATTTAAGGTATACAAATTTCATATTTTATATATACAGATTTAGGAACATAGTGCTACTTCCCACCTTACCATCCCTCCTGCTCACATCACCACCTTTCAATAAATGTCTTCTTAAAAAACATACATAATAAATACATAAATAAGTGAAGATTCCATATGCATGGCTGATAATGACATTTATCCAAAAAGAACAAATTATTATTATTTATATAATAAATTATAATATATATTATATATTATAATATAATATATATTTATACATAATTATAATAATAAAATATAATTATTATATATTAGCAATAAAAGGGGGACAGGATGTCTAGGTCCTAGCATTTTTAATACTGAACAGCAGAGTTTCATCCTTTGGCATGTTCTGAGGACAACAATTTCAAGTATTCACTATTATCACATCCTCAATTTTTAGACATATAGCCTTACAAAAAACAGCAAAAAAAAAAAAATACATGCCCTTCATTCATTCCTCCAAGAGAAAATTTTAAAACAGTTTGATAAATGGGTCTCTTTTAATAGCATAAGCAGATTAAAGGTAGCAAAAACACTAAAGTTAGAAAGAGTCCTATTGTTATGATAGTCAAAACATTGCCTACTGAGCAGAAACGTGGGAACAGAAATGCCATAATGAGCAGCTAATTATCACACATCTGGCTAATTCAGATGTGGGCATTGACAAATCAGTGAATGCCAATTCTTTGTGGATGGGCTGACTAGGTGGAAGGTACATGATTTATGTATATATAGCACAATAAGAAAGAGCCCAACAAACCCATTACTAAACATAGTTCAAATCTTTCTGGTTTTCTCCATTCCAAGCCATAGAATTTTGAATACGATAGTCAAGAAAGCAGGTTATTTAGGTAAGTAGAGGTTTTCCTTAGCATAGGACTCTGGGAAGACCACAACAGCATTTATTGGGGGGTAGGGTGAGAAGGAAGTGCTGGAAATTATGGTGTTTACAGTGTACTAATAGACAACCAGCTTAAATCCATGTTCAGTGTGTTCCTATCCTAATCTCCAGTCTTCATCACCTAGAACAGTGGTTATTAACACACACAGCAAGGGATATATAGCTCTAGCCTATTTAAAAACCATTTGGTGTTCCACTCATGTGGATACCCAAGGACATAGATCCTTGTTTTATGATTGCTTATTGCACCAGGGCCACTTTAAGTACCAGAATTTCTTCTTAGTTGTTTGCTGTTGGCCCACAGAATTGCTATTTGCTCAAAGAGCACTGTTCCTTCAGCTTTAGCGTTTTAAACTAATGCTGTCTTTGGCACTTTAATTCCCTTTTAGGATCAGCATTAATTTCACATTCCCTAATCTCCTTTGTGATCATGTGTATACACAAATACACACACCACACACACCACTTCAGTGAAAATATTTACTTTTTTTGCTTCAAGCCTTACTGAAAACTCATTGACAATAGGCAAAAACATGTAAACTTATACGGCACAATACATGCTTGAGCAACTCTATTTACTCTTCTTTGGCAGGAGTAGCTCAGGGAGTTTCCTTATAATCACTTAATGCCCAACATTATGTGAATTTTTGCAAAGCTGAGAACAATCTCTACTATACAGTAGAGGTCAGGATGCTGAATATGCCCACATGTATCTTGCAGAGAATAATTTTCTTTCTGTGCTGGATCCCAGTCTTCTAATTGTGCCTCACTGAGAGAAAACGTGTTTCGTTCTACATCGTGTTCCAAAGGGAATTTTGTTAAACCCATATTAGGCAAAAGACATAATGAACAGAAAATATTATCTGGGGTTTTTGATGCTTTTGCTTTTTGATTTCCATTTGCTTTGGTAATTGGAAGGTGGAACAGATGGCGACAATCTCATTGAATATGTTGTGCCCATTATAATAGCCAATTCTGCCAAGCAATTCTTCACAAGCAAAGGATGCATTTAAAGGGACTGTGGCCTTCAAAAACGGATGATGAGCTCAGTGGGATGGACAATTACACAGGGGGAAGAGTGGGCGGTTTATGGGCCTTATTCAGCTGCTTTGTGAAATCTGAGACACCTGTTACAATCCACAGAGGAGGGAAATGGAGACATAAAAGTGGGCAGCTGGATTTGACTAGGTTATTAGCACCAACCCTAATTTAGAAAAGCTCCCCAATGGTGTCCCAATGGGCTAATGTCTCCCAAAACAGTTCCCTAATTCTGGATCTGCCTGAGGGTCAAGGAGACCAACTCCAGATGATGTGTGTGCTTCATATACTGAAAGGCTTTAAGAAGAACTCTACAAGCGTTAGCTTGTACACAGAAATGGTTTTGTTGTTAATAATGAAATCACAGCCGGCGCCGCGGCTCACTAGGCTAATCCTCCACCTTGCGGCGCCAGCACACCAGGTTCTAGTCCCGGTCGGGGCGCCGGATTCTGTCCCGGTTGCCCCTCTTCCAGGCCAGCTCTCTGCTGTGGCCAGGGAGTGCAGTGGAGGATGGCCCAAGTCCTTGGGCCCTGCACCCCATGGGAGACCAGGAGAAGCACCTGGCTCCTGCCATCGGATCAGCGCAGTGCGCCGGCCGCGGCGGCCATTGGAGGGTGAACCAACGGCAAAGGAAGACCTTTTTCTCTGTCTCTCTCTCTCTCACTGTCCACTCTGCCTGTCAAAAAAATTAAAAAAATAAAATAAAAAAATAATGAAATCACTTTCAGGATCAGCCAACCGGTAGTTGTTGAAATTACTCAATTTTCTATATCTACTGTATTATTCTAAGAATCCTCTTCAATTATCTTAGCAAATGCAATAAGTAAAATTGAAGTTGGTATAATACATGAAATGCCATAGGTGAATGAAAATCAAGGAGCATATAAATATTGTTTCTCTGTACATTTTTTGGTTTACTTGGAGTCTTACAGAGACTTAATTAAGCACTATTGGATTCTATTTGGTAATGTGGCATTTGTGACCAATTTATAGGTTTGAATTTGCAAGGCAAGCAATCAAGAAGCTGTTTATTTTCTTCTGAGTGTTTTGCACATAATTGGAATAAGCAGATAGAGAAGTGGAAGAAGTGTTCTGGTGTCATGTAAAAGAAACATTATCTTTTAAGAAAATGCTATTTTATTCTGAAAAACAAAACCAAACAACACACACACACACACACGCCTTACTCCACCACATTTAATATCCTGAAACCTATTTATCTTCTTATATATTCCCATTACATGTTACTGTGAATCTGAGTAGCCTTTTGGGCCTATCTCTTCTTTAAGGAACCATATCTTTTTCCATTACATAAACAATTTTACCAGAAGATCCACTTTTAAATAAAACCAAATGCATTTACTTATACTTGATTTCAAAAATAGTGCAGTTACAGGTAGGCATTTTGGCACAGCAATTAAGTTGACACTTGAAACAACTGTGTTCCTTATTGGAGCACCAAGTTCAAGTCATGGCGCCTTTGCTTACAATTCAGCTTCCTGTTATTGCACAGTCAGGAAATGATGGTTCAAATGATTGGGTTTCTATCACCCCCATGGGGAACCCAGATTGATTTCTGTGCTGGTGGCTTTGGCCTGGTCCAGTGAAGACTGTTGCAGGTATTTGGGGAGTAAAGCAGAGGATAAAAGAACTCTCTTGTCTATTTCTGTCTTTGTCTCTCTGCCTTTTAAACAAAGAGAAAACAAATAAATGAAAAGTTAAAAATAATACATGCTTATTAAATAAAAATGTGGCTACAAAGAAAGGAAAACAGAAAGAATTGATAGAAATCTGTTCACATTAACCTTTTGATTTATTTTAACAATATTTTTCTTTTTTTATATATCTGAAAGTCAGAGTTACACATAGAGAGAAAGAGAGGCAGAGAGAGAGAGAGGTTTTCCATCTGCTGGTTCACTCCCCAACTAGCCACAACAGACAGAGCTATGCCAATCCGAAGCCAGGAGCAAGGAGCTTCTTATGAGGTCTCCCACATGGGTGCAGGAGCCTAAGGAATTGAACCATTTTCTACTGCTTTCCCAGGCTATAGCAGAGAGCTGGATTGGAAGTGGAACAACCGGGACTCGAACCAGCGCCCATATGGGATGCCAGCACTGCAGGCAGTGGCTTTACCCACTATGCCACAGCGCCGACTCCTCAATATTTTTCTGTGCAGGATTTTAAAAAATATTTTTAAACCATTAAGAAATACAATTCTATGTGCTTTATTTTATATCTAATTGATGATGTACACCTTTGGATGATTACTTAAATTGTTGAATCATATTCTACTGATTAGATTTTATCAAAAATTTTAAGATATATTTTTTTAAAGATTTATTTATTTTATGAGTTACACAGAGAGAGAAGGAGAGGTAGAGAGAGAGGTCTTCCATCCCTTTGTTCACTCTTCCACTGTTTTCCCAGGCCATAGCAGAGAGCTGGATCAGAAATGGAGCAGCCAGGACTCGAACTGGCGCCATATGGGATGCTGTCACTGCAGACGGTGGCTTTACCTGCTATGCCACAGCGCCGGCCCCGATATTGATTGATTGATTGATTGATTGATTTTATTTATTTACTTATTTGAAGACAGAGTGATGGGGACAGGGTGTTGTGAGAGAGAGACATCTTCTATCAGCTTGCTCATTCCTCAAATGACTGCAATGTCCAGAACTGATCCAGGCTGAAGCCAGGACCCCAAAATTCCATCTAGATCTTCAACATGTTTTGCAGGGGCCCAGGCACTTAGGTTATTTTCTTTTGCTTTCCCAGGCAAATTAGATCAAAAACAAAGCATCTAGGACTTAAATGGGCACTTTGATATGGGATGCAAGTCCCTCAATTTTCTTTTAAAATATTTTGAGTGGTAGAGTAACTTAGAGGGTGGAAGAGAGTGAGAGAGAAAAAAAGGGAGGGGGAGATGTCCTTGTAGCATAGCAGATAAAGCCACCACCTGCAGTGCCAGCATCCTATATGGGCGCCAGTTAAAATCCTGGCTGCTCCACTTCATATCCAGCTCTTTGTGGCCTAGGGAAGCAATAGAGGATGCTCCAATTCCTGTACCTGTGTGGAAGACATGGAAAAAGCTCTTGGCTCTTAGCTTTGGATCAGCACAGCGCTAGCTGTTGTGGCCATCTGGGGAGTGAACCAGCAGACAGAAAACACTCTGCTTCAGCTGCTTTTATGGATATGGTTGTTAGCAGGGAGCTGGATTGGAATTGGACGAATCGGGACTTGAAACACCTCTCATAAGGGATGCCAGCATTACAGGTAGCAGCTTAATCTGTTGTGCCCCAAGATCTTAAATATAATCATTGTATTTTTGGACATCCAGAGTGTTTCTAAACACTTTGATAGTATAAATAATACTCAGAGAATTTTGTGAATAAGACCACTTTTGTAATACAAAATTTATTTAGAGAAAATTCAAATTTAGACTACATTTACTAGAGTGGTATCATTTTATGCCACATTAGCAGTTTATAAAAGCTATTATATATATTACATGATTTTCCAAATGTTTACTAATTTCATAGCAAAAGTGGTATGTTATTTTAATTTGCATCTCTTTGATTACTATGAGTTGAGTATTTTTCTATTTGTTTGTAATCTAATTTTCTTTTTTCTTATGAATTGCCCACATCCTTTGCATATTTATCCATTATAAGCTTTCAATTCTGTCCCTTAAATGAGTACTTTCTCAGTGGAAATGCATTATGATACTTGGTGTGTTTTTGATCCCTAAGTTATTGCCTTTTAACTTTCGTCATATGATCTGGAAAAAAAAAAGTTACTTACTTATAGATAATGTTTGTCTTTTTTTTTCACTTCCTTTGTAGCTACAATGCTTATAGTTTCCTACTAATGCAGATATTAGGAAACTTGATACTTTAAAATATAATATATTGGCCAGCTCTCTGCTGTGGCCCGGGAGTGCAGTGGAGGATGGCCCAAGTCCTTGGGCCCTGCACCCCATGGGAGACCAGGAGAAGCACCTGGCTCCTGCCATCGGATCAGTGCGGTGCGCCGGCCGCAGCGCGCCAGCCGCGGCGGCCATTGGAGGGTGAACCAACGGCAAAGGAAGACCTTTCTCTCTGACTCCCTCTCACTGTCCACTCTGCCTGTCAAAAAAAAAAATATATATATAATATATTTGAACCATCACAGTGGCATAGTAGTTAGGCTAAGCCTCTGCCTGAGTTGCGGACATCCCATATAGGCACCGGATCATGTCCTGGCTGATCCTCTTCTGATCCTGCTCTCTGCTAATGGCCTGGGAAGGCAGTAGAAGATGCTTGGGCCCCTGAACCCAAGTGGAAGACCCAGAAGATGCTCCTGGCTCCAGCCGTTGTGGCCATTTGGATAATTAACTAGCAAATGAAAGACCTTTCTCTCTGTCTCTCCCTTTCTGTGTCTGTAACCTCTCAAATAAATAAATAAATAATCTTAAAAATATATTATATGCATTCTATTTTATATTTAATACTTGAATACATTCAAAGTTTATATTCTGTAATAAATCATGAAAAATTTACATTAGCGTTCATATTATTTCATTGTAGTTAATTCTGTTTGTCTCAAGTTACTCCTTTATACACCACTTCTATTTAGTCTGGAAAATTATTAAAAATGGTGGTAAATGCTCTGGATTTATGAGAACTTTCATTCTTAGCACAGGTGTATCATAACATCATTGTGCCTATGTTATTACAATTTGGGAAAAATCAGTGTTTAAAGCTCTGTCAGGAAGAGGAAACATACATTGTTCTTAAACTAGTAGCAAAATACGTGGGTTGGAGTTTTGAGGGATGTTAGGCAGTCAGTATACATTATGAAAAGACTGATTTGAGGCCAAGAGAAGAAACACTTTTTGACAAGAAGTATTAATCTAAACTAAAATGGGTTTTTCATGAGGTAATGAAGCTTTCATTATAAGAAGTGTGCAAAGAAAGGAAGGAAGATTTTGCTTGTTAGGAATGATGTAGAGCATATTCCTGCACGGCAATAGATTAGAAGAAATGGTATTTAGGGCTCTGTTTTGCTATGAGATTATGAGTGTATGTGATAAAATATTTATAGTAAGAAGACATCTATATATAAGTTATGACTCTCATATCCCAGATCTGTGGTATATGCGTAGACGGTAAACAAGCTTGTTGAATTAAGGATCTGCTGATTAATAAATAAATGAACAATTGGTGATCCCTCAAATTATAGCTTTCTAAAATATAGGAGGAAATAACAGCTTTCATAATGGTGGCTTTTCTTTTTCCACCTTTTTTCTAAGCAATCAAACAAGACAATATATGGAGAAAGATTTTTCTGCTAAAATTCCTTTGTCCTCCAGGAAGCTCCCTTGGAAACAGAGGAAAGGAAGAAGGCAAGGCTGAGCAGTGGCTGAATGTACCAGATCAAGTTTTCTTGTGGGTAACAGACAGCTATTCACACAAAGTGTTCCAGAAATAAACTAGAGATAGAAACTAACCCCTCTCTGCTACTCTTCTCAACACGCAATAAGTTATCTATGGCAGTAAAATACAACACTTCATGACTTCAGGGCTTAAAACATTAGATGTAGTTGGCTCACAACACAATCTGAATCTGGCTTAGCTTGTCCCCATTCGACTCACCTAGGTCAGCTGCCAGTCAGCAACACCTCTCTGCTTATGAAGGTTGGCAGATTGTCAGCTTGTCCTGGGGGCAATGGACCACATGTCTCCCTGTTTCAGCAGGCTAGTAGTCTGTGCTTGTCCCATGGTGATTGCAGCACATTATTAATGGCAGCCACAGAGCATTCTCTCCAAAGTACAAGCACGCTTTCAACCTCTACTTTTCTGTTTGCAGTTACCTCATTAGTTAAAGCAAGGTTTATGGATTGATTTATGGCCCCCTCCTCAAAATTCAGATGTTGGCATCGGATATGGAAAAGCATAGGCAAACCAGGAGCTAAGCCACAATAACAAACCACAGAGAAGTGCGTATTTAACCTAGTGGCCAAAACACTCACATCCTACATTGGAGTGCCTGGATTCAGACAAGACTGGGAACATTCAGGGGAGTATGGCAATAGACTGAGTGCCTGGATTCAGTTCTCAGTTCTGGCTGCTGACTCCAGCTTCCTACTCTTGCACACTATAGCAAACATCAATGATGGCTCAAGTAATTTGTTCCTGCCACTCACATGCAAGATCTATGAGTTCCTGCCTCTAGGCACCAGGGCTGCTGTAGCCCTGGTTGTTGTGGGTATTTAGGGAGTAAATTAGCAGATGGAGTCTTTCTTTGTCTATTTGTCTCTCTGTTCTTTGCCTCTCAAAGAATTAATAATGAACCACAGAGAGTGAAGAGATGAAACAGCATAAGACCATTCTAAGTATATAAAATTAAGTATGTTCATTCAAATTGCTGGGATTTAAAATTGTTTTCAATAGTTACTTTGTATTGCTAGGCCATGAGCTGGAGCACATTTATGTTCATTTGTTAAGTTTTCTTTAAAATTTTAGAAATCAATGTTTAAATTTTCCTTATGGAGTTATGTAATTTATATCATCCCAATTTTAAATCAGGGAACTTTAACTTTCCTGGTTGTTCCTATCCTGCTGGCTCATGAGACCAGTAAATTTCTAGCATATAAGAGAGAGTTCCTTTTATATACCCAGATTTCTTATACTATAAATTACATTGAATTATAATTTTAATGATTTATTTTTTATTTGAAAGATATATATATGTATATATGTACATATTTGTGTGTGTGTGCATGTATAAAGAAAGAAAGCTCCTCCATCCTTTGGTTCATACACCAGAAGGGCACAACGGCCAGGGCTGGACCATGCCAAAGTCAGAGTCTTCATCCAGGTCTCCCACAAAGTAGCAGGAGCTCAAACATTTGGACCATCTTCTGCTGCTTTTCCCAAGTCATTAGAAGGGAGCTGGATTAGAGTAGTCGGGACACAAACTGGATGCCAATATTGTAGTTGAAAGCCTTACCAACTGCACCACAACACATGCCATTGAATTGTAATTGTTGAGCATGTTTTTATTTCTTTAGCTGTATTTTGAGTTCTTAAATGACAAAAATCAAGCCTTATTTTTCTGTCTTCAATGCCTAGCTCAAATATTCACCCACATAAATTATTAAAAGTTCTGACGCCATAAACAAGAGTGTCAAATTGTTAAGTTAACAACAGGAATCACTGTGTACTTACTTCTCATGTGGGATCTGTCCTTAGTGTGTTGTCCAATGTGAAGTAATGCTATAACTAGTAGTCAAACAGTATTTTACACTTTGTGTTTCTGTGTGGGTGCAAACTGATGACATCTTTACTTAATATATACTGAATTGATCTTCTGTATATAAAGATAATTGAAAATGAATCCATGTGAATGGAATGGGAGAGGGAGCAGGAGATGGGAGGGATGTGAGTGGGAGGGACGTTATGGGGGGGAAACCATTGTAATCCATTAACTGTACTTTGAAAATTTATATTTACTAAATAAAAATAAATAAAAAAAGTTCAGAAAATTTTTCTTTTTTTTCTTTTTTTTTAAACTTTTATGTAATGAATATAAATTTCCAAAGTACACCTTATGGATTACAATGGCTTCCCCCACATAATGTCCCTCCCACCCACAACCCTCCCCTTTCCCACTCCCTCTCCCCTTCCATTCATATCAAGATTCATTTTCGATTCTCTTTATATAAGGAAGATCAGTTTAGCATACATTAAGTAAAGATTTCAACAGTTTGCTCCCACACAGAAACATAAAGTGAAAAATACTGTTTGAGTACTAGTTATAGCATTAAATCTCAATGTACAGCACACTAAGGACAGAGCTCCTACATGAGGAGTAAGTGCACAATGACTCCTGTTGTTGACTTAACAAATTGACACTCTTGTTTATGGCATCAGTAATCAACCTAGCCTCTTGTCATGAGCTGCCAAGGCTATGGAAGCCCCCTGAGTACACTGACTCTGATCATATTTAGACAAGGCCATGGTCAAAGTGGAAGTTCTCTCCTCCCTTCAGAGAAAGGTACCTCCTTCTTTGATGACCCGTTCTTTCCACTGGGATCTCATTCGTGGAGATCTTTCATTTAGGATTTTTTTTTTTCCCCCAGAGTGTCTTGGCTTTCCATGCCTGAGAAACTCTCATGGGCTTTTCAGCCAGATCCGCATGCCTTAAGGGCTGATTCTGAGGCCTGAATGCTGTCTAGGACATCTGCCATTCTATGGGTCTGATGTGTAGCTCACTTCCCATGTTGGATCATTCTCTCCCTTTTTTATTCTATCAGCTAGTATTTGCAGACGCTATTCTTGTTTATGTGATCCCTTTGGTTCTTAGTTCTATCATTATGATCAATTGTGAACAGAAATTGATCACTGGGACTAGTGAGATGGCATTGGTACATGCCACCTTGATGGGATTGAATTGGAATCCCCTGGTATGTTTCTAACTCTACCGTTTGAGGTAAGTCAGCTTGAGCATGTCCCAAATTGCACATCTCTTCCCTCTCTTATTCCCACTCTTATATTTAACAGTGATCACTTTTCAGTTAAGTTTCAGCACTTAAGAAGAATTGTGTATTGATTACAGTATTCAACCAAAAGTATTAAGTAGAACAAACAAAAAAAAATACTAAGAGGGATAACATATCAAGTTGCTCATCAACAGTCAGGGTGAGGGCTGATCAAGTCACCATTTCTCATAGTGTTCATTTCAGTTCAACAGGTTTCCTTTTTGGCGCTCAGTTAGTTGTCACCTATCTTGGAGAACAAGTGGTATTTGTCCCTTTGGGATTGGCTTATTTCACTCAGCATAATGTTTTCCAAATTCCTAACAGGGATCACTTTCCAGTTAAAATTTAAACACCTAAGAATAATTGTGTGTTAATTACAGAGTTCAACCAATGGTACTAGAGCAAAAAAAATTACTAAAATAGATAACGTATTACATTGTACATCAACTGTCAGGACAAGAGCTGATCAAGTCAGTTTCTCATAGTGTCCATTTCATTTCAACAAGTTTCCCCTTTGGTTCTCAGGGTCCCACTGTCTTTCTCACTGCCCTCCCTGAGGGCAGAGGCCTTGGGAAGACTGGCGTTGGGGGGGGGGGGGCTCCTCCAACCTGGCCTAGCATGTACCTGCCTTCCAGAAAATTTTTCTTTAAAAAACATTTATTTAATTAGCTGAAAGTCATATTTATACAGAGAGTGGGAGAATCAGAAAAAGAGAGATATTCCATCTCCTGATTCACTCCTTAGATGGCCACAGTAGCCAGGACTGGGTCATGCTTAAGCCAGGAACCAGGAGCTTCTTGTGGGTCTCTCACATGGGTGGCAGGAGCCCAACCACTTAAACCACCTTTCATTGCTTTTTCCAGGCCACTATAGGGAGCTGGATCAGAAGTGGCATAGCCTGAACTTGAACCAACACCCATATGGAATGCTGATTTCCCAGACGATGGCTTTACCCACTAAGCCACACTACTGGTCCCAAGAAATATTTACTTAGTGTCTACAATATACTAGGTTTCAGGGATGTGATGCTGAAGGAAATAGACCATGTCCCTATACTTACAGAGCCTAAATTCTCACAGGAAGTGTAGATTTTAAAGGGATAACTATGATAAAGTGTGGTAAATATTACAGAAGAAGAAAGTGCTTTGTAAATGCTTATTGAAATTAGCGTTGTTTTGCTACCAAAGCACTGCGTGGATAATTCTCACTATTTTATCTCTGAAAAGCTATGACTTGAAACGGGATTTGATATTGCTAGCCTAACTGCCTTAGTGTGCACATAATTTCCTATTTTTTTCTTATTGAATTGACAATGACCAATTACCTAGTTGTCATGAGAAGGCACCCCGGCCTGGGAATCTAAGAGCTTTTCAGGTAACACTTCCTGCACTGTCACTACACAAGTCAATCTCATGTAAGCAGCAAAGAATGTCAGGGTAGATGGGGACAAGGGACAAGAGTAGTAAACATGAAAATGAACCAAAAAGTCTCACCATTCAATCAAGTCTGTTTATTTCATATAGGAAGTGCCCAGTTTCTTTCAGTCACAGAAGTTAATCAGGAGTGAGAGCTGAGCAAGACTCTTCAATTATTCATGGACACACATCAGTAACAAGCAATTATTGCATTTGGCTATAAAGATGCAGTTGGCATTGAACATGGAACCAGATGCTTTTGTAGGAATCTATACAACCTCCAGAATAAGACCACATCAATGTCTAATTACCAGCCATTGCAACAAATCCACATATCCTGGCAATTTAATACAGAATTTTTCAATTCGGAATGCACATTAAAATCACCTAGGATATTAAAAAAAAAATCACAAGCTCTACCAGAAAAATTTTGACTTAATTTTCCTTTGATGGGGCCTTGGTATTATGTTTATTTTTGTTTGTTTTTTTTAAGATTTATTTTATTTATTTGAAAGGCAGAATGACACAGAGATAGAGACAGAGAGAAAAATCTTCCATCTGCTGTTTCACTCCCAAAATGGCCACAATGGCCAGGAATGGACCAAGCTGAAGCCAGGAGCTAGGTGCTTCCTTTGGGTCTCCTACATGTGTGCAGGTGTCCCAAGGTCTTGGGCCATCTTCTGCTGCTTTCCCAGGTGCATTAGCAGGAAGCTGGATTGGAATTGGAGCAGTCAGGACTTGAACCAGCACCCATATGGGATACCAGAATCACAGGTGGCAGCTTCATATGCTATGCCACAGAGCCAGCCCCAGCATCTCATGTTTTTAAGATCTTGATGCAACTCCCAGAAGTGCAACCAGGAAGAATAACTTGGGTATCCATTTGAGGTCACCTTTAGAAAAAAACAAGTCAAATCTTATTTCTATTGGTTTAATTTATTTGCAATATATATTACAATGGTGGCAAATCAAATGTCCCACTAGATGTCACTGCTAGAGTCAGGATTCATGAGTGCTACCAAGACTTCCACTGCTAACATCAAAGATGTTATTTTGCCTATGAGATACTCAATTTCCTTGTGTGTTAAAAAAAAAAAGGAGACTTTGGTCTAGATCAGGATCATAAAAATGTCTATAAGTGGTACAATAATAGCAGAACATAAAGGTTAAGCATATTGATCCTGGAGTTTGGTGGCACAGATTCAAGTACTTGCTTGATCTGCTGCTTACTACCTGAATGAGCTTAGCCAAGGTGTACTTTAAAATGGAAATACTTATAATATGTCACGGTGTTGTGTTGCATGAGTTTATATAATATATGAAGAATGTTCAAATGGTTCATGAAAATGTGCATTATCTTTTAATTCCATTTTTTCTATGAGCATGTTGAAGTTCTCTCATACTCGAAGTGCTCATAACAGTGCCTTTTTTGTCTTTTCCAAGACTGTAAAACTCACAAACTCAGAGTTTGTAAGCATGAGCACTGGAAATAACACTGTTATGTGAGCTATGACTTTTTTATGTTCTATTTGTTCCCTCAAAAAAATTTACTCTAAGACTCCCCTCATCATAGGTTGTGAAGGTTAAACAGTTAATTTAGATGAAGTATTCTGAACATTGACAAATAACACTTGCTTAATAATTTAATCTAATACCTCAATAAATGGCACATTTTATATGATTATTAATTGAAGGGAAAAACCGTAAATATTTCAAAGGCAGGAAGATTTGCATTCCATCTATATTGGCGAGCTAATACTTAACTTCAATTTAGTTTTAACATACCAGGTCTTCTGATACTTTCAAGAAAAAACAAATATCTGAAATCTCTGGGATGATAATATTAGCAAAAAATAAATAAAAACTTTTAAACTAATGCTAAACAAACATATCTTGCATCACAAGTTTGCAATATTTGGTCTAAGTTTTTTGAGGCTGATCTTTGACAGATGTCCTAAATAGCACTCTGGCCTCAGAATCAGCCCTAAAGGCATTCGGATCTGGCTGAAAAGCCCATGAGAGTATTTCACACATGGAAAGCCAAGACCCTCTGCAAAAGATCTCTGTGAGTGAGATCCCAGTGGAAAGAACAGGTCTTCAAAGAAGGAGGTACCTTTCTCTGAATGGAGGAGAGAACCTCCACTTTGACTATGACCTTGTCTAAACAAGATAAGAGTCGGAGAACTCAGAGGGCTTCCATAGCCTTGGAAACTCATGACTGGAGCATAGGGAGATTACTGATGCCATAAACAGGAGTGTCAATTGGTAAAGTCAACAACAGGAGTCACTGTGCACTTACTCCTCATGTAGGATCTCTGTCCTTAATGTGCTGTGCATTGAGATTTAATGCTATAACGAGTACTCAAACAATATATTTCACTTTGTGTTTCTATGGGGGTGCAAACTGTTGAAATCTTTACTTAATGCATACTAAACTGATCCTCTGTAAAAAAAAAAAAAAAAAAGAAATTATCAATTCCCAACTTGACTCTCACTGGGATTAAACATGACAATAGGTCTGATCTGATTTCAGCATCATTAAAAAAAAATCATCTATTGTTTTTCACTTTATGTTTCTGTGTGGTTGCAAACTGTTGAAATCCTTACTTAATGTATACTAAGCTGATCTTCTGTATATTAAGATAATCGAAAATGAATCTTGATGTGAATGGAAGGGGAGAGGGAGTGGGAAAGGGGAGGGTTGTGGGTGGGAGGGACGGTATGGGGGGGAAGCCATTGTAATCCATAAGTCGTACTTTGGAAATTTATATTCATTAAATAAAAGTTTTTTTTAAAAAAAGGTCTGTTTTCTTTTGTCCCTTTGTCTTGCTATGTATCACTGTCTTTCAAATAACATGAAACAAATAAATTCAAACTGAAAAGAAAAACTACAGGGAAATATTACCTCACTTCAGTTACATTGGCTGTTATCAAAAAGACAAAATATAGTGCTGAGATTATATATACACATATATCATTTTTTCTTAAAAAGAGATATTACTATAGCAAAGTGAGAGATTCTTTGACAGTGATCCTAACATGGGGAAAAAAGTATATTGTTATTTACATGGTATTATTCAATGAATCAATATTTATAATTCTATGCCAAATCTTACAATATATACACAATTTTATACTCTATATTAACTTTCAAAATTAAGAGAAAGCAAGTGATTTTTCTCTTTTTAAGTCAGGTTTATTTGAGTTAGCATAATGATTTCTAGTTCCATCCATTTTGCTGGTGTTAAAATTTCATTTCTTTTTATGGCTGAGTACTATTCTATCATGTATATATTCCATATTTTCTTCATCCACTCATCAGTTGATGGACATCTAGGTTGATTCCATATCTTTGCTGTTATGAATTGAGCTGCTATAAATATGGTAGTGCAAGTAACTCTTACATACTCTGATTCCATTTCTTGTGGATATATTACCACATTTCTTGTGGGTCATATGATAGATCTATTTTTAGTTTTCTGAGGAATATCCATACTGTTTTTCTTAACGATTGTACCAATTTGCATTCCCACCAACAGTGAATTAGGGTACAATTTTTCTCCACAGGCCATCATATTGTTATTTTTTTTAATTTTTGGAATCCCTTATTTTGTGATATCAACAACTCTGCTTTCAAGAAAAGTAAGTGTACATATGCATGTATATAATGTCTACATTTGAGGTGAATATGACAAAATATTAAAAATTATTTTTAAAACTAAAAAATAAACATAATTTTAAGAAATCATAAAAACATTGTTGTAATTTTATGGAGAAGAAAATTTTTACTCTCTTCTTCTTTTAGGCCACTTTCCACTGCTATAATAAAACACTACAGACTAGGAAAAATATGTTAAAATACACTCATATTTGTATCACTAGAACAATTATTACTTTAAATTTGTTTGAATTTAAATCTGATATTATATAACAGTAGATTTTCTAATTTTACAGTACTTTTGGATTTTCATAATAAATATCCTTTGATTAGAAGTAAACACTATCTTTTACAAAAAAAAAAAAAAAAAAAAAAAAAGGACCAGCAAGGATGTGGGTAAAGGAAACTCTAACACACAATTGATGGGAATGTAAGTTAGCATAACCATTATGGAAAACAATATGGAAGTTCTTCTAGAAACTAAAAATATAATTAATATATTATCTAGAAATCCCATTACTCTGTGTGTGTGAAACATCTACACGTCTTTGTTTATTGTAGCAAAATTACAATATACAAGAAATGGAAATTACCAAAGTATCTATCAAATGAAGAATGGATAAAAAATAGTTGTACATGTACACAAGGGAATATTACTCATCCATAAAAAGGATAATATTTTGTAATTTTCAGCAACCTAAATAGAACTGGATGTCATTATGTTAAGTGAAATAAGCCATACACAGAAAGACAAGAATAACACAATCTAACTCATGTGCATAATCTAAGAGAAAGATAATTTCACAGAAGTTAAAAATATAATGATGGTTACCAAAAGCAGGAAGGAAGAGAAGAAGGAACAGAGAAAGGTTGATTAATTAGCACCAGATTGTCACGAGACAGAAGTAAGAAATACTGAGATTTTATTGCAGAGGAGGAAGACTATAGATAATGTTAATGTATTGTACATTTATCAAAAAAATTAGAAGATGGTATTTTGGATATTTTCAACAGAAGGAAATGTTAAGAGAGAAATATATTTACCACGATTGGATATTATATTATACATGTACAAAAACATCACATAGCACTCCATAATATTTGTATAATTTTCATATGCTTGCTATTTTTTAAAAGTATTTCAATAATGTAAGAAAAATATATTTGAGGGAACCTAAGCTGCTTGCAGTTACTAGGTCATCCCCAAATGGCAGAGTTACACAGTTATTCTGAAAGTGTGGTTCCTAGACTAGCAATATCAGCAACTGAGAACTTTATTAGAAATGCAATAATTCTTGGGCCACACTCAAGACCTACTAATTCAGAAACTCTGGGCATAGGGCCCAATAACCCGTATGTTGACAAGGTCACAAGAAGATTCTGTTGCTTGCTCAACCACTGAATTACTGGTGTTATAGAAAAAGCATGGACTTTGAAGGGGATGCAAATCCAAGATTTGTAACTCAGTAGCTATGCAACCTTAGCCAAGTTGGACAAGGTCAACTTGAGTCATCTGTGACATATCACACAGAGTGAGACCATTGGATAAGAATTTTCCTTTCAATCTAATTATTCTTTTCTGTTCCCACAAAGAAGTATAAATATTTCCTCCTCTTGTTTCTTTTCTTTTGGAATGGATAATCATTCTGTCAGTTAAAATATTCATTGTATTCCAGGAGTCCAATTCAATTGCAGTCCACACTTTCATGAAAAAAATTTTTTAAAAGAAACTGCTCTCAGATCTCTCCTAGAAAACTTTAAAGACTCCAGAGCAGTTAAGTGCTGGAACCAGTTTATCTGATTCCAGACTCTTATTTATAGTGGATTTCTAACAGCTTTTAAAGTTTCTTATCTTTGGACAAACAAGCATTTCTCTCTTCTCTGTCCTTAAAGACAAATCTTATTTTGTTTTATTACAGAACATCAAAGCAGTAAACCAGTGAACTTATTCAGCCAGTAATTTAGATTTTTATTTTGCCTCATAAAGAAACATAAAGATAAAAAAAAAAAAACTCCAAAATTCTAGGTCACATGGATGACATTTTAAAAATAAAAGGAAGAATTTACACTAATCCCCCTTGTACTCCTGACCTGCATCAGTCCACTGTTTTTGAGAGAGGAGACACACAATTAGAAGATAGCAAGGACAGGTCCTATGAGCACAGATACTTGGGGTTGGAAAAACTATGTTATCCAGCCCTATTGTTCTAAAATATGAATATACAGACAAAATGCTTTTAAAAATTCATTTATTTGAGGGAGAGAGAGAGAGAGAAACTCACATTTACTCATGGATTCCTCAAATGCCCACAACAGCTGGGAATGGGCCAGGCAGAAGCTGGAAACTCGGAACTCAATCCATGTCTTCATCGTGGGTTGCAGGAACTCAACTTTCTAAGCCATTACTACTGCCACCCACGATTCACATTAGCAGGCAACCAGAATTGAGAGCTGGGTCCTAGACCCAAGCCTGGGTATTCCAATGTGGGAAGCCAGTCCCAAAGGGACAAATATCTTTCTTTCTTTCTCTCTTTCTTTCTTTCTTTCTTTCTTTCTTTCTTTCTTTCTTTCTTTCTTTCTTTCTTTCTTTCTTTCTTTCTTTCTTTCTTTCTTTTTGTGTGTGTGTGTGTGTGACAGGCAGAGTGGACAGTGAGAGAGAGAGACAGAGAGAAAGGTCCTCCTTTGCCGTTGGTTCACCCTCCAATGGCCGCCGTGGCTGGTGCACTGTGGCTGGCGCACCCCACTGATCCGATGGCAGGAGCCAAGTACTTATCCTGGTCTCCCACGGGGTGCAGGGCCCAAGGACTTGGGCCATCCTCCACTGCACTCCCGGGCCGCAGCAGAGAGCTGGCCTGGAAGAGGGGCAACCAGGACAGAATCCGGCACCCCAACCGGGACTTTGTGATAAAGAAAATATGTCAGTGTGCTGGTTCTGTAAGGCGGAGGATTAGCCTGTTGAGCCGCGGGGCTGGCTTGTTCTAGTTAATACTATTGGTTGAATTCTGTAATTAATACACAGTTATTCTTAAGGATGTCTTAATTGCTATTCACAACACCTCTCTATTTCTGCTTACTCACTGCTTGCACTCCACCATACAGTTTTCCATTCCCAATATGAATAATATTAGAGAAAATCTGCTAGAAGAGATTAACATCATCCTGTGTTCGTGATTGTGTATTCTGAGTTATACTGCCTTGTTCCAGATCCTGGCTCTTCCACTGTAGCTGCATGTACTTTTCTATTCTTTTTGCTTTTGATTTTCTTTTCTTTTCTTTTTCTTTCCCTTTCCCTTTTCCTTTCTTCTTATTTTTTTTTTTTTTTAACATAGCTGATATCTAAACACCTTCATGTAAAGTACAAAGAGGTGGAATCCAGGATCTCTTGAAAAGTTGATGGAAGGTCAGGTAGTCGGGGGCCCTTTGCCCCTGGTGTCAGGCTGCCTAACCTTGGGGAATTAGTTAATTTCTTCTACCTGAGACTTCCAATGAAGCAAGATGTAGAAGTAGACATAAGGCATGCCCTGACTGTGAGATCAGTGGTGTTTACCCTAGTACTGAGTTATAACTACTGTTTCAGAGATAAAACTTTGCAGTGTATCCTGAGCTACTGCTCATTCCCCAACCTTATTCTCTGTGTTCCCATGAGTTACATGTCTTACCTGATGCCTTTTCATAAGCTCCTTTTCAGCTTAAGTCAGCTAGAATTACAAAAGAGGGATGTAATTTGAAAAGAGTAAATAACAATTTATTTACAAAGGGAGTAAAAGGAGAGCATCTGGTCTCATTCAGATATAATTCAGAAAGAATTAATTATTAAAAAATGTTTATCAAGTGATATTATCCCATTGGGAATTTACCTAAACAGGCAGTTTTAACAAATTGTCCAATATTCCAACCTGGAAGGATTCTCTACTAATACCCTTGGCTGTTTTCACAAAGTTTAATTCAGTAGAAGAAGCCTGATATTCCCACTAGATTTTCCATAGTGAATTTACAGATCTGTATACTTTGAAACAGAATTGAGACTATTGATCTGATTTCTGCAATGAAAGCCAAGTTACAATTTTGAAGCAACTACTAAAGATTATAGCCAGATCACTTTACTGGAGCAAGACAAGGGCAGTATAAACTGTCAAACAACAAAGAGAAGCTTTAATCACTAGCATTTTGATAAGACACCAATGCACGTGGAAGGCATGATGGTGTTGGTTGTGTTAAAGAAAAGTTCCCTAAAATCAACCAACCTATATTCTAGGATTATACTGTGTATTTAAAGAAAATTGGGAATGCACAATCACAGAGTAAGCTCATAAAAACACATTCATTGAGATAGAAATAAAGAGAATACTCATCCCCTAAAGAAATAAGTGACATCATGAAACAATGTCATACAGCCCCTAATTTGTCCCTGGCAATCAATAAAAACACAGCCTAGATTTCAGCATTTTAGTTTTTTAATTCCCTACTAGATTCAAGATCATTTCTCAGGTTATGGGAAATATTTATCTTTATATTGACAATACAGCGTGAAATAAGTTCATCACTAGACACTGCTTGAACTCTTTAGAAAAAGCTACACTTTGACATCAGCACTGGGGTGCTGAGTCTCATTAAGTTAGTCAAGAATTGTTCTCGCAGCCCAGGATAACAGTGAGACTTGAAGCATCATGAGGATGGACCCTGCTGTGCTAACAGCACGCAGGACCAACTCAGCTCTTCCAAGAAAGCTTATTGTAAAATTGTAAGTACCAAAGAAGTGCAATCTGGCCTTTGAGAGCAGAAGTTCAAGTAGGGTTGGAAGTCAAAGAAAGTCAGAGAAAGAAGCTCATTATAAAAATCTATACCCCTCGGGTGATGCTTTTGTATACATTCATCAGCTGAATGCAATATTTAATTAAATGTTTTCTCTCACCTCTAGCTATTTTTTATACTAAATTAAAACTGCAGTAGGACAGTAAAAACTGTGGAATTAATTTTAGGGCCCTTATTCAGTGGGCTATGTGATACACAAAATTAAGTACTAATGAGAAATGCTGGTCCAGATAGTCTTTCTTGTCATGTGTCGGAAATAGCGGGTAGTTCAGGCTTTCAGAAATCTGTGGGGCAGGTTGGGCAAGTAGAGATTATGGTCTAGACAATGATAAATGGGCCCACTCCTAAGGTAAAAAGGGGCTGTAAGGACAGATGCAGTTTTGCATAATGATGAAAATAATGTCATTAAACCTAATTCTTGCTGCAAATGATGAATTGGAGTCATTCCTTCCACAATAACTTCCACACTCATTCTGAGTTAAGGAACAAATTATAATTTCACCATAGATCATGGGTTTTTTTTTCTAACATTATTTTTTCTCAGCTCCCTCTAATGAAGACAGGGATTACAAATATTCTATTCTTTTAGTGCTAGTGCTCATCACAGTTCTTTGCCTGTAATTGATACCCAGGTAATTCCAGAAGAAAGGAAAGTTAGAAAGAAGGCAGAAACAGGAAGGGAGGAAGGAAGGCAGTGAGAATTCTGGATGTTTCCAGGTCAGGATCCAGACACAAAGGTCCTGAAATCAACGGGTTTTCAGGAGAAAAGTTGGGTGGGCTCATGTTAAGATGGATATAAAGCAGTCAGCAAAATAGTAGTTTGCTAGAACAGCAAAACCATCGAAAATGATTAAGGATGAATTTTTCCAGGGCTTATAAAGGAGAATGAGAGAGGTTCAGTCTTCAAGAAGGAGGTAACGGCCTGGACATTTGGTGCAGCCATAAAGGTGCAACTTGCGTCACCCATATCCCGTATCAGAGTGCAGGGGTTTGAATCCCGGCTCTGCTCCAAATTCTAGCTCCCTGCTATTGTGCATCCTGGGAGGTTGCTGGTGATGGCTCAAGTACCTGGGTCACTGCCACTTACATGGGAGATTTGGGTTTTGTTCCAGGCTCCTGAATTGGACCTGGCCCAGCCCTGACTGTTTAAGGCATTTGTAGAGAAAAACAAATGAAACATCTTTCTACATGTTTCTCTCTCTCTCTCTTTCTCTCTCTCTCTCTTTCTCTGCCTTTCAAACAAATAAAGTAAATAAGTTTTCTTAGAAACAATAGGGACGTTATGGGGGGAAGCCATTGTAATCCATAAGCTGTACTTTGGAAATTTATATTCATTAAATAAAAGTTAAAAAAAAAAAGAAACAATAGGGGAGGGTGGGTGAAACAATATTTGTGACTGATATCAGGGATTAAATAGAAGAAAGAGCATTTCCACAAGGAAATGGAGGCAGAAAGCTGAATAAGATGAAGCTTAAACATTACTTCTTTATTTTACAACATTTAATTTATTCATATCTTTCTTTTTAAAATAATATATTCTTCTAAAATATGTTTTATTTATTTGAAAGGCATAGTTCAGAGAGGCAGAGGCAGAGGCAGAGAGAGAGAGAGAGAGAGAGATGTCTTCCATCTGCTGGTTCACTCCCCAGATGGCTTCAACAGCCAAAGCTGCACTGATCCGAAGCCAGGAGCCAGGAGCTTCTTCCGGGTCTCTCATGTGAGTGCAGGGAATCACACACTTGGAGCATCTTCTATTGCTTTCCCACACCATAGCAGAGAGTTGGATTGGAAGTGGAGCAGCTGGGACTCGAACTGACGCCAATATTGGATGACAACACTGCAGGCAGAGGCATTACTCACTATACCACAGTACCAGCCCCCTTCATCTTTCAACTCTTTCTTTCACATTATTAAGACATTAGTTGTACAAAATAAAATTTAGTAATTGGGCTGGTGTTGTGGTGTAGCAAGTAAAGCAGGCACCTGGACTCTGGTTTGAGTCCCAGCTGTTCCATTTCCCATAGAACCTCCTGCTAATGGCCTCAGAAATGCAGTGGAAGATGGCCCAAATGCTCATGCCCTTGTACCCATGTAGAAGACCTAGATTAAGCCCCTAACTCCTGGCCCAGCACCGCCCATTGCAGTCATCTGGGGAGTGAACCAGTGGATGGAAGATCTCTCTGTTTCTCCCTCTGTCTCTGTAACTCTGACTTTCAAATAAATAAATAAATCCTTAAAAAAAAAAATAATTAAGAACCTCCGCATTTCTACACATTTTCTGAAGAAAATCATAAAAGCAGTCAAGGCTCAGAGAATATATTTAAAAATCCAATAAAGGACTGGTATTTATAATGTATATAAAAATTTTTAAATTAATTGAAAAAATGTGACCCAATTACCAATGACTAAAATTTGAATACAAAATTTCTCAAAGAAGATAGATGGAGATTAAACCAGCAGAAAAAGACGCTCATCATCATTCACTTATTTCAGAAACACAAATGAAAAACAATGAGATTGCACTTTTCACCTTCTAGATAGTTTAAAATTTAAAAATTAGGTGACCATGTAAGTGTTGACAAGGATGAGAAATAATAGAAACCCTCTTGTAGTACTTGGGGAAATGTGATATCTCATGAAAATTTTGAAAACTGGTAATTTCTTCAAAGGTTAAATGTACACTGACTGTATGATCTATCCAGTGCTTAAGTTTTCATCTACTGGAAGTGAGAATCCACATAATTATTCACAGAAGCTTTATTTATAATAATCCAACACTGGAAATAATTCAAATGTCCACTGAAAGGAAAATGAGTAAACTACTTGTGGTAAACCCACAGAATAATATTATTCAGTGATAAAAATGAAAAAGCAATGCACAACTATATACATAGATCTCAAAGTAGTCATGCAGAGTAAGGAAAGCTTGACAAAAATAGTAGACATTGTATCACTTCATTTATGTGAAACTCTACAGAGTGTTAAGTAGTCTATAGTGATGGAGAAATCAGTGTTTGGGGACAGGAACAAAGGAGAAGCCAGATATACATATTAAAAAGGGCAATAGGATAAAATTTTCAGGAGAGATGAGTATCTCACTGTTTTGCCTGTATTTATGATTTCATATATGTATGTATAACTTCAGACTACTTAAATAATTGAAGCTTATATAATGTCAATCATGTCTCAGTGAAGCTGTTAGAAAGTACAAATGTCAGGAAACGAGTTAAAAAGAAATACTTTAAGTGATAAGTGTATGATTTATCACTTGCTTAAACTCTTATTCCATCGATAAGCAAGTGACCAAAATGATGTGTCTCAGTTATTCAGCTCAGATACACAACTACGAGAAGTGAATTGGAAAGCACAATCTGAATCAATTAAATGTGGGGCAGAAAAGAAAATAGAATTAAAGTTTACTGCTTGGATTTAAGTCCCTGACATTAGTACATATTAGAAGTGTAAGTTCTGAAAATTTACCTAGCCTGTTTTGTCTTAGCTTTCTCACAATATTATTGCTAATGTTTTCTACCATACAGAGGTTTTGTGAAAATTAGATCATGTGAGTCATTTTTAACAAATATTTACGCAATGTTTAATATGTATTAGTATTCCATGAAATTTATTAATTCATTTAATCCTAATACTGCTTATATTACTATATTATTGCCATATGTAACACACAAGTTAGATGCTCAATAAACAGTATCATGGGTTATGCTTCTGATTCCAAAGGGTCATTTCAGAAAATTTAGACAGCATATACAGTGATAAAGAGGAAAAAAACCATATTAAATCCATCTAAATAAATCCATGTATAAATTCTGAAGAAATCTTTCCATATTGTGAAGCATATTTCCTCCAATTTTTACATTTATTGTTAAAGGTAATCCTATTCATACATTTATACATTTTAACATGTCTTTATTCTTCTATTTTTTAATTTTAATTAATTGTAATAGACTTTTTTAATGTTTGCTTTATTGATTTGAAAGGCAGAGTTATGGGGCCAGCGCTGTGGTGCAACAAGTTAAGCTATCATCTGTAGCACTAGCATCTCTTTTGGGTCCCAGTTCAAGTCCTGATATTCCATTTCTATCCAGCTCCCTGCAAATGCTCCTGGAAAAGCAACCAAAGGTGGTCCAAGTCCTTGGGTCCCTGTACCCATGTAGGAGACCTGAAAGTCTCTCCTCTCTTTGTAATTCTTTCAAATGAATAAATAAATTCATAAAAAAGCAACATTACAGAGAGGGAGACACGCACACACACATGCACACACACACACACACACAGAGAGAGAGAGAGAGAGAGAGAGAGAGAGAGAGCGCTTCCATCTGCTGGTTAACTCCCCGAATGGCCACAATGGCTGATGCTGGGCTAGGCTGAGGCCAGGAGCCAAGGGCTACATCCAGGTTTCCCACGTGTTTGCAGGGGCCCAAGCACTCAGGCCATCTTCCACAGCTCCCTGCAATAGTAGAGAGCTGGAACAGAAGAGGAGCAGCCGGACTGGAACCAGCACCCTTATGGGATGCTGGCGTGGCAGTCAGCTGTTTAACCCACTTCACCACAATGCCAGCTTTTGGATTTTATTTTTAAAAGCAGTTTTAGATCTCATAAAAATTGAGCATAAGGTGCAGACGTCTCCACTATACCCTTACCCTCACATAGCCATAGCCTGCTTTACTATGATTAATTAATAACAGAAAATTTTTGCTACACTATATGAAATTACATTGACACATCATTATTACCCAAGTCCATAAATTTCCCTTTTGGTGTTTGACATTCTAAGGATATTGACAATGACAAGCATCCTCCAATAGCATCCCTAGCAGTTTCACTGCATTGAAAGTACTCTGGGCTTCACCTATTAATTCGTCCATGGCCCCTAACCCTTGGCAACCACTAAACCTTTTCTTGTTTCCATAGTCTTGACATTTCTAGGAATTCACCAAATAGGAAGAATATATAATGGAACTTGTCAGATTGCCATTTTTCTTTTAACTTAGTAGTATGCATTTAAGCTTTCTTTATGGCTTGACATTTCATTTCCTTCTTAGTGCTGAATGGTAATCCATTCTCTGTAATGTGCAATGATACAGAATTTATCAATTCACCCATTTAAGGACACCATGGTTCCTTCCCAGTTTATGCAATTATGAATAAAACCACTATAAACAATAATGCACAAGTTGTTATGTAAACAAGTTTTCATTTTGATAAATAACAAGGAACACAATTACTGGATTATACTGTTATCATGTCTTTATTTTCTTTTTAAAGAAATTACCAAACTGTCATTCAAAGTGGATGCCACATTATTCACCCCCATCAGCAATAAATGGGGGTGCTTGTTGCTCTACATAGACTCCAGCCTTTAGTGTTGTCACTGTTTTGAATTCTTGCCATTCTAACATGTGTGAAGAGATATACCATCATTTCAATGTGCAATTCCTTTTGTACACATTTACATATGCTTCCCATCTTTGTATCTTCTTTGATGAGGTATCCAGTCAGGTCATTAGCCATTTTCATATTTGGTTGTTCATTTTCTTATTGTGGCATTTTAAGAGTTTTTTGTATATTTTGAATAACATTCTCTTATCAGATATGTATTTTGAAAATGTTTTCTCCCTCTCTGCAGTTTTCTTTCACAAAACAGAATTATTTTTTTATCTTAAGGCATTCCAGATAATTGATTATTTCTTTATGTGGATGCTGTGTTTAAAAAGTTACTATTATACCAAACATCATGAAGTTTTTCTCCTTTGTCATCTTCTAGGAGTTTCATAGTTTTGTAGTTTACAATTAGGTCCA
Source organism: Oryctolagus cuniculus (assembly GCF_964237555.1). Classification (NCBI taxonomy): domain Eukaryota; kingdom Metazoa; phylum Chordata; class Mammalia; order Lagomorpha; family Leporidae; genus Oryctolagus; species Oryctolagus cuniculus. Next base: position 44,578,183 of record NC_091432.1, read on the forward strand.
TAACCCATTCTGAGTTAATTTTTATGAAGGATTAAGGTTTGTATCCAAATTCTATTTTTCTTTGTGGCAAGTTGATGTCAAGTTGTTCCAGCACCATTTGTTAACAGGAATGTCATTGCTCCATTGTGTTGCCCTTGCTCTTCTGTAAAGCAGCAGTTGACTATACATACCCGTGTCTAGTTTTGAGCATTCTATCCTGTTCTAGTAATCAGAGTGCCTCTTCCTCCTGTGCTGTCTGCTTACTGCAGAGTTATAGTAAGTGTTGAAGCAGAGTCATGCCAGTACGCTGACTCCTTTCTTCCCTTCAGTATTGTATTGACTACTCTGGATCTTCTGCTTCTCTAGTGTTTAGAATCACTTTGTCAACATCCACAAAATAAATGAAATGTTTTGTAGGGATTGTGTTAAACTATAGATTTAACTGACATCTGGACAATATTGAATCTTCCTTTTCATGATATGGAATATCTCTCTGTTTAATTTTTTGATTTTTTCCCTCAGATTTTTTCACATTTTCCTCATATGGATTTTTTTTTACTCATATACATTACCTTTTTGTGAATCTATATATTAGCTACCACAAACCAAAGAAAACATATGATTCTTCTTTTTGGGTCTGGCTCATTTCACTTAGCATAGTAGTCCCCAATTGTGGCTATTTTGTTGCAAAAGACATTAATTCATTCTTTTCTATGACTGAGTAGTATATATGTTGCTAAGTTCACATCTAATATTTAATTTTTGGAGTGCTGTGCAATTGTCTCTTTTTGCTTTTAATTTCAAAATCTGCTTCTTTATTGATGGCATATAGGGTAGGAACTGTATTTTTGTATATTAACCTTGTGTACTGAAACCTTGCTCTAGCTGCTTCTTATTTTTTTAAGTTTATTTGCTGATTTGTTTTGGATTTTTTGCACTTTCTCTCATGTGACAACAAAGGGAGTTTTGTTTATTCTTTCCTGATCAATATACCTCCTATTTTCTTTTCATGTCATATGGATTAGCCAGGACTTTCAGTAAGATGTTAAAATGCATGGAGAAAGGAACAGCCTGGCCTGGTTCCTGATCACAGTGGGAAAGCTTATAGTTTCTCACCATTAAGTTTGATGTTAACTGTAGGTTTTACATTTGTTTTCTTTTACTCTTGCACATTGAAGGTCTGCATTGGCAGGAAGCTGGATAGGGAAAGTTTGTCTTTTTCTATTTGAAATGAATGCCTTTTTTCACTTTTATGAACTTTTTGAACTGGCTAGAACTTCCAGCATTTTGTGGAGTAGAATAACAATGGTTACAGGGTACATCCTTGCCTTTTCTATAGGTTACAGAGAAATAATTCTCGTTTACAATGTTTGCTGTAGATGCTCATTATCAGACTGAGGAAGTTCCCTCTATTCCCAGATTTTGGAGACATTCTTTCTCTCCTCTCCCTCTTTCTCTTTTCTTTTTTTAAATCAAGGGTGGAAATTTTTTCTCTAATTCTGTTTTTGCATTGATTTTATATGATAATGTGATTTTTCTTCTTTAGCTTCATAATACCCTGGTAGTGTGATGGATTGCACTGATTAACTTTCAAATATGTAAGAAATTCAAATAGCAGGCATAAACTCCAACATATTTCCTTCTAGTCTTTAAATCTTTTTAAATTTATTTGAGGATTGGAATACAGAATCCCACTTCCCAGAGACAACACACAACATTTTCATTTAATCTTTTTTGCATGCTCCATTATGAATATATTTCTTTACACAAAGCACCAAATTCTCACAACAGCTGGGATTGGGCTGCCAAAGCCAGGATCTGGGTATAACCCAGGTCTCCCACAATGGCAATAGGAGCCCAATTACTTAAGCCTTCATCACTGCCTCACAAGGAGCTATAGCCAGATATGAAATCCAATTATTGCCACATGGACTATGGGCATCTCAACTGCTAGGCTAAATGTCCAATTTGAGTGAGGTTTTACCAATATCAATACAATATTAGGATTTCCCAAATTTTTTTAGTATTTTTCTTTATGGTTGCACATTTTTTAAAAGATTTTATTTATTTATTTGAGAGGTAGAGTTACAGACAGTGAGGAGGAGAGACAGAGAGAAAGGTCCTCACCCGTTGGTTCGCTCCCCAAATGGCCACAATGGCCGGAGCCGCGCTGATCCAAAGCTAGGAGCCAGGAGCCTCTTCCAGGTTTCCCATGCACTTAGGCCATCCTCCACTGCTTTCCCAGGCCATAGCAGAGAGCTGAACTGGAAGAGGAGCAGCCGGGACTAGAATTGGCGCCCATATGGGATGCCCGTACCCCAGGCAGGGGATTAACCTAGTGCACCACAGTGCCGGCGCCAGGATTCTCCAAATATTTAGAGCAGTAGAAAATTACACATTAGACACCACAAAGCTAGTAAGTGTGATCCAGTCACTATTTGTGAATCTGTATTAACACAATTAAAATATAAATATGGCAAGAAAAGTATAAGGCAAAGATATCAAAAGAAAGAAATCTGTTTTTAGTGAAGAAAGAAAAAAATGCCCCCATTCTCACATCTCTACATATCACCAGAATGATTATCCTTATTCATACATTATTGTAGTATATGTACTTTTTACATAATATGCACTTTCTTTACAACATAATTTTAATGGTTCTGGTATATTTTATATATAAGTATATTGATTTTAAAATCTTCTGTTATTGATGTACTTTGTTATAAATTTTGTACTAAATGTGTATCTGCAATGATAAGCATACTTATTGCTAAATCTCCCCTTAAATTTGGAAGATTGAACATTAATCATTTGGAGGTGAATTGATGGGCCAAAGAGTAAGAATATACAATAGTTTCTCATAAATTTGACTAATTGTCTTTCATAAACATTGTACCACTATGCATTCTCAAAGTAGCATCTGAAAGATATTTTAAGCTATATATATATATATATATGTTTTGTGTGTGTATATATACATATATATTTAGTTTTTGTTTTTTTTTTAATTTTTTTTTTTTAATTTTTGACAGGCAGAGTGGACAGTGAGAGAGAGAGACAGACAGAAAAGTCTTCCTTTACCGTTGGTTCACCCTCCAATGGCTGCCGCAGCCGGCACGCTACAACGTGTGCACCGCGTTGATCTGAAGCCCGGAGCCAGGTGCTTCTCCTGGTCTCCCATGCGGGTGCAGGGCCCAAGGACTTGGGCCATCCTCCACTGCACTCCTGGGCCAAGGCAGAGAGCTGGACTGGAAGAGGGGCAACCGGGACAGAATCTGGCGCCCTGACCAGGACTAGAACCCAGTGTGCTGGCGCCACAAGGTGGAGAATTAGCCTATTGAGCCACGGCACCAGCCTGTATTTAGTTTTTCAAAAAATTAGTGTTTGCCTTAAAAATCACTAATTTTTAGGCAAACAAATTATTTTATCTACTCTATACAAACAACATGAGAGTGAGAGTAGGTGATTGTGCATATATACATTTATTTTATATCATTCCCAGTTTTTTGAGCTGTCTTATACTTATTTAAATACTATGACCAGGCTGGCACTATGGCTCAGTGGGTTAACGTCCTGGCCTGAAGCTCCGGCATCCCATATGAGCCCCGGTTCGAGTCCTGGCTGCTCCACTTCTGATCCAGCTCTCTGCTATGGCTTGGGAAAGCAGTAGAAGATGGCCCAAGTCCTTGGGCCCCTGAACCCACATGGGAGACCCAGAAGAAGCTCTTGGCTCCTGGCTTCGGATCCTCACTTTCAGCCGTTGCAGCCAATTGGGGAGTGAACCAGCGAACGGAAGACCTCTTTGTCTTTCCCTCTCTCTCTAGCCTTTCCTCTCTCTCTGTGTAACTCTGACTTTCACATAATAAATAAATCTTTAAAAAATACTATGATCATCATTTTTATTCATCTGATTGATATATGTGGGATCTTTTATCAAATAGAATTTTTAAAATATTTTTTATTGTCATTAACAACTTTCTTAAAGATATTTTCTAATGAGCTGACTTTTTACCTTTTTTAAAGATCTAATTATCAATTTATTAATAATTTATTTTATTTATTTGCAGGGTACATTTACAAAAAAAGGGACAGAAAAAAAGAAAAAGATCTTCCATCTATTGGTTCACTTCACAAATGGCCGCAATGGCCAGGACTGGGCCAGGCTGAAGTCAGGAGCCAGGAACTCCATCCAGGTCTCCCAGGTGGGTACAGAGGCCCAAGGATTAGAGCCATCTGTTGCTGTTTTCCCAGCCACAGAGCAGAGAGCTGAATTAGAAGTTACGCAGCCAGCACTTGAAATAGCACTCATATGGGTTGCTGGCATTGTACAATCCACTGCATCACAATGTGGGCCCCAAAAAGATTCATTCAAAGGCAGAGCAGCAGAAAGAAAAAACATACACACGCACATGCACGCACACACAAACACAAAGAGAGGGGGAGAGAGGGACAGTAATAGAGATTAAAGCTGAGACATTTTACAGTATTTATTTAATTATTTAAAGATTATTGTTAAATAACAATAACACTACATGTTAACATAGTTGATACCGTTTTACAAAAAAAACTACATTTTTAAAAAAATAGTTATCAAGAAGAGTAGTATTGCTTTTTATTTGTGAAAATCTATTCATCCGATGTATGGTATAGTTAAAACAGCTGGACTTAACATATTCTGCATCTGCATTCAATCTGCAATGGTTAGAAAATGGTGATGGTGGAGTGTTTTCATGGACCTTCCAAAAAATGTTAGGTGCTTTTCTTTCACGTTGTAATGGAAACTGAACAGATAAGTTGAAGTGCCCACTGCATTGTGAAACTTGAAGCCATAGCAATTACGTTTACATACAATGTTACATTAAAATTCTTTTGTCTATCTTTAGTATAAGAGCTCCTTTATTTGTGCTTGATTTTGCAACATAATGAAGGACTCATTTGAAAGATATCAGTTACTGAATTATAGGAGTCTTTCAGATTTTGACACAGTTAAACATAGAATATCAAAATATCACCTTCACTGTTATCACTGATCTCATCAGAAAAATACTTAGGTATTTGACACTGTCAAGCTTATGGTGACAGTACATGATTTCCGAAATTCCAACTTTTACTTCATAGCTCAAGTGTTATTATTAGCACAACATACAGGCAGCTGTTTTCCTTGATGAGACAGGCTCACTTTGCTCATTAATTATGGTTTATCAGTTGTTCTTTCAAGTAAAAACAGTCTTTTAAGAACTGCCACTCCCAAGTCAATCACAGTTGTGATTTTCTTCAGAAACACATTTATACTTCCAGATCGGTCAGAGTTTTATGCATATTTTCCATTTTGTCCCATAAGATATGAAAAAGACTCATTCAAAGGTCAATGTCAATCAAAAGTAATACTTTTTATGGCTAAATCAAGGTCATTCCTAGTGAAATTGTCCTTTTATTTCCTGCTCCTGTATGGCAGCAGAGTACACTGACTAGTAGCACAGTTGCTACAATATTGCTTTTGCACCATGAATATCCATGTCAACACAATGACAAAAGGCCTACAAACAATCCTTATCATTATAATTGCCCTTAATCAAATGAACCCCTGAAGGATTTGGACTTCTCCAGGATTCAAAGTATCACAATTTAAGAACTGCTACTTCAAATATTCAGAATATTTGTTTCATTATTTTATACAAGACTACGTTTTTGTGAATAGATAAATAATTTTTTCTAGCTTCCCCAAGTGGTTCTTATATACTACAACATATTATATAAATATATGCTATAAATTGATTTCTTGGCTAATTTTTTCACTGTTACACTATTGAATACTTACTGTATAATATATTTTAAAGTCCAGTGAGTCAAGAATCCATAAGTTTTACTTTTAAATATATCAGAAGTGGGGGTCGGTGCTGTGGCATAGCAGGTAAAGCATCCACTTGCAGTGCTGGCATCCCATATAGGTGCCAGTTCGCGTCCTGGTTGCTCCACTTCCGATCCAGTTCTCTGCTATGGCCTGGAAAAGTAAAAGATGGCCCAAGTCCTTGGACCTCTGTAGCCACGTGGGAGACCCGGAGGAAGCTCCTGGTTTTGGATAGGCATAGCTCCAGCCGTTGCAGCCAATTGGGGAGTGAACCAGTGGATGGAAGACCTCTCTTTCTCTCTCTCTTTCTTTCTCTCTGCCTTTCTGTGTAACTCAGACTTTCAAATAAATAAATAATCTTTATAAAAATATCAGAAGTGTTTTTATGCTTAATCACTTAAGAAAAAAATAAAATTCTGTCATGCCCACAAAACAACTCTAATTATAGTTTAGTGAAATTGATTTTTGTGTAAGAAAATCTTTAACCTATGAAATCTGTCTGTATTATATATTCATTAGTTAAGTTTAAATAATTTTAAAAACTAACTTGCAAAGAATTTATGGCTTTTGTAAAATCTGATACTTTCTTGAGATGATAGCATAACTATAGAGAAATCTATTACACCTCCTCATAATTGTTGTGGTTTTTCAATTCTTACATGTTTATTACTAATTGTCATTATTTGGATTCCTCAGTGCTATTGTTTATAATTTCTTATAACTATTGCCATGTAGGCAGCCTTTGGACAAATCAGGGCTAATCTAAGCCTTTGGAATTCCTGGGATAAGAAAGTCACATACTCCCATCCTGAAGGAAAATGTTAATCAAGAACACCCTATTAAAATTATCTGGGCTACCGGAGGCCTTGATAAGTTGCTTGCATATGTTGTTATCTGTTATGCTTCTTTTGTGCTTCTTTGTTCTGGAGCCTGGTTATGTATAAATAGCACTAAGAAATTAGAATAAATGAGCCTTTGTCAGCCTTGTTGTCTTGGCTCCATTCTCTGTGCCCTTGTCCCTCTCCATTCCCACTCCCTCCTTCAGGTTCCGTTTGACTGGTGCGACTGGCCCACACATCACTAGTGTTCAGTAAAGTCTTTGCGTTTGTTTTTCTGCTTTTAGATATAGATTTTATTTCAGTCATGATATTGAACAATCTTATAATATTTCCTCCATTGGTTTTATTGCATTTTAAAAGACATTAAATTTCTTGAAAATAAAAATTCTTTTATTTTTAGGAAGGTGTCAAAGAAATTATCTTACCTACGTTTTACTCATTGTACTTCTTCAGTTTTTAAAATTTCTAACATGTTTAAGTAAATTATTTATTCTGTGATTCAATTGGAAGCACAACTGATGTTCATCAATAACTGTGAAATTGATAGTTTGAGAAAAAAAAGACTTTCACTGCTGAATAATCTTCGGTCTAATCATGGGAATTTATATTATGTTTAAAAAAAAGGCCAAAAGAGAATAGAGTGTTGTTCAATCTCTTTACCTCAAAGTTACAGAATTCCCAAATATCCAAGACAAAAATAATGGGTTCATTTTAAGTGGGCCTTTAAATGTTCCTCTATACAAGAGCTGAACTCAAAGACCTTCAATCACACAGCTACAAAGGAGAACTCTGTGCTTAGCCAAATGCCATTTGTGCAGTTGGTAACGTCTTCCACCATGCATTCAGTACTTTCTAAATATCTGTTTTCATTTTTTCTTAATTTTAATTTCATGAAATGAGTCTATTTTGATGTAAAACTACTTCGAATCTTCAGATAAGATTCTTTCAACTGCAGACTCTTTTCATGCTTTTGGAATTTTTCTCTGTTCATACATCTTTACAGCTGTGCACCTGCAGTAGCTTATAGTCAAGTGGAAATTGAATTTGTTTTCATATAGGGGTCTGTTGACATATTCCAACTATGAGATCCATATCAAAAAGGGATATTTAGCCAAATTATTAACTTAAAGAATCAGCAGTGATGAAATCTTTACTTAATATATACTAAATTGATCTTCTGTATATAAAGATAATTGAAAATGAATCTTGATGTGAATGGAATGGGAGAGGGAGTAGGAAATGGGAGGGGTGTGAGTGGGAGGGAAGTTATGGGGGGAAAAAGCCATTGTAATCCATAAACTGTACTTTGGAAATTTATATCTACTAAATAAAAGTTTTTAAAAAAATAAAATAAAACCGAGTACTAACCACAGTAAAAAAAAAAAAAAAAAAAAAAAAAAAAAAAAGAAGGAATCAGCAGCTTCAAGAGTATAGTAATAATTCCCAAAACAGTGCCTTTGTGCTGTACCCTATACTATGCTTGATGCAGTGTTTAAATCAGAAATTAAACTGGTTCCTCATACGGCTGGCAGAATTCTAGCCCTGTGATAGGCCTGGGAAAGAAAAATTCAAGAGATGGATGAGACACAGCAGCACCAGAGTTTGTTTTCAAGTTAAGTCTACAGCTGTCCAGTTAGGGGATGTCATTGGAGATCCACTGTGGCCTTCTAGCATATACTTCTTTTTTTTTTGTTTGCTTGTTTTTTGTTTTGTTTTTGTTTTTGTTTTTGACAGGCGGAGTGGACAGTGAGAGAGAAAGAGAGAAAGGTCTTCCTTTGCCGTTGGTTCACCCTCCAATGGCTGCCACGGCCGGCGCACCACGCTGATCCAATGGCAGGAGCCAGGTACTTATCCTGGTCTCCCATGGGGTGCAGGGCCCAAGCACCTTGGCCATCCTCCACTGCACTCCCTGGCCACAGCAGAGAGCTGGCCTGGAAGAGGGGCAACTGGGACAGAATCCGGCGCCCCGACTGGGACTAGAACCCGGTGTGCAGGCGCCGCAAGGCGGAGGATTAGCCTAGTGAGCCGCGGCGCCGGCTCTAGCACATACTTCTTAACACTTATCTGCCTGCAGAATGGAATCATGGTTCATCCCAAGTGGGTTTCTGTTGTGCACCTATTGATAAAACAATTAACTCAAAGAATTATCATCAGCTATCCTAGTAGCTTTGTATCTATAGAAGAATTTCAAGAAATTATAAATCAATCCTCATACTGTATATCATAATATAAACATTATATTTTGCTTAAAAGACATTATTTTTAAAAAGAAGGTACACTATTTTTCATAAAAGATTTAGGATTTATATAAGGTAGAGTATCATGAGAAGGAAATCAACCAATCTTTTTACAGATTTAATAAATATAAATAAAATTTAAATAATTAAATATTATTTATTTCGTATTTTCTCTACTATTATACATTTATCATTTTGTTATTTTTAGCTTTATTTATTTATTATTGAAAGACAGAGAAACAGAGAAGGGGTGAGAGAGAGAGAGATCAATCTTCCATCGGCTGGTTCACTCCCAAAATGGCCACAACAGCCATTGCTCTGGACGTCTGAAACCAGGAGCCAAGAGTTTCTTCTGGGTCTCCTACTTGGGTGCAGAGGCCCAAGGAGTTGGGCAATCTTTCATTGCTTTCACAGACCAGGCACATTAGCAGGGAGTTGGATAAGAAGCAGAGCAGCTGGGACTCAAACTGGCACCCACATGGGATGCTTGCCCTGCAGGTGGAGGTTTAACTTTCAATGCCACAGCACCAGCCCCTACATTTATCATTTATTTATATGACTTACAAAAATACGCTAACATATTGCTAAGAATATATCATGGATATAAACACATTTCTGTGTGAAAGGATATCGGCATTGTTCAGCCACTATTGCTATCCTGTCTTCTAAACTGCTTGACTTTTTAATTGTTGCCCTTTCATTTGTTTT